>NC_139703.1:37760980-37908480 GCF_964188405.1 Protomyctophum parallelum | reverse complement strand
GAAGGCGCGAGTTTTCGTCGCGCTATCGAGAAGTTGCGAGTTTTCGTCGCACTATCGAGAAGGCGCGAGTTTTCGTTGCGTTATCGAGAAGGCGCGAGTTTTCGTCGCAAGTTTTTGTCGCGCTATCGAGAAGGCGCGAGTTTTCGTCGCGCTATCGAGAAGGCGCGAGTTTTCGTCGCGCTATCGAGAAGGCGCGAGTTTTCGTCGCGCTATCGAGAAGGCGCGAGTTTTCGTTGTTTTGTGTGTGTCTGTTTGTGTCTGTGTGTATGTCTGTCTGTGTCTGTGTGTGTCGCAACTTTTTTGTCGCAACTTTTTTGTCGCGACTATTTTGTCGCGACTTTATGTCGCAACTTTTTGTCGCGACTATTTTGTCACGAGTTTTTGTCGAGTTTTTGTCGCGAGTTTTTGTCGCAAGTTTTTGTTCTCGACACACACACACTTTTGTGTGTGTGTCTGTGTGTGTCTGTCTGTGTGTCGCGACTGTGTGTTTGTGCGTCTGTGCCTGTCTGTGTGTGTCTGTGTGTGTGTGTCTTTGTGTCTGTATGTGTGTGTGTGTCTGTGTGACTTTTTTGTCGCAACTTTTTTGTCGCAACTTTATGTCGCGACTTTTTTGTCGCGACTTTTCTGTTGCGACTTTTTTGTCGCGACTTTTTTGTCACTTTTTTGTGTGTGTGTGTGTCTGTGTGTGTGTGTGTGTGTGTTTTTTTGTCACTTTTTTGTCACTTTTTTGTGTGTGTGTCTGTGTGTGTCTGTGTGTGTGTGTGTGTGTGTTTGTGTGTGTGTGTGTGTGTGTGTCTGTGCCTGTCTGTGTGTGTCTGTGTGTGCGTGTGTGTGTGTCTGTGTGACTTTGTTGTCGTGACTTTTTTGTTGCGACTTTTTGTCGCGACTTTTTTGTTGTGACTTTTTTGTCACGACTATTCTGTCGTGACTATTTTGTCGCGATTTTTTTGTTGCAACTTTTTGTCGCGACTTTTTGTCACAACTTTTTGTCGCAACGTTTTTGTCGCAACTTTTTGTCGTGTCTGTGTGACTTTTTTGTCGCAACTTTTTGTCGCAACTTTTTGTCGCAACGTTTTTGTCGCAACTTTCTTTTGTGTGTGTCTGTGTGTGTCTGTGTGTGTGTGTCTGTCTGTGTGTGTCGCGACTGTGTGTGTGTGTCTGTGCCTGTCTGTGTGTGTCTGTGTGTGTGTGTGTGTCTGTGTGACTTTTTTTGTCAAGTCGCGACTTTTTGTCGCGACCTTTTTTGTGTGTGTGTGTCTGTGTGTGTCTGTGTGTGTGTCTGTGTGTGTGTCTGTCTGTGTGTGTCTGTGTATGTCTGTGTGTTTCTGTGTGTGTCTGTGTGTGTGTCTGTGTGTGTCTGTCTGTGTGTGTCGCGACTGTGTGTGTGTCTGTGCCTGTCTGTGTGTGTGTGTCTGTGTGTGTGTGTGTGTGTGACTTTTTTGTCGCAACTTTTTTGTCTGCAACTTTTTTGTCGCGACTTTTTGTCGCAACTTTTTGTCGCAACTTTTTTGTGTGTGTGTCTGTCTGTGTGTGTGTGTCTGTGACTGTCTGTGACTTTGTCGCGACTTTTTTGTCGCAATGTTTTTGTCGCAATTCTTTTGTCGCGACTTTTTGTCGCGATTTTTTTGTCGCGACTTTTTTGTCGCGACTTTTTTGTGTGTGTGTCTGTGTGTGTGTCTGTGTTTGTGTCTGTCTGTGTGTGTCTGTGTGTGTGTGTCTGTGTGTGTGTGTGTGTGTCTGTGTGTGTGTGTGTGTCTGTGCCTGTCTGTGTGTGTCTGTGTGTGTGTGTCTGTGTGTGTGTGCGTCTGTGTGTCTGTGTAACTTTTTTGTCGCGACTTTTTGTCGCAACTTTTTTGTTGCGACTTCTTTGTCGCAACTTTTTTTTTGTGTTTGTGTCTGTCTATGTGTGTCTGTGTGTGTGTCTGTGTGTGTGTGTGTCTGTGTCTGTGTGTGTGAGTCTGTGTGTGTGTCTGTGTGTCTGTGTGACTTTTTTGTCGTGACTTTTTTGTCGCGACTTTTTTGTCGCGACTTTTTTGTCGCGACTTTTTTGTCGCGACTTTTTTATCACGACTTTTTGTGTGTCTGTGTTTTTGTGTGTCTATGTGTGTGTGTCTGTGTGTTTGTGTGTGTCGCGCTATCGAGAAGGCGCGAGTTTTCGTCGCGCTATCAAAAAGGCGCGAGTTTTCGTCGCGCTATCGAGAAGGCCTGAGTCTTCGTCGTGCTATCGAGAAGGCGCGAGTATTCATCGCGCTATCGAGAAGGCGCGAGTTTTCGTCGCGCTATCGAGAAGGTACGTTTTCGTCGCGCTATCGATTGAGCGATGAAAACTCGCGCTATCGAGAAGGCGCGTGTTTTCGATTGAGCGATGAAAACTCGCGCTATCGAGAAGGCGCGTGTTTTCGTCGCGAGTTTTCGTCGTGCTATCGAGAAGTCGCGAGTTTTCGTCGCGCTATCGAGAAGGCGCGAGTTTTCGTCGCGCTATCGAGAAGGCTACGTTCCGTCACTCTGCCACTCAAGTGATTACTGGCCAATCACTGGCCGTAACAACCACGGGAAAATAGCAGACCTACAAGCTCGTAGCGCGCCACTCGCGCTATGAGCTTGTAGATCTGCTATGTCCGCAATATTTCCGCACACGGACAAATGTGTCCGTGACAAGGGGGTGGCAAAATGTTAAGATTTTCTGATCCAACGACAACTAAATATTCTATAGTTTTGGGTCTGAGAGGTTAAATCTCATCACATGGTGGTTCCGTGGCTCAAACGCAGAATCATTAATGGGCCTCGACATGAAAAGGGTTTGGGAAAAACCCACAGATGGTCCCATGTATCAGTTCCAGAAAAAAACTACAAAACGTATTTCACTAAAGCTTTCAAAAAGCTATTTTTATGTATACCTCTGGTTTGTTGTACAGTATATAAGCAATCAAATTTCAGTATAATGTCAGTATAATGGTCAATATCATGGTCAGTATCATGTCAGTATCATGTCAGTATCATGGTCAGTATCATGGTCAATATCATGTCAGTATCATGGTCAATATCATATGAGTATCGTGTCAGTATCATGGTCAGTATCATGGTCAGTATTCATGGTCAGTATCATGGTCAGTATCATGTCAGTATCATGTCAGTATCATGTCAATATCATGGTCAGTATCATGTCAATATCATGGTCAGTATCATGTCAGTATCATGTCAGTATCATGTCAGTATAATGGTCAGTATCATGTCAATATCATGGTCAGTATCATGGTCAGTATCATGTCAGTATCATGGTCAATATATCAGTATTGTGTCAGTATCATGGTCAGTATCATGGTCAATATCATATCAGTATCATGACAGTATCATGGTCAGTATTCATGGTCAGTATCATGGTCAGTATGATGGTCAGTATCATGGTCAGTATCATGTCAGTATCATGGTCAGTATCATGTCAGTATCATGTCAGTATCATGTCAGTATCATGGTCAGTATGATGGTCAGTATCATGGTCAGTATCATGTCAGTATCATGGTCAGTATCATGTCAGTACCATGGTCAGTATCATGTCAGTGTCATGGTCAGTATCATGTCAGTATCATGGTCAGTATCATGGTCCGTATCATGTCAGTATCATGGTCAGTATCATGCCAGTATCATGTCAGTATCATGGTCAGTATGATGGTCAGTATCATGGTCAGTATGATGGTCAGTATCATGGTCAGTATCATGTCAGTATCATGGTCAGTATGATGGTCAGTATCATGTCAGTATCATGGTCAGCTCATGGTTGCCATTTGTAAAATTGTAGCCTGATGTTCATATTGCATCCCCTCCCTCCTCTTCCTCCTCCATCACCCCCATGGTTTCCCCACCATCTCTCTGCCTTGTTAATTATTATTTTTCTTCATCTGGATTACTAGAGCAAAGTCTGCAGTTGGAAAGCTAAGGCAGCAGGAACACGACTCCATGTGTTTGTTGTTAACAGTGCAAAAAAAAAAACGTGCCTTTTTTTCCTCCGCGTCTATCGGTCGGACTTGGGAGAATTATGTTTACGTATCCCATATTTTCCACCCCAGATGTTTATAGTGGTCTTGAGTGATTGTTCAAGGGTTTTAGGGTCCTCCATGAACACTGCGTAACATAGTTTTTTTTCCGGCGGGGGGAACAACCTCAAACTGTCTGCTGACTGTTGTTCTTTGCTAAAAAAAAAAACACCAGTGGTGGTGGAAAGTCACTAAATACATTTCCATTTTTCAATACTTTTTATGCTACTCCTCTACATCTCAGAGGCACTACAATTAAAAAGCATAGACAATTTGAAAACGTTATAGTTACTTACCAATTTAAGCCATATTTTATACACCACCTATTCGGAAATAACGGATCTACAAGCTCACCAAGAGTCGCAATGCAACTATGCTGTTTTCGAAAGATTTTGAAACGAGACATTCTGCATAATGAGTGCTTTTACTTTTGGTCATTTTGAGCCTATATGTTAATGCCAGTATATACACGTACACATACTTCCACTAAAGTACAGTTTTGAACGCGGGTTTCCTCACTGTCGGGTGGGAAACCTCATGTCCAAAACTGATACTTTTCAGGATTCAAATTCCAAAAGCAGCAAAAGTAGCAGATCTACAAGCTTAAGAGTCAAAACACATCACTTCGCACCGTGTTTCAAGCTTGGCGGACCTGCTATACTTTTGACTCTTCTGTGTGACGTACGCCATCGTACGTGTGATCAAGTATATGCCGGCGTTAATTTTCAAAAAATAAACACAAAAAGTCATGGAGAACGAGACGTTGCCTCCCGACCAGGGACGTGCACACATAGACATCAAAGGGGGCTTCAGCCCCTGCCCCTTTTACCCGTCTGCAAAACAACTGCCCTCTCCAGACCACGAACGCAGCATTTACTGTGGTGAAAGAAATGCAAATGCCTCTCCTTTCCTTTCCATGCCATGCCGGAAGGCAGCATTCAGGAGAATTGCTTTTGTCTCCTGAACGTTTACACAGTATTTTGCGTTGAACAAATTTGTTTAGAAATCCATGTCGTTACACACCGCATCTCCACTAGCTAAAGAGTGCTGCATGGGTTGTGCCCTGAAAATAGCTGATTGTGAGCTTGTAGATCTGCTATTTTCGCAATTTCTTTGTCCAAAAGTGCACTCTTAACCGTGATTTCAGCCCCTGCCCCTCTATATACTCTTTGCACGTCCCCTGTGCCCGACAGCAACGATTTCTACATTGTGGTCTTGCTACTTCATCCCACACCATCCCCCCCCCCCCCCCCCCCCCCCCCCCCCCACACACACACACTCCATGTAAACTCATGTCATTATTCATGGTCAGTCCGGGCTCAGGCAGCAGCAGAGTGGCTGGCGGTCTCTGGGGAGCAGCCTTCACACTGGGTTGCTAGGGTTGTAATCTTGGTAGCTGAGGTTGAGGTTGGAATCTGTGTAGAGAGAGAGAGAGGCCAATTATTGCTATGGCAATACACACCACAATATAAAAATACTGTGTCAGGACTTAGGAGTCATCGTGCACGGGGCAGAAAGAAACCTCTTATCTCCCTCTTCTATAACTTGTGATGCTTTTCGCTTTTCGTCCTCCTATATATATATACTTACATCACACAAAATAACCAGAAAGTATAAGTTCGGCATGCGTTTTGAGCTTGTCGATCTGCTATTCATGTTTTGTTTTGTTTTTCCTGAAAAGTACAAAGGTTTTCAAATGAAAAGAATAAATAGATAGGCTTGCAGATCTCCAAACTGATGCACCACACAGTGAGTTTATTGATCTGCAATTTATTTAAAAGTGTAAAATATGGCTAAAGTGCATTTAATCTTGTGATTGTGTGGTCCCCCTATTTTATCTACTAAGTGCCCCCCATTGCCTCCCCAGACAGTGCCCCCCGAAGTGCCCCCCCAGTGCCTCCCCAGACAGTGCCTCCCCAGTGAGGCACTGGGGGACACTGGAGGGGACACTGGGGAGACACTGGCGAGGCACTGGGGGGACACTGGGGAGGCACTGGAGGGACACTGGGGAGGCACTGGAGGGACACTGGGGAGACACTGGGGAGGCACTGGAGGGACACTGGGGAGACACTGGCGAGGCACTGGGGGGACACTGGAGGGACACTGTGGGGACACTGGGGAGGCACTGGAGGGACACTGGGGAGACACTGGAAGGACACTGGGGAGGCACTGGAGGGACACTGGGGAGGCACTGGAAGGACACTGGGGAGGCACTGGAGGGACACTGGGGAGACACTGGGGAGGCACTGGAGGGACACTGGGGAGACACTGGGGGGACACTGGAGGGACACTGGAGGGACACTGGGGGGACACTGGGGAGGCACTGGAGGGTCACTGGGGAGACACTGGGGAGGCACTGGAGGGACACTGGGGAGACACTGGGGAGGCACTGGAGGGACACTGGAGGGACACTAAATTGTAGCCTATCTCGCAAAGCTGTTATGTGCTGAGACTACATTACAAGGTTTTCTTTCCAAAGGCTAGCGTCACTGGCGTTACATACAGTAAGACATAAGACATACACACGGAAAAAGAGGGGAAAATGGAATTGGAATGTAAATTGTGAACTGACTTTACTGATGAAATGTAAATGAATGTGATTGTTTTTGGACCTGTAAACTACAACAAAACAAAAAACTAAGGCACTGGTGTGGTACTCCTGGTTTACCGGAACGGGGTTCAACTCCCTGAAGTGCCCTGCTCAATTTGTTGTATTTACATGAGTAAAAGATGAAAATCACGAAAAAAAAGGGCATACTATGTGCTTCGAAATTAATTGATATGTCCTACATACTTACACCTAGCAACCCCATTCTAGCCTACTTAGGTTCATCTTACGGTGGACATGTTTGCCTGAAAAGGAATTTTTGAAATGTTTCATAGTTTTAGAAATATAGTGCTTTCAAATTTGAGACATTTAACATGGGGCTCAATGGCAGCTTTATAGGCACGTCAAAAGTCACTTTCACCTAGAAACTCCATTCACACTTTTTATTATTCAGCTTACTGTGGAGACACATCTGAGTTATTTAACTTAAACGCCCGGCCCAATGCATTCTCTATGGCAATAGCACAAACTTTGGCATGCTACTAGTCCTACATACAAAATGATGAAAAACGAGGATTAAAAAAATATATCAAAAATTAAAAAAACCCATCGTTTTTTTTTTTTTTTTATTTTTTTCAAATTCTCAAAAATGATGAAAAAGGGCGTGCTATAGTATGCCGTACGATATGGGCTATAGCCCATGGTCCAAAATGATGAAAAACGAGGATTAAAAAAAAATTCAAAAATTCAAAGAACCATGGGCTATAAACCATGTTTTATTTTATTTTTTATTTTTTCAAAACCTCAAAAATGATGAAAAACGGCGTGCTATCGTATGCCGTACGGTATGGGCTATGCATGTTCAAAAATGATGAAAAACGAGGTAATTATTTTTTTCAAATTTTCAAAAACCGATGGGCTATAACCCATGTTTTTTTATTTTATTTTTTTATTTTTCAAAACCTCAAAAATGATGAAAAACGGCGTGCTATAGCATGCCGTACGGTATGGGCTATAGCCCATGGTCAAAAATGATGAAAAACGAGGATAAAAAAAAAAAAAAAAATCAAAAAACGATGGGCTATAACCCATGTTTTTTTTTTTTTTTTTTTTTTTTTAAACCTCAAAAATGTTGAAAAACGGCGTGCTATAGTATGCTGTAAGGCATGGTCAAAAATGATGAAAAACGAGGATTAAAAAAAAATCTAAAATTAAAAAAACGATGGGCTATATAACCCATGTTTTCTTTTTTTTTCTTTTTTTTTCAAACCTCAAAAATGATGAAAAACGGCGTGCTATCGTATGCCGTACGGTATGGGCTATTAGACGAGCGTCTAAAAATGGGATAAAAAACGTCTAAAAATAGACGTCTAAAACACGTCTAAAAATAGACGTGTTTTAGACGTCTATTTTTAGACGTTTTTTAGACGTCTATTTTTAGACGTTATTTATCCCATTTTTAAACACACGTCTAATAGCCGGCTATTGCTCAGTGGGATGGTCAAAAATGATGAAAAATGAGGATAAAAAAAAAAATGTAAAAATAAAAAAACGATGGGCTATAACCCATGTTTTTTTTTTTTTTTCATTTTTTTCAAATCCTCAAAAATGATGAAAAACGGCGTGCTACAGTATGCCGTATGATATGGGCTATTAGACGAGCGTCTAAAAATGGGATAAAAAACGTCTAAAAATAGACGTCTAAAACACGTCTAAAAATAGACGTGTTTTAGACGTCTATTTTTAGACGTTTTTTAGACGTCTATTTTTAGACGTTATTTATCCCATTTTTAAACACACGTCTAATAGCCGGCTATTGCTCAGTGGGATGGTCAAAAATGATGAAAAATGAGGATTAAAAAAAAAATCTAAAAATCTAAAAACGATGGGCTATAACCCATGTTTTTTTTTTTTTCCATATTTTTCAAAACCTCAAAAATGATGAAAAACGGCGCGCTATCGTATGCCGTACGGTATGGGCTATAGCCCATGGTCAAAAATGATGAAAAACGAGGATTAAAAAAAAATCTAAAATTCAAAAAACGATGGGCTATAACCCATGTTTTTTTTTTTTTTCATTTTTTTCAAATCCTCAAAAATGATGAAAAACGGTGTGCTATCTATCGTATGCCGTACAGTATGGGCTATTAGACGAGCGTCTAAAAATGGGATAAAAAACGTCTAAAAATAGACGTTTAAAACACGTCTAAAAATAGACGTGTTTTAGACGTCTATTTTTAGACGTTTTTTAGACGTCTATTTTTAGACGTTATTTATCCCATTTTTAAACACACGTCTAATAGCCGGCTATTGCTCAGTGGGATGGTCAAAAATGATGAAAAATGAGGATTAAAAAAAATATCTAAAAACGATGGGCTATAACCCATGTTTTTTTTTTTTTCATTTTTTTCAAATCCTCAAAAATGATGAAAAACGGCGCGCTATCGTATGCCGTACGGTATGGGCTATAGCCCATGGTCAAAAATGATGAAAAACGAGGATTAAAAAAAAATCAAAAATTCAAAAAACGATGGGCTATAACCCATGTTTTTTTTTTTTTCATTTTTTTCAAATCCTCAAAAATGATGAAAAACGGCGTGCTACAGTATGCCGTATGATATGGGCTATTAGACGAGCATCTAAAAATGGGATAAACACGTCTAAAAATAGACGTGTTTTAGACGTTTTTTAGACGTCTATTTTTAGACGTTATTTATCCCATTTTTTAAAACACGTCTAATAGCCGGCTATTGCTCAGTGGGATGGTCAAAAATGATGAAAAATGAGGATTAAAAAAAAAATCTAAAAATCTAAAAACGATGGGCTATAACCCATGTTTTTTTTTTTTCCATATTTTTCAAAACCTCAAAAATGATGAAAAACGGCGCGCTATCGTATGCCGTACGGTATGGGCTATAGCCCATGGTCAAAAATGATGAAAAACGAGGATTAAAAAAAAATCAAAAATTCAAAAAACGATGGGCTATAACCCATGTTTTTTTTTTTTTCATTTTTTTCAAATCCTCAAAAATGATGAAAAACGGCGTGCTACAGTATGCCGTATGATATGGGCTATTAGACGAGCGTCTAAAAATGGGATAAAATGTCTAAAAATAGACGTCTAAAACACGGCTAAAAATAGACGTGTTTTAGACGTCTATTTTTAGACGTTTTTTAGACGTCTATTTTTAGACGTTATTTATCCCATTTTTTAAAACACGTCTAATAGCCGGCTATTGCTCAGTGGGATGGTCAAAAATGATGAAAAATGAGGATTAAAAAAAAAATCTAAAAATCTAAAAACGATGGGCTATAACCCATGTTTTTTTTTTTTCCATATTTTTCAAAACCTCAAAAATGATGAAAAACGGCGCGCTATCGTATGCCGTACGGTATGGGCTATAGCCCATGGTCAAAAATGATGAAAAACGAGGATTAAAAAAAAAATCAAAAATTCAAAAAACGATGGGCTATAACCCATGTTTTTTTTTTTTTTTCATTTTTTTCAAATCCTCAAAAATGATGAAAAACGGTGTGCTATCTATCGTATGCCGTACGATATGGGCTATTAGACGAGCGTCTAAAAATGGGATAAAATGTCTAAAAATAGACGTCTAAAACACGTCTAAAAATAGACGTGTTTTAGACGTCTATTTTTTGACGTTTTTTAGACGTCTATTTTTAGACGTTATTTATCCCATTTTTAAACACACGTCTAATAGCCGGCTATTGCTCAGTGGGATGGTCAAAAATGATGAAAAATGAGGATTAAAAAAAAAATCTAAAAATCAAAAAACGATGGGCTATAACCCATGTTTTTTTTTTTTCATATTTTTCAAAACCTCAAAAATGATGAAAAACGGCGCGCTATCGTATGCCGTACGGTATGGGCTATAGCCCATGGTCAAAAATGATGAAAAACGAGGATTAAAAAAAAATCAAAAATTCAAAAAACGATGGGCTATAACCCATGTTTTTCATTTTTTTCAAATCCTCAAAAATGATGAAAAACGGCGTGCTACAGTATGCCGTATGATATGGGCTATTAGACGAGCGTCTAAAAATGGGATAAAAAACGTCTAAAAATAGACGTCTAAAAATAGACGTGTTTTAGACGTCTATTTTTAGACGTTTTTTAGACGTCTATTTTTAGACGTTATTTATCCCATTTTTAAACACACGTCTAATAGCCGGCTATTGCTCAGTGGGATGGTCAAAAATGATGAAAAATGAGGATTAAAAAAAAAATCTAAAAATCTAAAAACGATGGGCTATAACCCATGTTTTTTTTTTTCATATTTTTCAAAACCTCAAAAATGATGAAAAACGGCGCGCTATCGTATGCCGTACGGTATGGGCTATAGCCCATGGTCAAAAATGATGAAAAACGAGGATTAAAAAAAAATCAAAAATTCAAAAAACGATGGGCTATAACCCATGTTTTTTTTTTTTTTCATTTTTTTCAAATCCTCAAAAATGATGAAAAACGGCGTGCTACAGTATGCCGTATGATATGGGCTATTAGACGAGCGTCTAAAAATGGGATAAAATGTCTAAAAATAGACGTCTAAAACACGTCTAAAAATAGACGTGTTTTAGACGTCTATTTTTAGACGTTTTTTAGACGTCTATTTTTAGACGTTATTTATCCCATTTTTAAACACACGTCTAATAGCCGGCTATTGCTCAGTGGGATGGTCAAAAATGATGAAAAATGAGGATTAAAAAAAAATATCTAAAAATCTAAAAACGATGGGCTATAACCCATGTTTTTGTTTTTTTTTCATTTTTTTCAAATCCTCAAAAATGATGAAAAACGGCGTGCTACAGTATGCCGTATGATATGGGCTATTAGACGAGCGTCTAAAAATGGGATAAAAAACGTCTAAAAATAGACGTCTAAAAATAGACGTGTTTTAGACGTCTATTTTTAGACGTTTTTTAGACGTCTATTTTTAGACGTTATTTATCCCATTTTTAAACACACGTCTAATAGCCGGCTATTGCTCAGTGGGATGGTCAAAAATGATGAAAAATGAGGATTAAAAAAAAAAATCTATAAATCTAAAAACGATGGGCTATAACCCATGTTTTTTTTTTTTTTTCATTTTTTTCAAATCCTCAAAAATGATGAAAAACGGTGTGCTATCTATCGTATGCCGTACGATATGGGCTATTAGACGAGCGTCTAAAAATGGGATAAAAAACGTCTAAAAATAGACGTCTAAAACACGTCTAAAAATAGACGTGTTTTAGACGTCTATTTTTAGACGTTTTTTAGACGTCTATTTTTAGACGTTATTTATCCCATTTTTAAACACACATCTAATAGCCGGCTATTGCTCAGTGGGATGGTCAAAAATGATGAAAAATGAGGATTAAAAAGAAAAATCTAAAAATCTAAAAAACGATGGGCTATAACCCATGTTTTTGTTTTTTTTTCATTTTTTTCAAATCCTCAAAAATGATGAAAAACGGCGTGCTACAGTATGCCGTATGATATGGGCTATTAGACGAGCGTCTAAAAATGGGATAAAAAACGTCTAAAAATAGACGTCTAAAAATAGACGTGTTTTAGACGTCTATTTTTAGACGTTTTTTAGACGTCTATTTTTAGACGTTATTTATCCCATTTTTAAACACACGTCCAATAGCCGGCTATTGCTCAGTGGGATGGTCAAAAATGATGAAAAATGAGGATTAAAAAAAAATCTAAAAATCTAAAAACGATGGGCTATAACCCATGTTTTTTTTTTTTTCATATTTTTCAAAACCTCAAAAATGATGAAAAACGGCGCGCTATCGTATGCCGTACGGTATGGGCTATAGCCCATGGTAAAAAATGATGAAAAACGAGGATTAAAAAAAATTCAAAAATTCAAAAAACGATGGGCTATAACCCATGTTTTTTTTTTTTTTTTTTTTTTTCAAATCCTCAAAAATGATGAAAAACGGCGTGCTACAGTATGCCGTATGATATGGGCTATTAGACGAGCGTCTAAAAATGGGATAAAATGTCTAAAAATAGACGTCTAAAACACGTCTAAAAATAGACGTGTTTTAGACGTCTATTTTTAGACGTTTTTTAGACGTCTATTTTTAGACGTTATTTATCCCATTTTTAAACACACGTCTAATAGCCGGCTATTGCTCAGTGGGATGGTCAAAAATGATGAAAAATGAGGATTAAAAAAAAAAATCTAAAAATCTAAAAACGATGGGCTATAACCCATGTTTTCATTTTTTTTTCATTTTTTTCAAATCCTCAAAAATGATGAAAAACGGCGTGCTACAGTATGCCGTATGATATGGGCTATTAGACGAGCGTCTAAAAATGGGATAAAAAACGTCTAAAAATAGACGTCTAAAAATAGACGTGTTTTAGACGTCTATTTTTAGACGTTTTTTAGACGTCTATTTTTAGACGTTATTTATCCCATTTTTAAACACACGTCTAATAGCCGGCTATTGCTCAGTGGGATGGTCAAAAATGATGAAAAATGAGGATTAAAAAAAAAATCTAAAAATCAAAAAACGATGGGCTATAACCCATGTTTTTTTTTTTTCCATATTTTTCAAAACCTCAAAAATGATGAAAAACTGCGCGCTATCGTATGCCGTACGGTATGGGCTATAGCCCATGGTCAAAAATGATGAAAAACGAGGATTAAAAAAAAATCAAAAATTCAAAAAACGATGGGCTATAACCCATGTTTTTTTTTTTTTTCATTTTTTTCAAATCCTCAAAAATGATGAAAAACGGTGTGCTATCTATCGTATGCCGTACGGTATGGGCTATTAGACGAGCGTCTAAAAATGGGATAAAAAACGTCTAAAAATAGATGTCTAAAACACGTCTAAAAATAGACGTGTTTTAGACGTCTATTTTTAGACGTTTTTTAGACGTCTATTTTTAGACGTTATTTATCCCATTTTTAAACACACGTCTAATAGCCGGCTATTGCTCAGTGGGATGGTCAAAAATGATGAAAAATGAGGATTAAAAAAAAAATCTAAAAATCTAAAAACGATGGGCTATAACCCATGTTTTTTTTTTTTTTCATATTTTTCAAAACCTCAAAAATGATGAAAAACGGCGCGCTATCGTATGCCGTACGGTATGGGCTATAGCCCATGGTCAAAAATGATGAAAAACGAGGATTAAAAAAAAATCAAAAATTCAAAAAACGATGGGCTATAACCCATGTTTTGTTTTTTTTTCATTTTTTTAAAATCCTCAAAAATGATGAAAAACGGCGTGCTACAGTATGCCGTATGATATGGGCTATTAGACGAGCGTCTAAAAATGGGATAAAATGTCTAAAAATAGACGTCTAAAACACGTCTAAAAATAGACGTGTTTTAGACGTCTATTTTTAGACGTTTTTTAGATGTCTATTTTTAGACGTTATTTATCCCATTTTTAAACACACGTCTAATAGCCGGCTATTGCTCAGTGGGATGGTCAAAAATGATGAAAAATGAGGATTAAAAAAAAAAATCTAAAAATCTAAAAACGATGGGCTATAACCCATGTTTTTTTTTTTTTTTCATTTTTTTCAAATCCTCAAAAATGATGAAAAACGGCGTGCTACAGTATGCCGTATGATATGGGCTATTAGACGAGCGTCTAAAAATGGGATAAAAAACGTCTAAAAATAGACGTCTAAAACACGTCTAAAAATAGACGTGTTTTAGACGTCTATTTTTAGACGTTTTTTAGACGTCTATTTTTAGACGTTATTTATCCCATTTTTAAACACACGTCTAATAGCCGGCTATTGCTCAGTGGGATGGTCAAAAATGATGAAAAATGAGGATTAAAAAATAAATCAAAAAATCAAAAAACGATGGGCTATAACCCATGTTTTTTTTTTTTCATATTTTTCAAAACCTCAAAAATGATGAAAAACGGTGCGCTATCGTATGACGTACGGTATGGGCTATAGCCCATGGTCAAAAATGATGAAAAACGAGGATTAAAAAAAAATCAAAAATTCAAAAAACGATGGGCTATAACCCATGTTTGTTTTTTTTTTCATTTTTTTCAAATCCTCAAAAATGATGAAAAACGGCGTGCTACAGTATGCCGTATGATATGGGCTATTAGACGAGCGTCTAAAAATGGGATAAAAAACGTCTAAAAATAGACGTCTAAAAATAGACGTGTTTTAGACGTCTATTTTTAGACGTTTTTTAGACGTCTATTTTTAGACGTTATTTATCCCATTTTTAAACACACGTCTAATAGCCGGCTATTGCTCAGTGGGATGGTCAAAAATGATGAAAAATGAGGATTAAAAAAAAAAATCTATAAATCTAAAAACGATGGGCTATAACCCATGTTTTTTTTTTTTTTTCATTTTTTTCAAATCCTCAAAAATGATGAAAAACGGTGTGCTATCTATCGTATGCCGTACGATATGGGCTATTAGACGAGCGTCTAAAAATGGGATAAAAAACGTCTAAAAATAGACGTCTAAAAATAGACGTGTTTTAGACGTCTATTTTTAGACGTTTTTTAGACGTCTATTTTTAGACGTTATTTATCCCATTTTTAAACACACGTCCAATAGCCGGCTATTGCTCAGTGGGATGGTCAAAAATGATGAAAAATGAGGATTAAAAAAAAATCTAAAAATCAAAAAACGATGGGCTATAACCCATGTTTTTTTTTTTTTCATATTTTTCAAAACCTCAAAAATGATGAAAAACGGCGCGCTATCGTATGCCGTACGGTATGGGCTATAGCCCATGGTAAAAAATGATGAAAAACGAGGATTAAAAAAAATTCAAAAATTCAAAAAACGATGGGCTATAACCCATGTTTTTTTTTTTTATTATTTTTTTCAAATCCTCAAAAATGATGAAAAACGGCGTGCTACAGTATGCCGTATGATATGGGCTATTAGACGAGCGTCTAAAAATGGGATAAAAAACGTCTAAAAATAGACGTCTAAAACACGTCTAAAAATAGACGTGTTTTAGACGTCTATTTTTAGACGTTTTTTAGACGTCTATTTTTAGACGTTATTTATCCCATTTTTAAACACACGTCTAATAGCCGGCTATTGCTCAGTGGGATGGTCAAAAATGATGAAAAATGAGGATTAAAAAATAAATCAAAAAATCAAAAAACGATGGGCTATAACCCATGTTTTTTTTTTTTCATATTTTTCAAAACCTCAAAAATGATGAAAAACGGCGCGCTATCGTATGACGTACGGTATGGGCTATAGCCCATGGTCAAAAATGATGAAAAACGAGGATTAAAAAAAAATCAAAAATTCAAAAAACGATGGGCTATAACCCATGTTTGTTTTTTTTTTCATTTTTTTCAAATCCTCAAAAATGATGAAAAACGGCGTGCTACAGTATGCCGTATGATATGGGCTATTAGACGAGCGTCTAAAAATGGGATAAAAAACGTCTAAAAATAGACGTCTAAAAATAGACGTGTTTTAGACGTCTATTTTTAGACGTTTTTTAGACGTCTATTTTTAGACGTTATTTATCCCATTTTTAAACACACGTCTAATAGCCGGCTATTGCTCAGTGGGATGGTCAAAAATGATGAAAAATGAGGATTAAAAAAAAAAATCTATAAATCTAAAAACGATGGGCTATAACCCATGTTTTTTTTTTTTTTTCATTTTTTTCAAATCCTCAAAAATGATGAAAAACGGTGTGCTATCTATCGTATGCCGTACGATATGGGCTATTAGACGAGCGTCTAAAAATGGGATAAAAAACGTCTAAAAATAGACGTCTAAAAATAGACGTGTTTTAGACGTCTATTTTTAGACGTTTTTTAGACGTCTATTTTTAGACGTTATTTATCCCATTTTTAAACACACGTCCAATAGCCGGCTATTGCTCAGTGGGATGGTCAAAAATGATGAAAAATGAGGATTAAAAAAAAATCTAAAAATCAAAAAACGATGGGCTATAACCCATGTTTTTTTTTTTTTCATATTTTTCAAAACCTCAAAAATGATGAAAAACGGCGCGCTATCGTATGCCGTACGGTATGGGCTATAGCCCATGGTAAAAAATGATGAAAAACGAGGATTAAAAAAAATTCAAAAATTCAAAAAACGATGGGCTATAACCCATGTTTTTTTTTTTTATTATTTTTTTCAAATCCTCAAAAATGATGAAAAACGGCGTGCTACAGTATGCCGTATGATATGGGCTATTAGACGAGCGTCTAAAAATGGGATAAAAAACGTCAAAAAATAGACGTCTAAAACACGTCTAAAAATAGACGTGTTTTAGACGTCTATTTTTAGACGTTTTTTAGACGTCTATTTTTAGACGTTATTTATCCCATTTTTAAACACACGTCTAATAGCCGGCTATTGCTCAGTGGGATGGTCAAAAATGATGAAAAATGAGGATTAAAAAGAAAAATCTAAAAATCTAAAAAACGATGGGCTATAACCCATGTTTTTGTTTTTTTTTCATTTTTTTCAAATCCTCAAAAATGATGAAAAACGGCGTGCTACAGTATGCCGTATGATATGGGCTATTAGACGAGCGTCTAAAAATGGGATAAAAAACGTCTAAAAATAGACGTCTAAAAATAGACGTGTTTTAGACGTCTATTTTTAGACGTTTTTTAGACGTCTATTTTTAGACGTTATTTATCCCATTTTTAAACACACGTCCAATAGCCGGCTATTGCTCAGTGGGATGGTCAAAAATGATGAAAAATGAGGATTAAAAAAAAATCTAAAAATCAAAAAACGATGGGCTATAACCCATGTTTTTTTTTTTTTCATATTTTTCAAAACCTCAAAAATGATGAAAAACGGCGCGCTATCGTATGCCGTACGGTATGGGCTATAGCCCATGGTAAAACATGATGAAAAACGAGGATTAAAAAAAATTCAAAAATTCAAAAAACGATGGGCTATAACCCATGTTTTTTTTTTTTATTATTTTTTTCAAATCCTCAAAAATGATGAAAAACGGTGTGCTATCTATCGTATGCCGTACGGTATGGGCTATTAGACGAGCGTCTAAAAATGGGATAAAATGTCTAAAAATAGACGTCTAAAACACGTCTAAAAATAGACGTGTTTTAGACGTCTATTTTTAGACGTTTTTTAGACGTCTATTTTTAGACGTTATTTATCCCATTTTTAAACACACGTCTAATAGCCGGCTATTGCTCAGTGGGATGGTCAAAAATGATGAAAAATGAGGATTAAAAAAAAAAATCTAAAAATCTAAAAACGATGGGCTATAACCCATGTTTTTGTTTTTTTTTCATTTTTTTCAAATCCTCAAAAATGATGAAAAACGGCGTGCTACAGTATGCCGTATGATATGGGCTATTAGACGAGCGTCTAAAAATGGGATAAAAAACGTCTAAAAATAGACGTCTAAAAATAGACGTGTTTTAGACGTCTATTTTTAGACGTTTTTTAGACGTCTATTTTTAGACGTTATTTATCCCATTTTTAAACACACGTCTAATAGCCGGCTATTGCTCAGTGGGATGGTCAAAAATGATGAAAAATGAGGATTAAAAAAAAAATCAAAAAATCAAAAAACGATGGGCTATAACCCATGTTTTTTTTTTTTCCATATTTTTCAAAACCTCAAAAATGATGAAAAACTGCGCGCTATCGTATGCCGTACGGTATGGGCTATAGCCCATGGTCAAAAATGATGAAAAACGAGGATTAAAAAAAAATCAAAAATTCAAAAAACGATGGGCTATAACCCATGTTTTTTTTTTTTTTCATTTTTTTCAAATCCTCAAAAATGATGAAAAACGGCGTGCTACAGTATGCCGTATGATATGGGCTATTAGACGAGCGTCTAAAAATGGGATAAAATGTCTAAAAATAGACGTCTAAAACACGTCTAAAAATAGACGTGTTTTAGACGTCTATTTTTAGACGTTTTTTAGATGTCTATTTTTAGACGTTATTTATCCCATTTTTAAACACACGTCTAATAGCCGGCTATTGCTCAGTGGGATGGTCAAAAATGATGAAAAATGAGGATTAAAAAAAAAAATCTAAAAATCTAAAAACGATGGGCTATAACCCATGTTTTTTTTTTTTTTTCATTTTTTTCAAATCCTCAAAAATGATGAAAAACGGCGTGCTACAGTATGCCGTATGATATGGGCTATTAGACGAGCGTCTAAAAATGGGATAAAAAACGTCTAAAAATAGACGTCTAAAACACGTCTAAAAATAGACGTGTTTTAGACGTCTATTTTTAGACGTTTTTTAGACGTCTATTTTTAGACGTTATTTATCCCATTTTTAAACACACGTCTAATAGCCGGCTATTGCTCAGTGGGATGGTCAAAAATGATGAAAAATGAGGATTAAAAAATAAATCAAAAAATCAAAAAACGATGGGCTATAACCCATGTTTTTTTTTTTTCATATTTTTCAAAACCTCAAAAATGATGAAAAACGGCGCGCTATCGTATGACGTACGGTATGGGCTATAGCCCATGGTCAAAAATGATGAAAAACGAGGATTAAAAAAAAATCAAAAATTCAAAAAACGATGGGCTATAACCCATGTTTTTTTTTTTTTTTCATTTTTTTCAAATCCTCAAAAATGATGAAAAACGGCGTGCTACAGTATGCCGTATGATATGGGCTATTAGACGAGCGTCTAAAAATGGGATAAAAAACGTCTAAAAATAGACGTCTAAAACACGTCTAAAAATAGACGTGTTTTAGACGTCTATTTTTAGACGTTTTTTAGACGTCTATTTTTAGACGTTATTCATCCCATTTTTAAACACACGTCTAATAGCCGGCTATTGCTCAGTGGGATGGTCAAAAATGATGAAAAACGAGGATTAAAAAAAAATCAAAAATTCAAAAAACGATGGGCTATAACCCATGTTTGTTTTTTTTTTCATTTTTTTCAAATCCTCAAAAATGATGAAAAACGGCGTGCTACAGTATGCCGTATGATATGGGCTATTAGACGAGCGTCTAAAAATGGGATAAAAAACGTCTAAAAATAGACGTCTAAAAATAGACGTGTTTTAGACGTCTATTTTTAGACGTTTTTTAGACGTCTATTTTTAGACGTTATTTATCCCATTTTTAAACACACGTCTAATAGCCGGCTATTGCTCAGTGGGATGGTCAAAAATGTAGAAAAATGAGGATTAAAAAAAAATCTAAAAATCAAAAAACGATGGGCTATAACCCATGTTTTTTTTTTTTTCATATTTTTCAAAACCTCAAAAATGATGAAAAACGGCGCGCTATCGTATGCCGTACGGTATGGGCTATAGCCCATGGTCAAAAATGATGAAAAACGAGGATTAAAAAAAAATCAAAAATTCAAAAAACGATGGGCTATAACCCATGTTTTTTTTTTTTTTCATTTTTTTCAAATCCTCAAAA
Organism: Protomyctophum parallelum; assembly: GCF_964188405.1. Classification (NCBI taxonomy): domain Eukaryota; kingdom Metazoa; phylum Chordata; class Actinopteri; order Myctophiformes; family Myctophidae; genus Protomyctophum; species Protomyctophum parallelum. Next base: position 37,888,501 of record NC_139703.1, on the reverse strand, counting down.
ATGATGAAAAACGGTGTGCTATCTATCGTATGCCGTACGGTATGGGCTATTAGACGAGCGTCTAAAAATGGGATAAAAAACGTCTAAAAATAGATGTCTAAAACACGTCTAAAAATAGACGTGTTTTAGACGTCTATTTTTAGACGTTTTTTAGACGTCTATTTTTAGACGTTATTCATCCCATTTTTAAACACACGTCTAATAGCCGGCTATTGCTCAGTGGGATGGTCAAAAATGATGAAAAACGAGGATTAAAAAAAAATCAAAAATTCAAAAAACGATGGGCTATAACCCATGTTTGTTTTTTTTTTCATTTTTTTCAAATCCTCAAAAATGATGAAAAACGGCGTGCTACAGTATGCCGTATGATATGGGCTATTAGACGAGCGTCTAAAAATGGGATAAAAAACGTCTAAAAATAGACGTCTAAAAATAGACGTGTTTTAGACGTCTATTTTTAGACGTTTTTTAGACGTCTATTTTTAGACGTTATTTATCCCATTTTTAAACACACGTCTAATAGCCGGCTATTGCTCAGTGGGATGGTCAAAAATGTAGAAAAATGAGGATTAAAAAAAAATCTAAAAATCAAAAAACGATGGGCTATAACCCATGTTTTTTTTTTTTTCATATTTTTCAAAACCTCAAAAATGATGAAAAACGGCGCGCTATCGTATGCCGTACGGTATGGGCTATAGCCCATGGTCAAAAATGATGAAAAACGAGGATTAAAAAAAAATCAAAAATTCAAAAAACGATGGGCTATAACCCATGTTTTTTTTTTTTTTTTCATTTTTTTCAAATCCTCAAAAATGATGAAAAACGAGGATTAAAAAAAAATCAAAAATTCAAAAAACGATGGGCTATAACCCATGTTTGTTTTTTTTTTCATTTTTTTCAAATCCTCAAAAATGATGAAAAACGGCGTGCTACAGTATGCCGTATGATATGGGCTATTAGACGAGCGTCTAAAAATGGGATAAAAAACGTCTAAAAATAGACGTCTAAAAATAGACGTGTTTTAGACGTCTATTTTTAGACGTTTTTTAGACGTCTATTTTTAGACGTTATTTATCCCATTTTTAAACACACGTCTAATAGCCGGCTATTGCTCAGTGGGATGGTCAAAAATGTAGAAAAATGAGGATTAAAAAAAAATCTAAAAATCAAAAAACGATGGGCTATAACCCATGTTTTTTTTTTTTCATATTTTTCAAAACCTCAAAAATGATGAAAAACGGCGCGCTATCGTATGCCGTACGGTATGGGCTATAGCCCATGGTCAAAAATGATGAAAAACGAGGATTAAAAAAAAATCAAAAATTCAAAAAACGATGGGCTATAACCCATGTTTTTTTTTTTTTTCATTTTTTTCAAATCCTCAAAAATGATGAAAAACGGTGTGCTATCTATCGTATGCCGTACGGTATGGGCTATTAGACGAGCGTCTAAAAATGGGATAAAAAACGTCTAAAAATTTATGTCTAAAACACGTCTAAAAATAGACGTGTTTTAGACGTCTATTTTTAGACGTTTTTTAGACGTCTATTTTTAGACGTTATTTATCCCATTTTTAAACACACGTCTAATAGCCGGCTATTGCTCAGTGGGATGGTCAAAAATGATGAAAAATGAGGATAAAAAAAAAAATCTAAAAATCTAAAAACGATGGGCTATAACCCATGTTTTTTTTTTTTTCATATTTTTCAAAACCTCAAAAATGATGAAAAACGGCGCGCTATCGTATGCCGTACGGTATGGGCTATAGCCCATGGTCAAAAATGATGAAAAACGAGGATTAAAAAAAAATCAAAAATTCAGAAAACGATGGGCCCATGTTTTGTTTTTTTTTCATTTTTTTAAAATCCTCAAAAATGATGAAAAACGGCGTGCTACAGTATGCCGTATGATATGGGCTATTAGACGAGCGTCTAAAAATGGGATAAAATGTCTAAAAATAGACGTCTAAAACACGTCTAAAAATAGACGTGTTTTAGACGTCTATTTTTAGACGTTTTTTAGACGTCTATTTTTAGACGTTATTTATCCCATTTTTAAACACACGTCTAATAGCCGGCTATTGCTCAGTGGGATGGTCAAAAATGATGAAAAATGAGGATTAAAAAAAAAAATCTAAAAATCTAAAAACGATGGGCTATAACCCATGTTTTTTTTTTTTTTTCATTTTTTTCAAATCCTCAAAAATGATGAAAAACGGCGTGCTACAGTATGCCGTATGATATGGGCTATTAGACGAGCGTCTAAAAATGGGATAAAAAACGTCTAAAAATAGACGTCTAAAACACGTCTAAAAATAGACGTGTTTTAGACGTCTATTTTTAGACGTTTTTTAGACGTCTATTTTTAGACGTTATTTATCCCATTTTTAAACACACGTCTAATAGCCGGCTATTGCTCAGTGGGATGGTCAAAAATGATGAAAAATGAGGATTAAAAAATAAATCAAAAAATCAAAAAACGATGGGCTATAACCCATGTTTTTTTTTTCTTCATATTTTTCAAAACCTCAAAAATGATGAAAAACGGCGCGCTATCGTATGCCGTACGGTATGGGCTATAGCCCATGGTCAAAAATGATGAAAAACGAGGATTAAAAAAAAATCAAAAATTCAAAAAATGATGGGCTATAACCCATGTTTTGTTTTTTTTTCATATTTTTCAAAACCTCAAAAATGATGAAAAACGGCGCACTATCGTATGCCGTACGGTATGGGCTATAGCCCATGGTCAAAAATGATGAAAAACGAGGATAAAAAAAAAATCAAAAATTCAAAAAACGATGGGCTATAACCCATGTTTTTTTTTTTTTTTCATATTTTTCAAAACCTCAAAAATGATGAAAAACGGCGCGCTATCGTATGTCGTACGGTATGGGCTATAGCCCATGGTCAAAAATGATGAAAAACGAGGATTAAAAAAAATCAAAAATTCAAAAAACTATGGGCTATAACCCATGTTTTTTTTTTTTTTTCATATTTTTCAAAAACTCAAAAATGATGAAAAACAGCGCGCTATCGTATGCCATACGGTATGGGCTATAGCCCATGGTCAAAAATGATGAAAAACGAGGATTAAAAAAAAATCTAAAATTCAAAAAACGATGGGCTATAACCCATGTTTTGTTTTTTTTTCATTTTTTTCAAATCCTCAAAAATGATGAAAAACGGCGTATGATATGGGCTATTAGACGAGCGTCTAAAAATGGGATAAAAAACGTCTAAAAATAGACGTCTAAAACACGTCTAAAAATAGACGTGTTTTAGACGTCTATTTTTAGACGTTTTTTAGACGTCTATTTTTAGACGTTATTCATCCCATTTTTAAACACACGTCTAATAGCCGGCTATTGCTCAGTGGGATGGTCAAAAATGATGAAAAATGAGGATTAAAAAAGAAATCTAAAAATCAAAAAACGATGGGCTATAACCCATGTTTTGTTTTTTTCATATTTTTCAAAACCTCAAAAATGATGAAAAACGGCGCGCTATCGTATGCCGTACGGTATGGGCTATAGCCCATGGTCAAAAATGATGAAAAACGAGGATTAAAAAAAAATCTAAAATTCAAAAAACGATGGGCTATAACCCATGTTTTTTTTTTTTTTCATTTTTTTCAAATCCTCAAAAATGATGAAAAACGGCGTATGATATGGGCTATTAGACGAGCGTCTAAAAATGGGATAAAAAAACGTCTAAAAATAGACATCTAAAACACGTCTAAAAATAGACGTGTTTTAGACGTCTATTTTTAGACGTTTTTTAGACGTCTATTTTTAGACGTTATTCATCCCATTTTTAAACACACGTCTAATAGCCGGCTATTGCTCAGTGGGATGGTCAAAAATGATGAAAAACGAGGATTAAAAAAAAATCAAAAATTCAAAAAACGATGGGCTATAACCCATGTTTGTTTTTTTTTTCATTTTTTTCAAATCCTCAAAAATGATGAAAAACGGCGTGCTACAGTATGCCGTATGATATGGGCTATTAGACGAGCGTCTAAAAATGGGATAAAAAACGTCTAAAAATAGACGTCTAAAACACGTCTAAAAATAGACGTGTTTTAGACGTCTATTTTTAGACGTTTTTTAGACGTCTATTTTTAGACGTTATTCATCCCATTTTTAAACACACGTCTAATAGCCGGCTATTGCTCAGTGGGATGGTCAAAAATGATGAAAAACGAGGATTAAAAAAAAATCAAAAATTCAAAAAACGATGGGCTATAACCCATGTTTGTTTTTTTTTTCATTTTTTTCAAATCCTCAAAAATGATGAAAAACGGCGTGCTACAGTATGCCGTATGATATGGGCTATTAGACGAGCGTCTAAAAATGGGATAAAAAACGTCTAAAAATAGACGTCTAAAAATAGACGTGTTTTAGACGTCTATTTTTAGACGTTTTTTAGACGTCTATTTTTAGACGTTATTTATCCCATTTTTAAACACACGTCTAATAGCCGGCTATTGCTCAGTGGGATGGTCAAAAATGTAGAAAAATGAGGATTAAAAAAAAATCTAAAAATCAAAAAACGATGGGCTATAACCCATGTTTTTTTTTTTTTCATATTTTTCAAAACCTCAAAAATGATGAAAAACGGCGCGCTATCGTATGCCGTACGGTATGGGCTATAGCCCATGGTCAAAAATGATGAAAAACGAGGATTAAAAAAAAATCAAAAATTCAAAAAACGATGGGCTATAACCCATGTTTTTTTTTTTTTTCATTTATTTCAAATCCTCAAAAATGATGAAAAACGGCGTGCTACAGTATGCCGTATGATATGGGCTATTAGACGAGCGTCTAAAAATGGGATAAAAAACGTCTAAAAATAGACGTCTAAAAATAGACGTGTTTTAGACGTCTATTTTTAGACGTTTTTTAGACGTCTATTTTTAGACGTTATTTATCCCATTTTTAAACACACGTCTAATAGCCGGCTATTGCTCAGTGGGATGGTCAAAAATGTAGAAAAATGAGGATTAAAAAAAAATCTAAAAATCAAAAAACGATGGGCTATAACCCATGTTTTTTTTTTTTTCATATTTTTCAAAACCTCAAAAATGATGAAAAACGGCGCGCTATCGTATGCCGTACGGTATGGGCTATAGCCCATGGTCAAAAATGATGAAAAACGAGGATTAAAAAAAAATCAAAAATTCAAAAAACGATGGGCTATAACCCATGTTTTTTTTTTTTTTTCATTTTTTTCAAATCCTCAAAAATGATGAAAAACGAGGATTAAAAAAAAATCAAAAATTCAAAAAACGATGGGCTATAACCCATGTTTTTTTTTTTTTTCATTTTTTTCAAATCCTCAAAAATGATGAAAAACGGCGTGCTACAGTATGCCGTATGATATGGGCTATTAGACGAGCGTCTAAAAATGGGATAAAAAACGTCTAAAAATAGACGTCTAAAAATAGACGTGTTTTAGACGTCTATTTTTAGACGTTTTTTAGACGTCTATTTTTAGACGTTATTTATCCCATTTTTAAACACACGTCTAATAGCCGGCTATTGCTCAGTGGGATGGTCAAAAATGTAGAAAAATGAGGATTAAAAAAAAATCTAAAAATCAAAAAACGATGGGCTATAACCCATGTTTTTTTTTTTTTCATATTTTTCAAAACCTCAAAAATGATGAAAAACGGCGCGCTATCGTATGCCGTACGGTATGGGCTATAGCCCATGGTCAAAAATGATGAAAAACGAGGATTAAAAAAAAATCAAAAATTCAAAAAACGATGGGCTATAACCCATGTTTTTTTTTTTTTTTCATTTTTTTCAAATCCTCAAAAATGATGAAAAACGAGGATTAAAAAAAAATCAAAAATTCAAAAAACGATGGGCTATAACCCATGTTTTTTTTTTTTTTCATTTTTTTCAAATCCTCAAAAATGATGAAAAACGGCGTGCTACAGTATGCCGTATGATATGGGCTATTAGACGAGCGTCTAAAAATGGGATAAAAAACGTCTAAAAATAGACGTCTAAAAATAGACGTGTTTTAGACGTCTATTTTTAGACGTTTTTTAGACGTCTATTTTTAGACGTTATTTATCCCATTTTTAAACACACGTCTAATAGCCGGCTATTGCTCAGTGGGATGGTCAAAAATGTAGAAAAATGAGGATTAAAAAAAAATCTAAAAATCAAAAAACGATGGGCTATAACCCATGTTTTTTTTTTTTCATATTTTTCAAAACCTCAAAAATGATGAAAAACGGCGCGCTATCGTATGCCGTACGGTATGGGCTATAGCCCATGGTCAAAAATGATGAAAAACGAGGATTAAAAAAAAATCAAAAATTCAAAAAACGATGGGCTATAACCCATGTTTTTTTTTTTTTTCATTTTTTTCAAATCCTCAAAAATGATGAAAAACGGTGTGCTATCTATCGTATGCCGTACGGTATGGGCTATTAGACGAGCGTCTAAAAATGGGATAAAAAACGTCTAAAAATTGATGTCTAAAACACGTCTAAAAATAGACGTGTTTTAGACGTCTATTTTTAGACGTTTTTTAGACGTCTATTTTTAGACGTTATTTATCCCATTTTTAAACACACGTCTAATAGCCGGCTATTGCTCAGTGGGATGGTCAAAAATGATGAAAAATGAGGATAAAAAAAAAAATCAAAAAATCTAAAAACGATGGGCTATAACCCATGTTTTTTTTTTTTTCATATTTTTCAAAACCTCAAAAATGATGAAAAACGGCGCGCTATCGTATGCCGTACGGTATGGGCTATAGCCCATGGTCAAAAATGATGAAAAACGAGGATTAAAAAAAAATCAAAAATTCAGAAAACGATGGGCCCATGTTTTGTTTTTTTTTCATTTTTTTAAAATCCTCAAAAATGATGAAAAACGGCGTGCTACAGTATGCCGTATGATATGGGCTATTAGACGAGCGTCTAAAAATGGGATAAAATGTCTAAAAATAGACGTCTAAAACACGTCTAAAAATAGACGTGTTTTAGACGTCTATTTTTAGACGTTTTTTAGACGTCTATTTTTAGACGTTATTTATCCCATTTTTAAACACACGTCTAATAGCCGGCTATTGCTCAGTGGGATGGTCAAAAATGATGAAAAATGAGGATTAAAAAAAAAAATCTAAAAATCTAAAAACGATGGGCTATAACCCATGTTTTTTTTTTTTTTTCATTTTTTTCAAATCCTCAAAAATGATGAAAAACGGCGTGCTACAGTATGCCGTATGATATGGGCTATTAGACGAGCGTCTAAAAATGGGATAAAAAACGTCTAAAAATAGACGTCTAAAACACGTCTAAAAATAGACGTGTTTTAGACGTCTATTTTTAGACGTTTTTTAGACGTCTATTTTTAGACGTTATTTATCCCATTTTTAAACACACGTCTAATAGCCGGCTATTGCTCAGTGGGATGGTCAAAAATGATGAAAAATGAGGATTAAAAAATAAATCAAAAAATCAAAAAACGATGGGCTATAACCCATGTTTTTTTTTTTTCATATTTTTCAAAACCTCAAAAATGATGAAAAACGGCGCGCTATCGTATGCCGTACGGTATGGGCTATAGCCCATGGTCAAAAATGATGAAAAACGAGGATTAAAAAAAAATCAAAAATTCAAAAAATGATGGGCTATAACCCATGTTTTTTTTTTTTTTCATATTTTTCAAAACCTCAAAAATGATGAAAAACGGCGCGCTATCGTATGCCGTACGGTATGGGCTATAGCCCATGGTCAAAAATGATGAAAAACGAGGATAAAAAAAAAATCAAAAATTCAAAAAACGATGGGCTATAACCCATGTTTTTTTTTTTTTTTCATATTTTTCAAAACCTCAAAAATGATGAAAAACGGCGCGCTATCGTATGTCGTACGGTATGGGCTATAGCCCATGGTCAAAAATGATGAAAAACGAGGATTAAAAAAAATCAAAAATTCAAAAAACTATGGGCTATAACCCATGTTTTTTTTTTTTTTTCATATTTTTCAAAAACTCAAAAATGATGAAAAACAGCGCGCTATCGTATGCCATACGGTATGGGCTATAGCCCATGGTCAAAAATGATGAAAAACGAGGATTAAAAAAAAATCTAAAATTCAAAAAACGATGGGCTATAACCCATGTTTTGTTTTTTTTTCATTTTTTTCAAATCCTCAAAAATGATGAAAAACGGCGTATGATATGGGCTATTAGACGAGCGTCTAAAAATGGGATAAAAAACGTCTAAAAATAGACGTCTAAAACACGTCTAAAAATAGACGTGTTTTAGACGTCTATTTTTAGACGTTTTTTAGACGTCTATTTTTAGACGTTATTCATCCCATTTTTAAACACACGTCTAATAGCCGGCTATTGCTCAGTGGGATGGTCAAAAATGATGAAAAACGAGGATTAAAAAAAAATCAAAAATTCAAAAAACGATGGGCTATAACCCATGTTTGTTTTTTTTTTCATTTTTTTCAAATCCTCAAAAATGATGAAAAACGGCGTGCTACAGTATGCCGTATGATATGGGCTATTAGACGAGCGTCTAAAAATGGGATAAAAAACGTCTAAAAATAGACGTCTAAAAATAGACGTGTTTTAGACGTCTATTTTTAGACGTTTTTTAGACGTCTATTTTTAGACGTTATTTATCCCATTTTTAAACACACGTCTAATAGCCGGCTATTGCTCAGTGGGATGGTCAAAAATGTAGAAAAATGAGGATTAAAAAAAAATCTAAAAATCAAAAAACGATGGGCTATAACCCATGTTTTTTTTTTTTTCATATTTTTCAAAACCTCAAAAATGATGAAAAACGGCGCGCTATCGTATGCCGTACGGTATGGGCTATAGCCCATGGTCAAAAATGATGAAAAACGAGGATTAAAAAAAAATCAAAAATTCAAAAAACGATGGGCTATAACCCATGTTTTTTTTTTTTTTTCATTTTTTTCAAATCCTCAAAAATGATGAAAAACGAGGATTAAAAAAAAATCAAAAATTCAAAAAACGATGGGCTATAACCCATGTTTTTTTTTTTTTTCATTTTTTTCAAATCCTCAAAAATGATGAAAAACGGCGTGCTACAGTATGCCGTATGATATGGGCTATTAGACGAGCGTCTAAAAATGGGATAAAAAACGTCTAAAAATAGACGTCTAAAAATAGACGTGTTTTAGACGTCTATTTTTAGACGTTTTTTAGACGTCTATTTTTAGACGTTATTTATCCCATTTTTAAACACACGTCTAATAGCCGGCTATTGCTCAGTGGGATGGTCAAAAATGTAGAAAAATGAGGATTAAAAAAAAATCTAAAAATCAAAAAACGATGGGCTATAACCCATGTTTTTTTTTTTTCATATTTTTCAAAACCTCAAAAATGATGAAAAACGGCGCGCTATCGTATGCCGTACGGTATGGGCTATAGCCCATGGTCAAAAATGATGAAAAACGAGGATTAAAAAAAAATCAAAAATTCAAAAAACGATGGGCTATAACCCATGTTTTTTTTTTTTTTCATTTTTTTCAAATCCTCAAAAATGATGAAAAACGGTGTGCTATCTATCGTATGCCGTACGGTATGGGCTATTAGACGAGCGTCTAAAAATGGGATAAAAAACGTCTAAAAATTGATGTCTAAAACACGTCTAAAAATAGACGTGTTTTAGACGTCTATTTTTTGACGTTTTTTAGACGTCTATTTTTAGACGTTATTTATCCCATTTTTAAACACACGTCTAATAGCCGGCTATTGCTCAGTGGGATGGTCAAAAATGATGAAAAATGAGGATAAAAAAAAAAATCTAAAAATCTAAAAACGATGGGCTATAACCCATGTTTTTTTTTTTTTCATATTTTTCAAAACCTCAAAAATGATGAAAAACGGCGCGCTATCGTATGCCGTACGGTATGGGCTATAGCCCATGGTCAAAAATGATGAAAAACGAGGATTAAAAAAAAATCAAAAATTCAGAAAACGATGGGCCCATGTTTTGTTTTTTTTTCATTTTTTTAAAATCCTCAAAAATGATGAAAAACGGCGTGCTACAGTATGCCGTATGATATGGGCTATTAGACGAGCGTCTAAAAATGGGATAAAATGTCTAAAAATAGACGTCTAAAACACGTCTAAAAATAGACGTGTTTTAGACGTCTATTTTTAGACGTTTTTTAGACGTCTATTTTTAGACGTTATTTATCCCATTTTTAAACACACGTCTAATAGCCGGCTATTGCTCAGTGGGATGGTCAAAAATGATGAAAAATGAGGATTAAAAAAAAAAATCTAAAAATCTAAAAACGATGGGCTATAACCCATGTTTTTTTTTTTTTTTCATTTTTTTCAAATCCTCAAAAATGATGAAAAACGGCGTGCTACAGTATGCCGTATGATATGGGCTATTAGACGAGCGTCTAAAAATGGGATAAAAAACGTCTAAAAATAGACGTCTAAAACACGTCTAAAAATAGACGTGTTTTAGACGTCTATTTTTAGACGTTTTTTAGACGTCTATTTTTAGACGTTATTTATCCCATTTTTAAACACACGTCTAATAGCCGGCTATTGCTCAGTGGGATGGTCAAAAATGATGAAAAATGAGGATTAAAAAATAAATCAAAAAATCAAAAAACGATGGGCTATAACCCATGTTTTTTTTTTTTCATATTTTTCAAAACCTCAAAAATGATGAAAAACGGCGCGCTATCGTATGCCGTACGGTATGGGCTATAGCCCATGGTCAAAAATGATGAAAAACGAGGATTAAAAAAAAATCAAAAATTCAAAAAATGATGGGCTATAACCCATGTTTTTTTTTTTTTTCATATTTTTCAAAACCTCAAAAATGATGAAAAACGGCGCGCTATCGTATGCCGTACGGTATGGGCTATAGCCCATGGTCAAAAATGATGAAAAACGAGGATAAAAAAAAAATCAAAAATTCAAAAAACGATGGGCTATAACCCATGTTTTTTTTTTTTTTTCATATTTTTCAAAACCTCAAAAATGATGAAAAACGGCGCGCTATCGTATGTCGTACGGTATGGGCTATAGCCCATGGTCAAAAATGATGAAAAACGAGGATTAAAAAAAATCAAAAATTCAAAAAACTATGGGCTATAACCCATGTTTTTTTTTTTTTTTCATATTTTTCAAAAACTCAAAAATGATGAAAAACAGCGCGCTATCGTATGCCATACGGTATGGGCTATAGCCCATGGTCAAAAATGATGAAAAACGAGGATTAAAAAAAAATCTAAAATTCAAAAAACGATGGGCTATAACCCATGTTTTGTTTTTTTTTCATTTTTTTCAAATCCTCAAAAATGATGAAAAACGGCGTATGATATGGGCTATTAGACGAGCGTCTAAAAATGGGATAAAAAACGTCTAAAAATAGACGTCTAAAACACGTCTAAAAATAGACGTGTTTTAGACGTCTATTTTTAGACGTTTTTTAGACGTCTATTTTTAGACGTTATTCATCCCATTTTTAAACACACGTCTAATAGCCGGCTATTGCTCAGTGGGATGGTCAAAAATGATGAAAAATGAGGATTAAAAAAGAAATCTAAAAATCAAAAAACGATGGGCTATAACCCATGTTTTGTTTTTTTCATATTTTTCAAAACCTCAAAAATGATGAAAAACGGCGCGCTATCGTATGCCGTACGGTATGGGCTATAGCCCATGGTCAAAAATGATGAAAAACGAGGATTAAAAAAAAATCTAAAATTCAAAAAACGATGGGCTATAACCCATGTTTTTTTTTTTTTTCATTTTTTTCAAATCCTCAAAAATGATGAAAAACGGCGTATGATATGGGCTATTAGACGAGCGTCTAAAAATGGGATAAAAAAACGTCTAAAAATAGACGTCTAAAACACGTCTAAAAATAGACGTGTTTTAGACGTCTATTTTTAGACGTTTTTTAGACGTCTATTTTTAGACGTTATTCATCCCATTTTTAAACACACGTCTAATAGCCGGCTATTGCTCAGTGGGATGGTCAAAAATTATGAAAAACGAGGATTAAAAAAAAATCAAAAATTCAAAAAACGATGGGCTATAACCCATGTTTGTTTTTTTTTTCATTTTTTTCAAATCCTCAAAAATGATGAAAAACGGCGTGCTACAGTATGCCGTATGATATGGGCTATTAGACGAGCGTCTAAAAATGGGATAAAAAACGTCTAAAAATAGACGTCTAAAAATAGACGTGTTTTAGACGTCTATTTTTAGACGTTTTTTAGACGTCTATTTTTAGACGTTATTTATCCCATTTTTAAACACACGTCTAATAGCCGGCTATTGCTCAGTGGGATGGTCAAAAATGTAGAAAAATGAGGATTAAAAAAAAATCTAAAAATCAAAAAACGATGGGCTATAACCCATGTTTTTTTTTTTTTCATATTTTTCAAAACCTCAAAAATGATGAAAAACGGCGCGCTATCGTATGCCGTACGGTATGGGCTATAGCCCATGGTCAAAAATGATGAAAAACGAGGATTAAAAAAAAATCAAAAATTCAAAAAACGATGGGCTATAACCCATGTTTTTTTTTTTTTTCATTTTTTTCAAATCCTCAAAAATGATGAAAAACGAGGATTAAAAAAAAAATCAAAAATTCAAAAAACGATGGGCTATAACCCATGTTTGTTTTTTTTTTCATTTTTTTCAAATCCTCAAAAATGATGAAAAACGGCGTGCTACAGTATGCCGTATGATATGGGCTATTAGACGAGCGTCTAAAAATGGGATAAAAAACGTCTAAAAATAGACGTCTAAAAATAGACGTGTTTTAGACGTCTATTTTTAGACGTTTTTTAGACGTCTATTTTTAGACGTTATTTATCCCATTTTTAAACACACGTCTAATAGCCGGCTATTGCTCAGTGGGATGGTCAAAAATGTAGAAAAATGAGGATTAAAAAAAAATCTAAAAATCAAAAAACGATGGGCTATAACCCATGTTTTTTTTTTTTCATATTTTTCAAAACCTCAAAAATGATGAAAAACGGCGCGCTATCGTATGCCGTACGGTATGGGCTATAGCCCATGGTCAAAAATGATGAAAAACGAGGATTAAAAAAAAATCAAAAATTCAAAAAACGATGGGCTATAACCCATGTTTTTTTTTTTTTTTTTTTTTTCAAATCCTCAAAAATGATGAAAAACGGTGTGCTATCTATCGTATGCCGTACGGTATGGGCTATTAGACGAGCGTCTAAAAATGGGATAAAAAACGTCTAAAAATAGATGTCTAAAACACGTCTAAAAATAGACGTGTTTTAGACGTCTATTTTTAGACGTTTTTTAGACGTCTATTTTTAGACGTTATTTATCCCATTTTTAAACACACGTCTAATAGCCGGCTATTGCTCAGTCGGATGGTCAAAAATGATGAAAAATGAGGATAAAAAAAAAAATCAAAAAATCTAAAAACGATGGGCTATAACCCATGTTTTTTTTTTTTTCATATTTTTCAAAACCTCAAAAATGATGAAAAACGGCGCGCTATCGTATGCCGTACGGTATGGGCTATAGCCCATGGTCAAAAATGATGAAAAACGAGGATTAAAAAAAAATCAAAAATTCAGAAAACGATGGGCCCATGTTTTGTTTTTTTTTCATTTTTTTAAAATCCTCAAAAATGATGAAAAACGGCGTGCTACAGTATGCCGTATGATATGGGCTATTAGACGAGCGTCTAAAAATGGGATAAAATGTCTAAAAATAGACGTCTAAAACACGTCTAAAAATAGACGTGTTTTAGACGTCTATTTTTAGACGTTTTTTAGACGTCTATTTTTAGACGTTATTTATCCCATTTTTAAACACACGTCTAATAGCCGGCTATTGCTCAGTGGGATGGTCAAAAATGATGAAAAATGAGGATTAAAAAAAAAAATCTAAAAATCTAAAAACGATGGGCTATAACCCATGTTTTTTTTTTTTTTTTCATTTTTTTCAAATCCTCAAAAATGATGAAAAACGGCGTGCTACAGTATGCCGTATGATATGGGCTATTAGACGAGCGTCTAAAAATGGGATAAAAAACGTCTAAAAATAGACGTCTAAAACACGTCTAAAAATAGACGTGTTTTAGACGTCTATTTTTAGACGTTTTTTAGACGTCTATTTTTAGACGTTATTTATCCCATTTTTAAACACACGTCTAATAGCCGGCTATTGCTCAGTGGGATGGTCAAAAATGATGAAAAATGAGGATTAAAAAATAAATCAAAAAATCAAAAAACGATGGGCTATAACCCATGTTTTTTTTTTTTCATATTTTTCAAAACCTCAAAAATGATGAAAAACGGCGCGCTATCGTATGCCGTACGGTATGGGCTATAGCCCATGGTCAAAAATGATGAAAAACGAGGATTAAAAAAAAATCAAAAATTCAAAAAATGATGGGCTATAACCCATGTTTTTTTTTTTTTTCATATTTTTCAAAACCTCAAAAATGATGAAAAACGGCGCGCTATCGTATGCCGTACGGTATGGGCTATAGCCCATGGTCAAAAATGATGAAAAACGAGGATAAAAAAAAAATCAAAAATTCAAAAAACGATGGGCTATAACCCATGTTTTTTTTTTTTTTTCATATTTTTCAAAACCTCAAAAATGATGAAAAACGGCGCGCTATCGTATGTCGTACGGTATGGGCTATAGCCCATGGTCAAAAATGATGAAAAACGAGGATTAAAAAAAATCAAAAATTCAAAAAACTATGGGCTATAACCCATGTTTTTTTTTTTTTTTCATATTTTTCAAAAACTCAAAAATGATGAAAAACAGCGCGCTATCGTATGCCATACGGTATGGGCTATAGCCCATGGTCAAAAATGATGAAAAACGAGGATTAAAAAAAAATCTAAAATTCAAAAAACGATGGGCTATAACCCATGTTTTGTTTTTTTTTCATTTTTTTCAAATCCTCAAAAATGATGAAAAACGGCGTATGATATGGGCTATTAGACGAGCGTCTAAAAATGGGATAAAAAACGTCTAAAAATAGACGTCTAAAACACGTCTAAAAATAGACGTGTTTTAGACGTCTATTTTTAGACGTTTTTTAGACGTCTATTTTTAGACGTTATTCATCCCATTTTTAAACACACGTCTAATAGCCGGCTATTGCTCAGTGGGATGGTCAAAAATGATGAAAAATGAGGATTAAAAAAGAAATCTAAAAATCAAAAAACGATGGGCTATAACCCATGTTTTGTTTTTTTCATATTTTTCAAAACCTCAAAAATGATGAAAAACGGCGCGCTATCGTATGCCGTACGGTATGGGCTATAGCCCATGGTCAAAAATGATGAAAAACGAGGATTAAAAAAAAATCTAAAATTCAAAAAACGATGGGCTATAACCCATGTTTTTTTTTTTTTTCATTTTTTTCAAATCCTCAAAAATGATGAAAAACGGCGTATGATATGGGCTATTAGACGAGCGTCTAAAAATGGGATAAAAAAACGTCTAAAAATAGACGTCTAAAACACGTCTAAAAATAGACGTGTTTTAGACGTCTATTTTTAGACGTTTTTTAGACGTCTATTTTTAGACGTTATTCATCCCATTTTTAAACACACGTCTAATAGCCGGCTATTGCTCAGTGGGATGGTCAAAAATGATGAAAAATGAGGATTAAAAAAAAAATCTAAAAATCAAAAAACGATGGGCTATAACCCATGTTTTGTTTTTTTTCATTTTTTTCAAATCCTCAAAAATGATGAAAAACGGCGTGCTACAGTATGCCGTATGATATGGGCTATTAGACGAGCGTCTAAAAATGGGATAAAAAACGTCTAAAAATAGACGTCTAAAAATAGACGTGTTTTAGACGTCTATTTTTAGACGTTTTTTAGACGTCTATTTTTAGACGTTATTTATCCCATTTTTAAACACACGTCTAATAGCCGGCTATTGCTCAGTGGGATGGTCAAAAATGATGAAAAATGAGGATTAAAAAAAAATCTAAAAATCAAAAAACGATGGGCTATAACCCATGTTTTTTTTTTTTTCATATTTTTCAAAACCTCAAAAATGATGAAAAACGGCGCGCTATCGTATGCCGTACGGTATGGGCTATAGCCCATGGTCAAAAATGATGAAAAACGAGGATTAAAAAAAATTCAAAAATTCAAAAAACGATGGGCTATAACCCATGTTTTTTTTTTTTTTCATTTTTTTCAAATCCTCAAAAATGATGAAAAACGGTGTGCTATCTATCGTATGCCGTACGGTATGGGCTATTAGACGAGCGTCTAAAAATGGGATAAAAAACGTCTAAAAATAGATGTCTAAAACACGTCTAAAAATAGACGTGTTTTAGACGTCTATTTTTAGACGTTTTTTAGACGTCTATTTTTAGACGTTTTTTAGACGTCTATTTTTAGACGTTATTTATCCCATTTTTAAACACACGTCTAATAGCCGGCTATTGCTCAGTGGGATGGTCAAAAATGATGAAAAATGAGGATAAAAAAAAAAATCTAAAAATCTAAAAACGATGGGCTATAACCCATGTTTTTTTTTTTTTCATATTTTTCAAAACCTCAAAAATGATGAAAAACGGCGCGCTATCGTATGCCATACGGTATGGGCTATAGCCCATGGTCAAAAATGATGAAAAACGAGGATTAAAAAAAAATCAAAAATTCAGAAAACGATGGGCTATAACCCATGTTTTGTTTTTTTTTCATTTTTTTAAAATCCTCAAAAATGATGAAAAACGGCGTGCTACAGTATGCCGTATGATATGGGCTATTAGACGAGCGTCTAAAAATGGGATAAAATGTCTAAAAATAGACGTCTAAAACACGTCTAAAAATAGACGTGTTTTAGACGTCTATTTTTAGACGTTTTTTAGACGTCTATTTTTAGACGTTATTTATCCCATTTTTAAACACACGTCTAATAGCCGGCTATTGCTCAGTGGGATGGTCAAAAATGTAGAAAAATGAGGATTAAAAAAAAATCTAAAAATCAAAAAACGATGGGCTATAACCCATGTTTTTTTTTTTTCATATTTTTCAAAACCTCAAAAATGATGAAAAACGGCGCGCTATCGTATGCCGTACGGTATGGGCTATAGCCCATGGTCAAAAATGATGAAAAACGAGGATTAAAAAAAAATCAAAAATTCAAAAAACGATGGGCTATAACCCATGTTTTTTTTTTTTTTTTTTTTTTCAAATCCTCAAAAATGATGAAAAACGGTGTGCTATCTATCGTATGCCGTACGGTATGGGCTATTAGACGAGCGTCTAAAAATGGGATAAAAAACGTCTAAAAATAGATGTCTAAAACACGTCTAAAAATAGACGTGTTTTAGACGTCTATTTTTAGACGTTTTTTAGACGTCTATTTTTAGACGTTATTTATCCCATTTTTAAACACACGTCTAATAGCCGGCTATTGCTCAGTCGGATGGTCAAAAATGATGAAAAATGAGGATAAAAAAAAAAATCAAAAAATCTAAAAACGATGGGCTATAACCCATGTTTTTTTTTTTTTCATATTTTTCAAAACCTCAAAAATGATGAAAAACGGCGCGCTATCGTATGCCGTACGGTATGGGCTATAGCCCATGGTCAAAAATGATGAAAAACGAGGATTAAAAAAAAATCAAAAATTCAGAAAACGATGGGCCCATGTTTTGTTTTTTTTTCATTTTTTTAAAATCCTCAAAAATGATGAAAAACGGCGTGCTACAGTATGCCGTATGATATGGGCTATTAGACGAGCGTCTAAAAATGGGATAAAATGTCTAAAAATAGACGTCTAAAACACGTCTAAAAATAGACGTGTTTTAGACGTCTATTTTTAGACGTTTTTTAGACGTCTATTTTTAGACGTTATTTATCCCATTTTTAAACACACGTCTAATAGCCGGCTATTGCTCAGTGGGATGGTCAAAAATGATGAAAAATGAGGATTAAAAAAAAAAATCTAAAAATCTAAAAACGATGGGCTATAACCCATGTTTTTTTTTTTTTTTCATTTTTTTCAAATCCTCAAAAATGATGAAAAACGGCGTGCTACAGTATGCCGTATGATATGGGCTATTAGACGAGCGTCTAAAAATGGGATAAAAAACGTCTAAAAATAGACGTCTAAAACACGTCTAAAAATAGACGTGTTTTAGACGTCTATTTTTAGACGTTTTTTAGACGTCTATTTTTAGACGTTATTTATCCCATTTTTAAACACACGTCTAATAGCCGGCTATTGCTCAGTGGGATGGTCAAAAATGATGAAAAATGAGGATTAAAAAATAAATCAAAAAATCAAAAAACGATGGGCTATAACCCATGTTTTTTTTTTTTCATATTTTTCAAAACCTCAAAAATGATGAAAAACGGCGCGCTATCGTATGCCGTACGGTATGGGCTATAGCCCATGGTCAAAAATGATGAAAAACGAGGATTAAAAAAAAATCAAAAATTCAAAAAATGATGGGCTATAACCCATGTTTTGTTTTTTTTTCATATTTTTCAAAACCTCAAAAATGATGAAAAACGGCGCGCTATCGTATGCCGTACGGTATGGGCTATAGCCCATGGTCAAAAATGATGAAAAACGAGGATAAAAAAAAAATCAAAAATTCAAAAAACGATGGGCTATAACCCATGTTTTTTTTTTTTTTTCATATTTTTCAAAACCTCAAAAATGATGAAAAACGGCGCGCTATCGTATGTCGTACGGTATGGGCTATAGCCCATGGTCAAAAATGATGAAAAACGAGGATTAAAAAAAATCAAAAATTCAAAAAACTATGGGCTATAACCCATGTTTTTTTTTTTTTTTCATATTTTTCAAAAACTCAAAAATGATGAAAAACAGCGCGCTATCGTATGCCATACGGTATGGGCTATAGCCCATGGTCAAAAATGATGAAAAACGAGGATTAAAAAAAAATCTAAAATTCAAAAAACGATGGGCTATAACCCATGTTTTGTTTTTTTTTCATTTTTTTCAAATCCTCAAAAATGATGAAAAACGGCGTATGATATGGGCTATTAGACGAGCGTCTAAAAATGGGATAAAAAACGTCTAAAAATAGACGTCTAAAACACGTCTAAAAATAGACGTGTTTTAGACGTCTATTTTTAGACGTTTTTTAGACGTCTATTTTTAGACGTTATTCATCCCATTTTTAAACACACGTCTAATAGCCGGCTATTGCTCAGTGGGATGGTCAAAAATGATGAAAAATGAGGATTAAAAAAGAAATCTAAAAATCAAAAAACGATGGGCTATAACCCATGTTTTGTTTTTTTCATATTTTTCAAAACCTCAAAAATGATGAAAAACGGCGCGCTATCGTATGCCGTACGGTATGGGCTATAGCCCATGGTCAAAAATGATGAAAAACGAGGATTAAAAAAAAATCTAAAATTCAAAAAACGATGGGCTATAACCCATGTTTTTTTTTTTTTTCATTTTTTTCAAATCCTCAAAAATGATGAAAAACGGCGTATGATATGGGCTATTAGACGAGCGTCTAAAAATGGGATAAAAAAACGTCTAAAAATAGACGTCTAAAACACGTCTAAAAATAGACGTGTTTTAGACGTCTATTTTTAGACGTTTTTTAGACGTCTATTTTTAGACGTTATTCATCCCATTTTTAAACACACGTCTAATAGCCGGCTATTGCTCAGTGGGATGGTCAAAAATGATGAAAAATGAGGATTAAAAAAAAAATCTAAAAATCAAAAAACGATGGGCTATAACCCATGTTTTGTTTTTTTTCATTTTTTTCAAATCCTCAAAAATGATGAAAAACGGCGTGCTACAGTATGCCGTATGATATGGGCTATTAGACGAGCGTCTAAAAATGGGATAAAAAACGTCTAAAAATAGACGTCTAAAAATAGACGTGTTTTAGACGTCTATTTTTAGACGTTTTTTAGACGTCTATTTTTAGACGTTATTTATCCCATTTTTAAACACACGTCTAATAGCCGGCTATTGCTCAGTGGGATGGTCAAAAATGATGAAAAATGAGGATTAAAAAAAAATCTAAAAATCAAAAAACGATGGGCTATAACCCATGTTTTTTTTTTTTTCATATTTTTCAAAACCTCAAAAATGATGAAAAACGGCGCGCTATCGTATGCCGTACGGTATGGGCTATAGCCCATGGTCAAAAATGATGAAAAACGAGGATTAAAAAAAATTCAAAAATTCAAAAAACGATGGGCTATAACCCATGTTTTTTTTTTTTTTCATTTTTTTCAAATCCTCAAAAATGATGAAAAACGGTGTGCTATCTATCGTATGCCGTACGGTATGGGCTATTAGACGAGCGTCTAAAAATGGGATAAAAAACGTCTAAAAATAGATGTCTAAAACACGTCTAAAAATAGACGTGTTTTAGACGTCTATTTTTAGACGTTTTTTAGACGTCTATTTTTAGACGTTTTTTAGACGTCTATTTTTAGACGTTATTTATCCCATTTTTAAACACACGTCTAATAGCCGGCTATTGCTCAGTGGGATGGTCAAAAATGATGAAAAATGAGGATAAAAAAAAAAATCTAAAAATCTAAAAACGATGGGCTATAACCCATGTTTTTTTTTTTTTCATATTTTTCAAAACCTCAAAAATGATGAAAAACGGCGCGCTATCGTATGCCATACGGTATGGGCTATAGCCCATGGTCAAAAATGATGAAAAACGAGGATTAAAAAAAAATCAAAAATTCAGAAAACGATGGGCTATAACCCATGTTTTGTTTTTTTTTCATTTTTTTAAAATCCTCAAAAATGATGAAAAACGGCGTGCTACAGTATGCCGTATGATATGGGCTATTAGACGAGCGTCTAAAAATGGGATAAAATGTCTAAAAATAGACGTCTAAAACACGTCTAAAAATAGACGTGTTTTAGACGTCTATTTTTAGACGTTTTTTAGACGTCTATTTTTAGACGTTATTTATCCCATTTTTAAACACACGTCTAATAGCCGGCTATTGCTCAGTGGGATGGTCAAAAATGATGAAAAATGAGGATTAAAAAAAAAAATCTAAAAATCTAAAAACGATGGGCTATAACCCATGTTTTTTTTTTTTTTTCATTTTTTTCAAATCCTCAAAAATGATGAAAAACGGCGTGCTACAGTATGCCGTATGATATGGGCTATTAGACGAGCGTCTAAAAATGGGATAAAAAACGTCTAAAAATAGACGTCTAAAACACGTCTAAAAATAGACGTGTTTTAGACGTCTATTTTTAGACGTTTTTTAGACGTCTATTTTTAGACGTTATTTATCCCATTTTTAAACACACGTCTAATAGCCGGCTATTGCTCAGTGGGATGGTCAAAAATGATGAAAAATGAGGATTAAAAAATAAATCAAAAAATCAAAAAACGATGGGCTATAACCCATGTTTTTTTTTTTTCATATTTTTCAAAACCTCAAAAATGATGAAAAACGGCGCGCTATCGTATGCCGTACGGTATGGGCTATAGCCCATGGTCAAAAATGATGAAAAACGAGGATTAAAAAAAAATCAAAAATTCAAAAAACGATGGGCTATAACCCATGTTTTGTTTTTTTTTCATATTTTTCAAAACCTCAAAAATGATGAAAAACGGCGCGCTATCGTATGCCGTACGGTATGGGCTATAGCCCATGGTCAAAAATGATGAAAAACGAGGATAAAAAAAAAATCAAAAATTCAAAAAACGATGGGCTATAACCCATGTTTTTTTTTTTTTTTCATATTTTTCAAAACCTCAAAAATGATGAAAAACGGCGCGCTATCGTATGTCGTACGGTATGGGCTATAGCCCATGGTCAAAAATGATGAAAAACGAGGATTAAAAAAAATCAAAAATTCAAAAAACTATGGGCTATAACCCATGTTTTTTTTTTTTTTTCATATTTTTCAAAAACTCAAAAATGATGAAAAACAGCGCGCTATCGTATGCCATACGGTATGGGCTATAGCCCATGGTCAAAAATGATGAAAAACGAGGATTAAAAAAAAATCTAAAATTCAAAAAACGATGGGCTATAACCCATGTTTTTTTTTTTTTTCATTTTTTTCAAATCCTCAAAAATGATGAAAAACGGCGTATGATATGGGCTATTAGACGAGCGTCTAAAAATGGGATAAAAAACGTCTAAAAATAGACGTCTAAAACACGTCTAAAAATAGACGTGTTTTAGACGTCTATTTTTAGACGTTTTTTAGACGTCTATTTTTAGACGTTATTCATCCCATTTTTAAACACACGTCTAATAGCCGGCTATTGCTCAGTGGGATGGTCAAAAATGATGAAAAATGAGGATTAAAAAAAAAATCTAAAAATCTAAAAACGATGGGCTATAACCCATGTTTTGTTTTTTTCATATTTTTCAAAACCTCAAAAATGATGAAAAACGGCGCGCTATCGTATGCCGTACGGTATGGGCTATAGCCCATGGTCAAAAATGATGAAAAACGAGGATTAAAAAAAAATCAAAAATTCAAAAAACGATGGGCTATAACCCATGTTTTGTTTTTTTTTCATTTTTTTCAAATCCTCAAAAATGATGAAAAACGGCGTGCTATCGTATGCCGTACGGTATGGGCTATAGCCCATGGTCAAAAATGATGAAAAACGAGGATTAAAAAAAATTCAAAAATTCAAAAAACGATGGGCTATAACCCATGTTTTTTTTTTTTTTCATTTTTTTCAAATCCTCAAAAATGATGAAAAACGGTGTGCTATCTATCGTATGCCGTACGGTATGGGCTATTAGACGAGCGTCTAAAAATGGGATAAAAAACGTCTAAAAATAGATGTCTAAAACACGTCTAAAAATAGACGTGTTTTAGACGTCTATTTTTAGACGTTTTTTAGACGTCTATTTTTAGACGTTATTTATCCCATTTTTAAACACACGTCTAATAGCCGGCTATTGCTCAGTGGGATGGTCAAAAATGATGAAAAACGAGGATTAAAAAAAAATCAAAAATTCAGAAAACGATGGGCTATAACCCATGTTTTGGTTTTTTTTCATTTTTTTAAAATCCTCAAAAATGATGAAAAACGGCGTGCTACAGTATGCCGTATGATATGGGCTATTAGACGAGCGTCTAAAAATGGGATAAAATGTCTAAAAATAGACGTCTAAAACACGTCTAAAAATAGACGTGTTTTAGACGTCTATTTTTAGACGTTTTTTAGACGTCTATTTTTAGACGTTATTTATCCCATTTTTAAACACACGTCTAATAGCCGGCTATTGCTCAGTGGGATGGTCAAAAATGATGAAAAATGAGGATTAAAAAAAAAAATCTAAAAATCTAAAAACGATGGGCTATAACCCATGTTTTTTTTTTTTTTTCATTTTTTTCAAATCCTCAAAAATGATGAAAAACGGCGTGCTACAGTATGCCGTATGATATGGGCTATTAGACGAGCGTCTAAAAATGGGATAAAAAACGTCTAAAAATAGACGTGTTTTAGACGTCTATTTTTAGACGTTTTTTAGACGTCTATTTTTAGACGTTATTTATCCCATTTTTAAACACACGTCTAATAGCCGGCTATTGCTCAGTGGGATGGTCAAAAATGATGAAAAATGAGGTTTAAAAAATAAATCAAAAAATCAAAAAACGATGGGCTATAACCCATGTTTTTTTTTTTTCATATTTTTCAAAACCTCAAAAATGATGAGAAACGGCGCGCTATCGTATGCCGTACGGTATGGGCTATAGCCCATGGTCAAAAATGATGAAAAACGAGGATTAAAAAAAAATCAAAAATTCAAAAAACGATGGGCTATAACCCATGTTTTGTTTTTTTTTCATATTTTTCAAAACCTCAAAAATGATGAAAAACGGCGCGCTATCGTATGCCGTACGGTATGGGCTATAGCCCATGGTCAAAAATGATGAAAAACGAGGATAAAAAAAAAATCAAAAATTCAAAAAACGATGGGCTATAACCCATGTTTTTTTTTTTTTTTCATATTTTTCAAAACCTCAAAAATGATGAAAAACGGCGCGCTATCGTATGTCGTACGGTATGGGCTATAGCCCATGGTCAAAAATGATGAAAAACGAGGATTAAAAAAAATCAAAAATTCAAAAAACTATGGGCTATAACCCATGTTTTTTTTTTTTTTTCATATTTTTCAAAAACTCAAAAATGATGAAAAACAGCGCGCTATCGTATGCCATACGGTATGGGCTATAGCCCATGGTCAAAAATTATGAAAAACGAGGATTAAAAAAAAATCTAAAATTCAAAAAACGATGGGCTATAACCCATGTTTTGTTTTTTTTTCATTTTTTTCAAATCCTCAAAAATGATGAAAAACGGCGTATGATATGGGCTATTAGACGAGCGTCTAAAAATGGGATAAAAAACGTCTAAAAATAGACGTCTAAAACACGTCTAAAAATAGACGTGTTTTAGACGTCTATTTTTAGACGTTTTTTAGACGTCTATTTTTAGACGTTATTCATCCCATTTTTAAACACACGTCTAATAGCCGGCTATTGCTCAGTGGGATGGTCAAAAATGATGAAAAATGAGGATTAAAAAAAAAATCTAAAAATCTAAAAACGATGGGCTATAACCCATGTTTTGTTTTTTTCATATTTTTCAAAACCTCAAAAATGATGAGAAACGGCGCGCTATCGTATGCCGTACGGTATGGGCTATAGCCCATGGTCAAAAATGATGAAAAACGAGGATTAAAAAAAAATCAAAAATTCAAAAAACGATGGGCTATAACCCATGTTTTGTTTTTTTTTCATTTTTTTCAAATCCTCAAAAATGATGAAAAACGGCGTGCTACAGTATGCCGTATGATATGGGCTATTAGACGAGCGTCTAAAAATGGGATAAAAAAAAGTCTAAAAATAGACGTCTAAAACACGTCTAAAAATAGACGTGTTTTAGACGTCTATTTTTAGACGTTTTTTAGACGTCTATTTTTAGACGTTATTCATCCCATTTTTAAACACACGTCTAATAGCCGGCTATTGCTCAGTGGGATGGTCAAAAATGATGAAAAACGAGGATTAAAAAAAAATCAAAAATTCAAAAAACTATGGGCTATAACCCATGTTTTTTTTTTTTTTTCATATTTTTCAAAAACTCAAAAATGATGAAAAACGGCGCGCTATCGTATGCCATACGGTATGGGCTATAGCCCATGGTCAAAAATGATGAAAAACGAGGATTAAAAAAAATTCAAAAATTCAAAAAACGATGGGCTATAACCCATGTTTTTTTTTTTTTTCATTTTTTTCAAATCCTCAAAAATGATGAAAAACGGCGTGCTACAGTATGCCGTATGATATGGGCTATTAGACGAGCGTCTAAAAATGGGATAAAAAACGTCTAAAAATAGACGTCTAAAACACGTCTAAAAATAGATGTGTTTTAGACGTCTATTTTTAGACGTTTTTTAGACGTCTATTTTTAGACGTTATTCATCCCATTTTTAAACACACGTCTAATAGCCGGCTATTGCTCAGTGGGATGGTCAAAAATGATGAAAAATGAGGATTAAAAAAAAAATCTAAAAATCAAAAAACTATGGGCTATAACCCATGTTTTGTTTTTTTCATATTTTTCAAAACCTCAAAAATGATGAAAAACGGCGCGCTATCGTATGCCCTACGGTATGGGCTATAGCCCATGGTCAAAAATGATGAAAAACGAGGATTAAAAAAAATTCAAAAATTCAAAAAACGATGGGCTATAACCCATGTTTTGTTTTTTTTTCATTTTTTTCAAATCCTCAAAAATGATGAAAAACGGTGTGCTATCTATCGTATGCCGTACGGTATGGGCTATTAGACGAGCGTCTAAAAATGGGATAAAAAACGTCTAAAAATAGACGTCTAAAACACGTCTAAAAATAGACGTGTTTTAGACGTCTATTTTTAGACGTTTTTTAGACGTCTATTTTTAGACGTTATTCATCCCATTTTTAAACACACGTCTAATAGCCGGCTATTGCTCAGTGGGATGGTCAAAAATTATGAAAAACGAGGATTAAAAAAAAATCAAAAATTCAAAAAACGATGGGCTATAACCCATGTTTGTTTTTTTTTTCATTTTTTTCAAATCCTCAAAAATGATGAAAAACGGCGTGCTACAGTATGCCGTATGATATGGGCTATTAGACGAGCGTCTAAAAATGGGATAAAAAACGTCTAAAAATAGACGTCTAAAACACGTCTAAAAATAGACGTGTTTTAGACGTCTATTTTTAGACGTTTTTTAGACGTCTATTTTTAGACGTTATTTATCCCATTTTTAAACACACGTCTAATAGCCGGCTATTGCTCAGAGGGATGGTCAAAAATGATGAAAAATGAGGATTAAAAAATAAATCTAAAAATCTAAAAACGATGGGCTATAACCCATGTTTTTTTTTTTTTCATATTTTTCAAAACCTCAAAAATGATGAAAAACGGCGCGCTATCGTATGCCGTACGGTATGGGCTGATTAAAAAAAATCAAAAATTCAAAAAACTATGGGCTATAACCCATGTTTTTTTTTTTTTTTCATATTTTTCAAAAACTCAAAAATGATGAAAAACGGCGCGCTATCGTATGCCATACGGTATGGGCTATAGCCCATGGTCAAAAATGATGAAAAACGAGGATTAAAAAAAAATCAAAAATTCAAAAAACGATGGGCTATAACCCATGTTTTTTTTTTTTTTCATTTTTTTCAAATCCTCAAAAATGATGAAAAACGGCGTGCTACAGTATGCCGTATGATATGGGCTATTAGACGAGCGTCTAAAAATGGGATAAAAAACGTCTAAAAATAGACGTCTAAAACACGTCTAAAAATAGACGTGTTTTAGACGTCTATTTTTAGACGTTTTTTAGACGTCTATTTTTAGACGTTATTTATCCCATTTTTAAACACACGTCTAATAGCCGGCTATTGCTCAGTGGGATGGTCAAAAATGATGAAAAACGAGGATTAAAAAAAAATCAAAAATTCAGAAAACGATGGGCTATAACCCATGTTTTGGTTTTTTTTCATTTTTTTCAAATCCTCAAAAATGATGAAAAACGGCGTGCTACAGTATGCCGTATGATATGGGCTATTAGACGAGCGTCTAAAAATGGGATAAAAAACGTCTAAAAATAGACGTCTAAAACACGTCTAAAAATAGATGTGTTTTAGACGTCTATTTTTAGACGTTTTTTAGACGTCTATTTTTAGACGTTATTCATCCCATTTTTAAACACACGTCTAATAGCCGGCTATTGCTCAGTGGGATGGTCAAAAATGATGAAAAATGAGGATTAAAAAAAAAATCTAAAAATCAAAAAACGATGGGCTATAACCCATGTTTTGTTTTTTTCATATTTTTCAAAACCTCAAAAATGATGAAAAACGGCGCGCTATCGTATGCCCTACGGTATGGGCTATAGCCCATGGTCAAAAATGATGAAAAACGAGGATTAAAAAAAATTCAAAAATTCAAAAAACGATGGGCTATAACCCATGTTTTGTTTTTTTTTCATTTTTTTCAAATCCTCAAAAATGATGAAAAACGGTGTGCTATCTATCGTATGCCGTACGGTATGGGCTATTAGACGAGCGTCTAAAAATGGGATAAAAAACGTCTAAAAATAGACGTCTAAAACACGTCTAAAAATAGACGTGTTTTAGACGTCTATTTTTAGACGTTTTTTAGACGTCTATTTTTAGACGTTATTCATCCCATTTTTAAACACACGTCTAATAGCCGGCTATTGCTCAGTGGGATGGTCAAAAATTATGAAAAACGAGGATTAAAAAAAAATCAAAAATTCAAAAAACGATGGGCTATAACCCATGTTTGTTTTTTTTTTCATTTTTTTCAAATCCTCAAAAATGATGAAAAACGGCGTGCTACAGTATGCCGTATGATATGGGCTATTAGACGAGCGTCTAAAAATGGGATAAAAAACGTCTAAAAATAGACGTCTAAAACACGTCTAAAAATAGACGTGTTTTAGACGTCTATTTTTAGACGTTTTTTAGACGTCTATTTTTAGACGTTATTTATCCCATTTTTAAACACACGTCTAATAGCCGGCTATTGCTCAGAGGGATGGTCAAAAATGATGAAAAATGAGGATTAAAAAATAAATCTAAAAATCTAAAAACGATGGGCTATAACCCATGTTTTTTTTTTTTTCATATTTTTCAAAACCTCAAAAATGATGAAAAACGGCGCGCTATCGTATGCCGTACGGTATGGGCTGATTAAAAAAAATCAAAAATTCAAAAAACTATGGGCTATAACCCATGTTTTTTTTTTTTTTTCATATTTTTCAAAAACTCAAAAATGATGAAAAACGGCGCGCTATCGTATGCCATACGGTATGGGCTATAGCCCATGGTCAAAAATGATGAAAAACGAGGATTAAAAAAAAATCAAAAATTCAAAAAACGATGGGCTATAACCCATGTTTTTTTTTTTTTTCATTTTTTTCAAATCCTCAAAAATGATGAAAAACGGCGTGCTACAGTATGCCGTATGATATGGGCTATTAGACGAGCGTCTAAAAATGGGATAAAAAACGTCTAAAAATAGACGTCTAAAACACGTCTAAAAATAGACGTGTTTTAGACGTCTATTTTTAGACGTCTATTTTTAGACGTCTATTTTTAGACGTTATTCATCCCATTTTTAAACACACGTCTAATAGCCGGCTATTGCTCAGTGGGATGGTCAAAAATGATGAAAAATGAGGATTAAAAAAAAAATCTAAAAATCTAAAAACGATGGGCTATAACCCATGTTTTTTTTTTCATATTTTTCAAAACCTCAAAAATGATGAAAAACGGCGCGCTATCGTATGCCGTACGGTATGGGCTATAGCCCATGGTCAAAAATGATGAAAAACGAGGATAAAAAAAAAAAAAAAAATTCAAAAAACGATGGGCTATAACCCATGTTTTGTTTTTTTTTTCATTTTTTTCAAATCCTCAAAAATGATGAAAAACGGTGTGCTATCTATCGTATGCCGTACGGTATGGGCTATTAGACGAGCGTCTAAAAATGGGATAAAAAACGTCTAAAAATAGACGTCTAAAACACGTCTAAAAATAGACGTGTTTTAGACGTCTATTTTTAGACGTTTTTTAGACGTCTATTTTTAGACGTTATTCATCCCATTTTTAAACACACGTCTAATAGCCGGCTATTGCTCAGTGGGATGGTCAAAAATGATGAAAAACGAGGATTAAAAAAAAATCAAAAATTCAAAAAACTATGGGCTATAACCCATGTTTGTTTTTTTTTCATTTTTTTCAAATCCTCAAAAATGATGAAAAACGGCGTGCTACAGTATGCCGTATGATATGGGCTATTAGACGAGCGTCAAAAAATGGGATAAAAAACGTCGAAAAATAGACGTCTAAAACACGTCTAAAAATAGACGTGTTTTAGACGTCTATTTTTAGACGTTTTTTAGACGTCTATTTTTAGACGTTATTTATCCCATTTTTAGACACACGTCTAATAGCCGGCTATTGCTCAGTGGGATGGTCAAAAATGATGAAAAATGAGGATTAAAAAAATAATCTAAAAATCTAAAAACGATGGGCTATAACCCATGTTTTGTTTTTTTTTCATATTTTTCAAAACCTCAAAAATGATGAAAAATGGCGCGCTATCGTATGCCGTACGGTATGGGCTATAGCCCATGGTCAAAAATGATA
This sequence comes from Protomyctophum parallelum, assembly GCF_964188405.1. Classification (NCBI taxonomy): domain Eukaryota; kingdom Metazoa; phylum Chordata; class Actinopteri; order Myctophiformes; family Myctophidae; genus Protomyctophum; species Protomyctophum parallelum. Next base: position 37,858,774 of record NC_139703.1, on the reverse strand, counting down.
AAAAACGAGGATTAAAAAAAAATCAAAAATTCAAAAAACGATGGGCTATAACCCATGTTTTTTTTTTTTTTCATTTTTTTCAAATCCTCAAAAATGATGAAAAACGGCGTGCTACAGTATGCCGTATGATATGGGCTATTAGACGAGCGTCTAAAAATGGGATAAAAAACGTCTAAAAATAGACGTGTTTTAGACGTCTATTTTTAGACGTTTTTTAGACGTCTATTTTTAGACGTTATTCACCCCATTTCTAAACACACGTCTAATAGCCGGCTATTGCTCAGTGGGATGGTCAAAAATGATGAAAAATGAGGATTAAAAAAAAAATCTAAAAATCAAAAAACGATGGGCTATAACCCATGTTTTTTTTTTTTTCATATTTTTCAAAACCTCAAAAATGATGAAAAACTGCGCGCTATCGTATGCCGTACGGTATGGGCTATAGCCCATAGTCAAAAATGATGAAAAACGAGGATTTAAAAAAATTCAAAAAACGATGGGCTATAACCCATGTTTTTTTTTTTTTTTCATTTTTTTCAAATCCTCAAAAATTATGAAAAACGGCGTGCTACAGTATGCCGTATGATATGGGCTATTAGACGAGCGTCTAAAAATGGGATAAAAAACGTCTAAAAATAGACGTCTAAAACACGTCTAAAAATAGACGTGTTTTAGACGTCTATTTTTAGACGTTATTTATCCCATTTTTAAACACACGTCTAATAGCCGGCTATTGCTCAGTGGGATGGTCAAAAATGATGAAAAATGAGGATTAAAAAAAAAATCTAAAAATCAAAAAACGATGGGCTATAACCCATGTTTTTTTTTTTTTTTCATATTTTTCAAAACCTCAAAAATGATGAAAAACGGCGCGCTATCGTATGCCGTACGGTATGGGCTATAGCCCATGGTCAAAAATGATGAAAAACGAGGATTAAAAAAAAATCAAAAATTCAAAACACGATGGGCTATAACCCATGTTTTGTTTTTTTTTTCATTTTTTTCAAATCCTCAAAAATGATGAAAAACGGTGTGCTATCTATCGTATGCCGTACGGTATGGGCTATTAGACGAGCGTCTAAAAATGGGATAAAAAACGTCTAAAAATAGACGTCTAAAACACGTCTAAAAATAGACGTGTTTTAGACGTCTGTTGTTTATTGATGTCGATATGGTGGAGAATATTGCAGTGCAGGTTTAAAAGAACAGACAGAGGTCCACACGCATCTCGTTGTTTCCAATCACTGTACTTTATTTCACATTAGCCGAATGGTGACTTCACAAGGTGGATGAGGTCTCGCAAGTGAGTCCTCTTTGTCCAACAGTTCATTATATGAAACACCAATCTATACCGTGCGTGTACGTGCGTGTAAGTAGACTTGCAGGAGTCCCAACCAAAAACTGTGTGTCAGAATGTGTGTGTGTTCAACCCAAATCACAACCACATGCTATAATGAACAGAGGCTTTGTTTCCTAGCCCTCCCGCAGTTGACCCGTCCGACCTGTGTCCAGCACCCAGGTTTTAGGAATGTCTCTCACTAGACCTTTCAGTATGGCTCTTTAACTGTGTGCAACTCTGATGATCATAGCTGACTCATTAACATGACTATACTAAACATCTGAGCCACAGCTCATCTCTCAATGTGAATACATGTCATGTCATATAACATTGTGTTTGTGGATGTAAGTACAGGTATTCTATATGTGTATTTATGACTAACTTAAACCAGGAACATCTTAAGACAGATTAAGCTTTGGTAATTGTATCCTGTACTCTCCATTGAAGGGGGAAGGGTGGATCTCTGCATCCTGCCTACCCAATTTGAGTTCCTCCCACTGGTTCAGCTCACTGGGTCTCTCCACATCTCTATCCCAGATTGTGTCCCCAACTCTATATATATCTATACATATATGCCTACTGTATAGTATAATGCCTATATGTCTGGGCGCAAATACACGACATATCCTCCCTTCCTGACGCCCATACGCGTCAGGACAATTAACGGTGCCCAGACGAGCTATAAATTAAACATAAATGATAAGTGATAAAATGATTTTTCAGACCTCCGTCCAATGAACCACACAAATCCTCTTTTCCACCTGACCCCCCTGGAGAGACAAAAACCTATTACACAAAATAAAATAAGGAAATAATTCAAAAGGTAAAATAAAGAATAAGTAAAAAACACAGACCAACCCAAGCATACCTGAACACACTATAACAAACTATTACTCGAACAATACTATCATTGACCTTACTCATAAAATACAGCAACTTCTGACAGTATTAGCCGATAAAAACACATTAACATTATTAACCTTACATGAGCTATTATTTAACTTGACCCATACTGCATGATTATCATTCAGACTGAACATGAACCAATCATACCATGCACAGTATAGCAAATGACACATGCGGCGCACATATAAAAACATGTAGAAAACCCCTATGTTAAACTTCAAAATCCAGTTTCAAAAATAGACAACCGTTTCCTCAGAAAGATAGAGGGATAGATTTGGTAGAAAAGATAGAGCAACAGTAGACCATGCTATATTAATAGACTGAGCAGGGCAGAATTTCTGATCGTATAAACAGATATACACACTTACATCATCAGAATTCATCACCTGCCTTTTTTCAAAATGTAATCATTAAACCTTAGTTTGACGTGATAGGCACACCTTAATTTCGGACCCCCCTTGATACAGGAGCGTCTTGTTAATCACCTAAATTGAATCAGAATTAGAACAGACAAACCCTGTGTAGATAGATTTGAAACTGAACCATGTGTTAACCCAGAAATGAAATTCCTCATATACCTGAAACCCTATTTAAACCAAATCAAATTCCTATATTGACTGACTTCAAATACCTGTAAATGAAAAGTTGACACTCAAAACCTGTCACAAATAATAAAACAAACAAATAAACATCAAACAACAACTCACCACATAATACCTGAAAACAATATAACTAATTGACAAAAATGCACATCACCGAATATTACATGCACTCAAACATACAAAATGAAGTGAAAACATCCCAGTTGAAATGTAAACTCTCCACTGACAGCGGTTTCCTGCCATTCTACCCCCATTGACCTGTGAACACTGACTTGCACACATCGGCCCATCGTGGGCGGGGGCATGTGATGAGCTTCTTCCATTGGGGCCATATTAACCCCTCATTCTCTGAGTATCCTATAGTTCTCCTTCATTGTATAACTATGCCAATAGTGTTCAGTATTAAACCCGATTGTTTATAGCAATAATCTATTATCCTTTATTGCCATATGGGGTTGAGGTCCCCTGAGTACACATCCAGTCCGTACATGTGAAAATACCTCTCTCACTCCATCCGAGAGACGGCCTGTCTCATTAGCTGGCCTCGCAGCTGATTGTATTAGCAAATGAAAACCAACATCCCTAAAAGTAGTAGTTTCAGTACTTTGTTAAAGATATTTGACCTGTATCAGACCTGAAAACATAACATCCTTCAACATTAATTGAAACAACGATTTCTCAACATTAATCACAATTCAGATGAACCACGATTTCTTCTTTTTCTTCATGACACAAATTGTTCAGACTTTCAGACACGCGGTAGGAAATTACAATTTACAATTTACAATTTAGGCATTTAGCAGACGCTCTTAATCCAGAGCGACTTACATTTAGGCAAGAACAAAAGCATGGGAATACATCACATAAAAGCATTTATCATGAAACATGCGTAAGCTAAGAAGGTAACAGTGGAATATCTATATGATGAAACTATACATACACTATACATAATAAACTATACATATTCACTACTATGCTATACATATGTACTATGGCGTGCTATGACTATATACAATACAATTATAGTGCTGTCTACATAACATGCTATAAGTCTAAGTCAAATGCTATCTAAGCCAAATAGTTCCCACATTTCTTTTTTCGCCTACAGACTAACAACGCTTGGAAAATCTTTCTTGATCTCAGAGCTAGAATAGCTTTCAGATCTGTAGATACAGAGCAGACAGTTTGTCACCATCTGCTTCAGCACAAGTGAACCACAGCTGCCCTGTCGTTGACAGTAGACTCTCTTCTTGAGCAATCACAAGGCTCTGTAGACAGCTTAGTGTGCAGTCATGTCAATCATGAAAGCCATAGCATTGAAACTCTCTTCTTCTCCATCACAGCATGATCATTGGAATGTTCTGCCCTCCTCCATTGTAACATGAGCCCATAGGCCCTGGCCACAGAATAGTATTCTTTCCCGACACCTTCCTGCAGCGACTGCAGCAGTAGCTGTGGAGGTCACCTGCTGTGACCTCTCTTCCGGTAGAAGCTGATTTAGGAGCTCCTCCGTAGTGTTGCATAGACAGTTGCCTGTGGACCCACCCCTGGACTCTCCGTCCTCTTGGGATGATTCCATCTTCCTGTCGGCACTGCCAGATGTCACCTGTCGACATCCTCTGGAACCTGGAGATCACATGGTGTAGACGGAATCCCTGGATGGACTCCTCTCCCTTCCACACCTATTAAAAGGGAAGCATGCAGGCCCCCTACAAAGATCTCTCACTGAACTACCTATCAATTCACTGATGTCATATCAACAAGCTCATTTATGATAGGGCAGGATTGGCGGTTACGCTGAAGGGCAGATTGTTTCAACCCTGAAAATGGTCAACCTTGGTTGATCATCCCTCGGCTAATACTCCACTTCCTGGAGATACAATCCCTTCAGTCATGCTACTAGCTTATAGTCAGCTGGCCAGACCACAGGGTTGCGAATCCCATGATCACTACATGTCAACTGTGACGCTGCGTCCGCCGCCGCTTTCACCACGACACACCCACACATAGAGGGCACCTTGACTAAAGCCGATAATTGTTCAAATTCACACCAAGATACTTTCTCCCCTCGACAGAGCCCTCACAATCTACTGTTGACATCAGACTCCTCCCGTCACTCCTCATTCCTTTAGAGCAACGATCCTCAAACACTGCTCTGAGCTCACAATGGGTCTTCTAAACATAGTGGTATAGAAGATACGGACAGGACAGGAGGTCCCCAAGTAAGTATTATAAGTATTGTGAGTATTATAAAGTTCATTCAGACATTCATTAATTTGCTCACTCACACATACATTATTTTCATCACCTCATGATTTCACTCACACAGGCTTGCAATTTTCCCACTTAACCCCTGGCTCATTCTACCCAATTCAAGCTTCATATAACCTGGCAAACATTGCTGTTTCTTCTGACACCGTATAGGTGTACCAGATTATTATCCACCACCAAAATAAAAAATGTTAACAGTAGACAGTCTACCGTCGCTATATGCCTTTTTAAATGAGGAAATTACATGCCACAAACATTCACATCACACATAGGACAAGTATAAGTGTTATGTTTCTTCCACTACAAAGAGAGAATGACCCCCCCTTGACTCACTCACACACTCATCTGCCACATCCTCTCTCACACATGGGAAAGCAAAATAGCTATGCCCTCACGGTCCACCATCCTTACGGTTCCCGAGGCTCTTACGCTCATATCGCTTCACCATCCACCACGGCTCCACCCCAGGTACAGAAAATTGCGCGTCTTGTTCGGGCGACCTAGCCCCAGGTGGCAAGGTCACGGCCTGGCCAAAATAGGGGATCAGGCGGTCCACGGCCACCGCCCCTATTTGGGCAATACAACGGGTACGTTGTAAAACGTATAATTCTGCATTTTCCTGGTCTTTCTGTTCACGGATTTCTTCGCGGTATCTACCGACCGATTCCACAATATGCCCTGAATACTCTGTGCTTGTAATGCGGCTATCCAGATCCCTAATTGTTCGCATTGTTTTTTGCAAGGGCCATGGCAAACCCTCTTCAATTTTATCCCAAATAAGCATCTGTTCTAATACACTCAGGTTTAAGCTGTCTCCCCCTGTCCTATTTAGCCAACACCGTTGAATCCTATTCACATAAATGCCTGGTGTTTCATCTTCTCCGAGCGGGGCTAGAACAGTTCTATCATACAGATCCAGCCAGCCCGCTCCGTTGATGGACGTTTGTGTCCCTTTTTTAGCAGTCCTTAGACTCATAATTAACACCAAAGGCACCCTGAACACTTAATCAGTACAATAAACAACCAACCACGACACTGTTTGTTATCGATACTCTATTTTATGGGTCTATTCAACTTTAACCTGTGATGTAGGTTATGTGGTTTACTAAACTTCCAAAAAGGTTTAATATGGTTCTTTTTATACTGCAGCATGCAGTCCTCAAATCACCGGAGATCTTTTTCTGCTCTGGATCTGCATACAGCTTTCTTTCTTCTAAAAATACAAAAATAGTGTCATTAGTATTAATTTTCCACTTCTTTAGACACTTCACTCAACCACATAAGCCCTCACAAAGTTGATTCAAAATGACACCACAATTTAGTAGTATGTATCGTCCTTCCCACTGGGAGCAGGGCCTCCTATTAATTCACAAAACTAAATTAGTAGATTTAATAGACCATCCCTTCCAGACAAGGATGCAAAGGAGATTCTTAATTACTCCCTGTTTCATTATGTTGTTCCCTTATACGTGTATACAGCTTATTATTATTATTATTATTACTTCCTTATTATTATTATTATTATTATTATTACTTCGTTATTATTATAAATGTTCCAACCCAACTTAATATACCATCAATATACCATCCCCCTTTTAAAACGTGTGGAACACGTTTTAACCATTGTCCACCTCAAACCCTCAAGTCACGTAAGCAAAAGCATAGACCGCTCTGCCACAAACCTGACAGACAGGCCCCCCACCCCCACCCCACCCCCCTCAATACTGAGGAGAGCGGGCAGGGAGAAGCAGCAGCACACACATGCATGCAGCAAAAAGTAATCCAGTATTTCTACTTCTCACTGCTGAGCGTGTGTGGATCATACATTCCTCTCCTCTCCTAAACCCCCCTCGGCACTACCCCATCGGCCGGAGGGGCATACGCACAGAGAAGCGCACACAGAGAGAGAGCAACAACTGCATGCCACTCCAGGCTAATATTCAATTCACTAGCCCCTATTTAATATAACAACCATCAACCATATGATCAACAGTCGCAGCATACCACCACCTCAACCATATTAAATGACAGGGAGGGATACAAACAAAAACAAAACCCAAAAATCATATCTAAAAAAAAGAGAAGAGAAAAAAAACAGAGAGACAAAGGGACAGGGCCGTGTGAATCACTTGCTGTGTAATACAAGGATCCCGACATACGCTCCAAGATTCAGAAAACAACAAAACATACTTGCTGAACAGCCTAGTATATACAAGTATCCCAAATATGAAAACAACACCATTATCGGCGGCAACAGAGGCTGACAGGAGTCGTAGCCACCGATCCACCCTCCCGCACACACAGACAAAGTAGACAGACCACACACCCCAACAGACAGACAGACCTGGTCACACATTTGACACCACACAACATAAAACATCCTATCCCATCCTACCACTGCAATGTCAATTCAATTCAACTAGTATCATCACATCCATAATTATCTGGTACCTCCATATATGTACCCCCAAGGCGCTCACGTTACCTGCCTACATATTCATATTATCGGGACATTTTCCACACAAGTGAGAATCAAAGCTTCTCCATAGCCTTATGCTACCCAATCGCCGTCAAATATATTATTAATAGACACACGCAAACACGCAAATACCACCGGCGCCCCCTCACGCGTCTTCAACCGAGGCCACGGCAATTACAGACGCTACTCCCAGCCATCACCACGGGACCCGCAGCGAGCGGACCTCCAGTCGTGGACTTGCCAAATTCACACTCGTCCACCAAGAGGCATCCAGCCTTCATATTTAGTCTTAACATTTGAAAATACATTGATCTCCCGCGCGCCGTTCTGCCGACATCCATTAGCTATTTGTCATCGGTTTTTTAGAACGGAATCCCCCCCCACGATTATCTTGTATAATCGTTCAATTATCAAGACGCAATCCCACGTCCCCAGTAGTACAACAACGCAATACTGAGCTTATGGCCGTCACTGCATGCAACCATCGCCAAATGCCACATCAATTCATTTGTACAGCATATATGAAACAGTTCAAAATACATCCCAACATTAACAACCACATGGCCCTACACGCATCATTCATTCATCACAAGCACAATGCATTAGAATGATGCGGCCATCATAAATAAATCCAAATAAACTGTACAATGAATGTATAAAAGTCACATGGCCTGACGCACTCAACACGTTCCAGCAAATCTTTTTTCGGATGATAGGGTGTAGTCCCCAGATTAGATTTGCATAACCACAACAGGTCTGCCGCAGACACGCACCGCACGATGTAAATGGAATTAATCGACTTCAGCTCTCGCCATAAATACTCCTGTCGGCGCAATATCGCACCCAAATCTGTTAAAAAAATAAAAAAAAACCCTGGGCATGCATGCTCACGCGCAGCCCCCCCTTCACCCCTTTTATAGTTTTCATTTTTTATTTTAGTTTGTTTGTGTTTTGTTTTTATTTCATTTCATTCCATTTCACTTTTATTCAATTTCATCTAGCTTCACTTTAATTTAATTTAATTAAATTTCACTCTCATTTAGTTTTACATTTTTACATTAATTTACTTTATTCCTAGGAATCACCATTCCTAGCAATAAAGTAACATTATATGGATCCTCGCTGCCCACAATAACTGCAATATTTCCCACCATTACAACCGACGCCAAACCCAATAGGTTCTTTCCGTTAACCTGTTCATGGAAGCCGTAAGTAAGTATATGCAAATATGCAAGTATCACTTACCGAATTCCCCCCCAAAAAAATTAAAAAATAACAGGCTGAAAGCGTCCGCAGATAGCTCGCCAGATTTGTTGTTTATTGATGTCGATATGGTGGAGAATATTGCAGTGCAGGTTTAAAAGAACAGACAGAGGTCCACACGCATCTCGTTGTTTCCAATCACTGTACTTTATTTCACATTAGCCGAATGGTGACTTCACAAGGTGGATGAGGTCTCGCAAGTGAGTCCTCTTTGTCCAACAGTTCATTATATGAAACACCAATCTATACCGTGCGTGTACGTGCGTGTAAGTAGACTTGCAGGAGTCCCAACCAAAAACTGTGTGTCAGAATGTGTGTGTGTTCAACCCAAATCACAACCACATGCTATAATGAACAGAGGCTTTGTTTCCTAGCCCTCCCGCAGTTGACCCGTCCGACCTGTGTCCAGCACCCAGGTTTTAGGAATGTCTCTCACTAGACCTTTCAGTATGGCTCTTTAACTGTGTGCAACTCTGATGATCATAGCTGACTCATTAACATGACTATACTAAACATCTGAGCCACAGCTCATCTCTCAATGTGAATACATGTCATGTCATATAACATTGTGTTTGTGGATGTAAGTACAGGTATTCTATATGTGTATTTATGACTAACTTAAACCAGGAACATCTTAAGACAGATTAAGCTTTGGTAATTGTATCCTGTACTCTCCATTGAAGGGGGAAGGGTGGATCTCTGCATCCTGCCTACCCAATTTGAGTTCCTCCCACTGGTTCAGCTCACTGGGTCTCTCCACATCTCTATCCCAGATTGTGTCCCCAACTCTATATATATCTATACATATATGCCTACTGTATAGTATAATGCCTATATGTCTGGGCGCAAATACACGACACGTCTATTTTTAGACGTTTTTTAGACGTCTATTTTTAGACGTTATTCATCCCATTTTTAAACACACGTCTAATAGCCGGCTATTGCTCAGTGGGATGGTCAAAAATTATGAAAAATGAGGATTAAAAAAAAAAAAAAAAATCAAAAAACGATGGGCTATAACCCATGTTTTTTTTTTTTTTCATATTTTTCAAAACCTCAAAAATGATGAAAAACTGCGCGCTATCGTATGCCGTACGGTATGGGCTATAGCCCATGGTCAAAAATGATGAAAAACGAGGATTAAAAAAAATTAAAAAATTCAAAAAACGATGGGCTATAACCCATGTTTTGTTTTTTTTTCATTTTTTTCAAATCCTCAAAAATGATGAAAAACGGCGTGCTACAGTATGCCGTATGATATGGGCTATTAGACGAGCGTCTAAAAATGGGATAAAATGTCTAAAAATAGACGTCTAAAACACGTCTAAAAATAGACGTGTTTTAGACGTCTATTTTTAGACGTTTTTTAGACGTCTATTTTTAGACGTTATTTATCCCATTTTTAAACACACGTCTAATAGCCGGCTATTGCTCAGTGGGATGGTCAAAAATGATGAAAAATGAGGATTAAAAAAAAAAATCTAAAAATCTAAAAACGATGGGCTATAACCCATGTTTTTTTTTTTTTGTTTTTTTAACCTCAAAAAAGATGAAAAACGGTGTGCTATCTATCGTATGCCGTACGGTATGGGCTATAGCCCATGGTCAAAAATGATGAAAAACGAAGATTAAAAAAAAATCAAAAATTCAAAAAACCATGGGCTATAACCCATGTTTGTTTTTTTTTCCATTTTTTTCAAATCCTCAAAAATGATGAAAAACGGCGTGCTACAGTATGCCGTATGATATGGGCTATTAGACGTGTAAAAATAGACGTCTAAAACACGTCTAAAAATAGACGTGTTTTAGACGTCTATTTTTAGACGTTTTTTAGACGTCTATTTTTAGACGTTATTTATCCCATTTTTAAACGCACGTCTAATAGCCGGCTATTGCTCAGTGGGATGGTCAAAAATGATGAAAAATGAGGATTTTTTTTAAAATCAAAAAATCAAAAAACGATGGGCTATAACCCATGTTTTTTTGGGGGGTTTTTTAAACCTAGAAAATGATGAAAAACGGTGTGCTATCTATCGTATGCCGTACGGTATGGGCTATAGCCCATGTTCAAAAATGATGAAAAACAAGGTTATTTTTTTTTTCAAAAATTCAAAAAACGATGGGCTATAACCCATGTTTTATTTATTTTTAAAAAAAATTAAAACCTCAAAAATGATGAAAAACGCCGTGCTATCGTATGCCGTACGGTATGGGCTATAGCCCATGTTCAAAAATGATGAAAAACAAGGTTAATCTTTTTTTCCAACATTTCAAAAAACGATGGGCTATAACCCATGTTTTTTTGTTTTTTTTCAAAACCTTAAAAATTGTGAAAAACGGCGTGCTATCGTATGCCGTACGGTATGGCATATAGCCCATGTTCAAAAATGATAAAAAACGAGGTTAATTATTTTTTTTTAATTTCAAAAAACGATGGGCTATAACCCCTGTTTGTTTTTTTTTGTTTTTTTTTTTCAAATCCTCAAAAATGATGAAAAACGGCGTGCTACAGTATGCCTTATGATATGGGCTATTAGACGAGCGTCAAAAAATGTGATAAAAAACGTCAAAAAATAGACGTTTTTTATCCCATTTTTAAACGCACGTCTAATAGCCGGCTATTGCTCAGTGGGATGGTCAAAAATGATGAAAAATGAGGATTCAAAAAAATATTCAAAAAAATCAAAAAACGATGGGCTATAACCCATGTTTTCAAAACCTCAAAAATGATGAAAAACGGTGTGCTATAGTATGCCGTACGGTATGGGCTATAGCCCATGGTCAAAAATGATGAAAAACGAGGTTAATTATTTATTTTTTTTCAAAAAACGATAGGCTATAACCCATGTTTTCTTTTTTTTTCTTTTTTTTCAAAACCTCAAAAAGTATGAAAAACGGTGTGCTATCGTATGCCGTACGGTATGGGCTATAGCCCATGTTAGAAAATGATGAAAAACGAGGATAAAAAAAACATAAAAAATTAAAAAAACGATGGGCTATAACCCATGTTTTATTTTTTTTATTTTTTTTTTAAACCTCAAAAATGATGAAAAACGCCGTGCTATCGTATGCCGTACGGTATGGCCTATAGCCCATGTTCAAAAATGATAAAAAACGAGGTAAATTTTTCTTTCAAAATTTCAAAAAACGATGGGCTATAACCCATGTTTTGTTTTTTTCATTTTTTTTCAAAACCTCAAAAATGGTGAAAAACGGCGTGCTATCGTATGCCGTACGGTATGGCCTATAGCCCATGTTCAAAAATGATGAAAAACGAGGTAATTTCTTTTTCTTCAAAAAACGATAGGCTATAACCCATGTTTTCTTTTTTTTCCTTTTTTTCAAAACCTCAAAAATGATGAAAAACAGCGTGCTATATTATGCCGTACGGTATGGGCTATAGCCCATGTTAGAAAATGATGAAAAACGAGGATAAAAAAAACATAAAAAATTCAAAAAACGATGGGCTATAACCCATGTTTTTTTTTCATTTTTTTCAAAAACTCAAAAATGATGAAAAACGGCGTGCTATCGTATGCCGTACGGTATGGGCTATAGCCCATGTTAGAAAATGATGAAAAACGAGGATAAAAAAAAAATCTAAAATTCAAAAAACGATGGGCTATAACCCATGTTTTAGCCCAAGTTTCGCAAAAACCCGACAGCACGGTTCAGCCAGACCTGCTATTTTTGGCAGAAGAAGGAGAAGAGAAAAAAATACACAATAAGGGACCAAGAGACCCTTCGGGCTTGTCACTTAATAAATAGACTTGGTACCATAACTGTATGTACAAACACAGTAGAGAACCTGGGGGTTATCATCTATGAAACGGCAACACGATATAAAAATAAACCATTTAAATACAACAAATTGAGCAGGGCACCGCAGGGAGTTGAACCCCGTTCTGGTAAACCAGGAAGTACCACAACCAGTGCCTTAGTTTGTTTTGTTGTAATTTACAGGTCCAACAGCAATCACATTCATTACATTTCTTTCAACAGTAAAGTAATTTCACAATTTACATTGTCCCCCAGCACTGGGGGGCAGTGGCGGGACACTTGGGAGACACTGGGGGGACACTGGGACGAAAATCACTCCGAGACCATGGGCTATAGTCCATGGTCTCGGAGTGATTTTCGTCTTTTTTTCAAATTCTCAAAAATGATGAAAAACGGCATGCTATAGTATGCCGTACGATATGGGCTATAAGCCCATGTATACAAAAATGATGAAAAACGAGGATTTGAAACAAAATTAAAAAGAAATCCAAAGTAATCCAAAAAAATCCCCAAAAATCCAAAGAAATTAAAAAAAATCCAAAGAAATCCAAAGAAATCCAAAGAAATAAAAATACAAAAAAAATAAAATAAAAAATAAAAAATAAAAAAATCAAATGAATTCAAAAGAATTCAAAAAATAAATAATCAATTTCAATCCCGGAGTGATTTTCGTCTTTTTTTTAGAATCCTCGAAAATGATGAAAAACGGCATGCTATAGTATGCCGTGCGATATTGGCTATAGCCCATGTTCAAAAATGATAAAAACGAGGATTAAAAAAAAAGACGAAAATCACTCTGAGACCATGGGCTATATATATATGGGCCCATCGTCTCGAGTGATTTTCGTCTTTTTTTCAAATCCTCAAAAATTATGAAAAACGGTATGCTATAGTATGCCGTACGATATGAGGGAGGGATTTTCGTCTCATCCTCAAAAATGATGAAAAACGGCACTGATTTTCGTCTTTTTTTTTAATCGTCAAAAATGATGAAAAACGGCATGCTATATAGCCTAGTATGCGGTCCGAGACCATGGACCTTGGTGCACGTGCTGTTGGTCTGTTGTACGCTACTTCACCCACTGTAGAGCATCTTGTTACCGGGCGGACCAGGGTTTTCTTTCCAAATCACCCAAATCCCTGAATGCTCCTTTAAATTGGTTGTCACGTTGTCAAGTTCAAGGACTTAAGTCGCTCTCTGTGTTCGTTGGCATCGGGTTCAGACAGGAGAGCCCTGTGGAATTATGTGGGCCCCGTGACAGCCACATCATCACACTAAACTCTCCAGTGTTTATTCAGCGGTGAAAACCTATAAACCACGGCCTGTCATGAGCCGCCTATGTACGGCGAGCATGCTGGGGGAACTGCGTGGAATCCTTCTAAACTTGAGGGGCTTAGAAGGAGTTTACTGAATGATGTATCCCTTTTAGCAGTGGTTCTCGAACGTTTTAGGCCTGACGTCGAAATTTAGTTTCAGTTTTCTGAAATACCTATGTTTCTATGTCAGTGGTGCTCAATATTTCATGTCAAGGATCCCAAAAAGTATATGTAATTGGCCACCGACCTCCATCTGAAAATATGTTGTTCCAGGGACCCCCCCCCCCCACAGAAGCAAAGATTTGAGTTAAAAACGTTCGCTCTGAAAGAATATATTCAAAGATCTGCTCCACATTTTCACGATTTTTCTAAAATAGCAGACCTCCAAGCGAGTGCCGCGCTATGAGCTTGTAGATCTGCTATTTTTCAATCGCTTTATAACATAATGCTTTAAAACACCAAAAGGGGTTCCCACCCAGAATGGGTTAAAAGGATCGCCATGTGTTGGTATATGCATTATTATATCCCTGTACAGTATATTTGATACTGTCCTCCTCAGACCGCTGCATGACCTCGCGAACAGTTAAATGGAACCAAATGGACCCATTGAGTTCTCCCTTCAGCGCGACCAGAGCCAGGTGTCATGGTGACATGATGAGAAGTGCATGTGTTCGTCTATCGGTGTGCTCTCCTCTCCGCCGTCGCGATACGGAACAACAGGGCAGTGAGAGAGGCTGCAGGAGTCCAGTTGGAACTATACTGTTCACTTGCATTGAACTCATTTTCCCAGAAGCCCTTGCAAGCCCAGAGCACGGGTCGATTTACCGGGTTTCGTCATCATAACTGCACGACGGCCTCGTCTCCAGGTCCACGACAAATCCGCTATTTCTATTTTAATTATTTAAAAAATGGCGAATTATACACATAAAACAAATAGCGGGGTTTAGCGTATTACGCAGGGGAAAAACATGGAAAAGCAAAACTGTTACAAGAAAAAATCACACCCGTGTGAACTGAGTGGTGCAACTCCCCTCTCCCCCCCTTCCTCTCCTCTCTCTCTCTCTCTCTCATTAGCAGGCAACAGTGCAGCACTAATGCTATCTCTCTCTGTTTCTGGCACAACAGCGCCCCTACTGGTACGGTAGTCATAGTCACACTGGTGCTCATGAACCAACACATACATAGGTGAACCAACACATAGGTGAACACGGACATTGCTGTTCCTTGGAGTGGTTGCACCACTCAAAAAACTATGGAAATCATCCAAATCGGCATACTATAGTTGACGGCTTTCGACGTGTCGTTTTTCGTGATATTTGTCGACGATAAAAAAAACCTACATGACAACATACTATATATTACTAACGATTATCTTTGTAGATGAAATTAGGTTGACTACTATAGGATTCCTTCTTTTTTCAGCAACTCTCTGTTGAAGCCATTTGGCTTGTCACCATCCAGAGCCGGCCAGGACTTGAACCTGTGGCCTCCTGATTTACAGGCATGTTAGTCACAGCGAGGAGTGGGTGGGGTATGTGTTGGTATGCATATATACAGTAATAATTTGATGCCGTGTATATGATATCGTCCTCCTCATGAACTCACGAACAGTTCTCTCCCCTCAGTGCGACCAGAGCCAGGTGTCACCGTGACATGATGAGAAGTGCATGTGTCGGTTTTTATCTGCGCGGTCCGCTCGCCAGCGGAGGGAATTATAGCTGAGCCTGCTAGAAACACCTGTATGTTCTTATTGAGAGAGAGAGAGAGAGAGAGAGAGAGAGAGAGAGAGAGAGAGAGAGAGAGAGAGAGAGAGAGGCCTGCATGTCGCCGGTCCAACGCCAAGGTTTCTGTCAGAACCACAAGTCCGCAATACCAATTATGGATATTTTAACCACTTTAACCCATTTGGTGTTAGCATCAGGTTATGCTTTAGCTATTGAAAAATAGCAGATCTACAAGCTCGTAGCGCGCCACCGAGTGGCGCGCTACGAGCTTGTAGGCCTGCTATTTTTTTTAAATCGAAGAACGACTGACAGAAACATAGCTTTTTCAGAAAACTGTTAGGATGTAGAAGACATGTTTTGAATCTGATCTCAGGTCAGAGAGTAAACTAGAGAGTAGGTCAATAGAGAGTATTGTAGTTCCACAGGGGTCAATAGAGAGTATTGTAGTCCTTCTACACTGGGAGACGACCCCCCTCATCCTGAGTGGCAAGACATTGAGCAGCATGGAGCAGAGTTTGGAAGCACAGTGCTGCGTATATACCACCTGTCTCTAATTGTCACACATTGCAGTAGGCAGCAGGGTCGTTGCGCGACTGAAAACGAGCGCTTCCTAACGGGAATGGGAATGGGCACGGTCGGCAACAATATGGTAAAGAAATTGGGCCTCTTCCAGATTTCCTTCACAATCGCATGCGATACTAAATGAAGGCTCTGTTCCGTTTTTGTGTCTCAAGCTGTTTAATTTCAAGGACCTCCATCACTCTGAGACCCCCTTTTCCACCGGTTGGTTCCCAATGGGAACCGGTTCAGTTCTTTTTTCCACCGGTTGGTTCCCAATGGGAACCGGTTCAGTTCTTTTTTCCACCGTTTGTTTCCCAATGGGAACCGGTTCAGTTCTTTTCCACCGGTTGGTTCCCAATGGGAACCGGTTCAGTTCTTTTCCACCGGTTGGTTCCCAATGGGAACCGGTTCAGTTCTTTTTGGTTCTTATTCTTAGTCCATGAGCCAGAGCTCCAAAATTGGTGGGAAAAACTAGAGCAGCATCAGTTATGAGAGTGGCTGAGTTTCAATCGGCTTTTTCATGGGGCTCATAGAAAGTCATTCATCTTACATATTCCCTCGTCAATGTGTTCCACAGTCGCACGCACACACACACACACACACACACACACACACACACACACACACACACACACACACACGCACAGTTGCACACGCACGCACACACACGCACACACTCTGTGGTGGTTGACGCATCGCCGACACAAAGCCAACATAAACACAGCACATGACAACGTATCACTATAAACCGGAAAGCTGTTTCAATGCCATTTCCATGATATCATGGTTAAGTTATTAATAATGCATATAGAAGTGTTTCTCTTGTATAGCCTCCTATTCTACTGTGTTCTTCTTTGGGGAGATTCCTCTCCACTGAACAAGCGAGTCGCAACACGTTGCTTGTAGATCTGTTCTTCAAATGTGTGATGTAGGCCTATATTGCATTATTATACTTTGGCGATCATTCAATGCTTCAAATATGAGCCAGTGAATGAGTTCAAATGTATGGTGAGTACTGTACCTACTTAAGTACAATGTTGAGGCATTTGTACTTTACTTGAGTATTTCATTTTACTTCTACTCCACTATATACATCTTGAATCCAAATATTGTACTGGTCTGGTACACTACATTTATTTGATGAAAACTTTGGATTAGTAGTTACTTTGTAGATTTTGATTATCATTACAAAATACGTTAACTATACTTCAGCCCTATATACATTTCGGCTATTTGAAAACAGCAGATTTACAAGATTTGTATACAGACAAACATGTCCACCGTAAGATGAACATTTTAAAGTTTGAATTGGGTTTCTAGGTGTAAGTAAAACAACTCTTTTTCTATTGCCATTGAGAATGCATTGGGCGTTTAAGTTAAATAACTCAGAAACTACAAAACATTTCAAAGTAAAAAAGTTCCAGCATGTGTCTCCACAGTAAGCTGAATAATAAAAAGTGTGAATGGAGTTTCTAGGTGAAAGTGACTTTTTTACGTGCCAATGTCTGCCATTGAGCCCCGTTATAAATTTCTCAAATTTGAAAGCACTATATTTTCTAAAACTATGAAACATTTCAAAGATTCCTTTTCAGGCAAACATGTCCACCGTAAGATGAACCTAAGTAGGCTAGAATGGGGTTGCTAGGTGTAAGTATGTAGCACTAGTAGCATGCCAAAGTTTGTTCTATTGCCATTGAGAATGCATTGGGCGTTTAAGTTAAATATCTCAGAAACTACAAAACATTTCAGTAAAAAAGTTCCAGCATGTGTCTCTCCACAGTAAGCTGAATTATAGAAAAGTGTGAATGGAGTTTCTAGGTGAAAGTGACTTATTGACGTGCCACTGTCTGCCATTGAGCCAATCTCAACCTGGATTATTATTTAGTTGTTTTTCCAGATCTGTCTGTTTTCCAGGCTCTAACAGACAGTACAGTGCCTGTGAGAACGAGAAGGCCGGAGCAGAAGCCAGCAGTCGGTTCACAGACAGTTGGTTCACAGACAGCGTCTCCGTTCTCAGTTGAAAGATCCATTATCATCAAGTATATACAGGAATAATTCAAGCTGCATGTCTGTCTGTCAGGTCGCTGGCTGGACTCTGGCTGCATGGCACAGAGTACAGCCCCCGACGTGGAAAATAACTTCTCTCCTAATGCCCTAAAACTTTACGCCACACACGCACGGAAGCACGGCCGCACACACGCACGCACGGCCGCACTCACGCACGGCCGCACACACGCACGCTCGCCAGTTTTGTATATCCATTAACTAAGTGATTGATTATTATCTTTGCGTTAGAAATGGCCAACGGAAACAAATGAGAATGCATGCAGGCTTTGGGCCCAGTAGCCTCCCCCTGAGAGAGAGAGAGAGAGAAACACACACACACACACACACCACAGGCCCACACACACAGACGATGGACGTGCACGCATGTACATGCACACACATACAGTACAATAATTCCTCCTTTGTCCAGTCCTGTTCCTCTCTATATACGCTAGAGCCGTTCATTTGTTTTGGAACACGGCGTCAGACAAACCATTGTGTTTCGGGCCAAATCTTTCCTTATACCCCCCGAAAAAAAAGGGAAACAGACAAAAATCATTAATGACCAACATTTTCCGATTGGACTCTTGCCATTTTGTCCCCCCCCCCCCTCCCCCCCTCGCTCCCTCTGGCATCCTCTGAGATCTGCATTGTTCCAGGAGTCAAACCAGGTTAAAACTTGAGCCCAGCTGTTCTCTGGTCTGGAACACAGACAGCGGCAGGAAGGGAATACTGCCCCCCCCCCCCCTCTGGCATGCCAGGACAATGTACAGCATCTATATTATCGTCATGCAACGATATCATATGACCGTTATTAAACCGAAAGGCTTTCATGGTTTATTGAATGCAAAACGTGGAGAAGCGGTTCCACATCCGTTAGAAACTCTGTACAGCAGTATATTCACTGAGCATGTACAGTACGTATACAGTAAGTACATGAAGCAACATGGGTGTCTGTCTGTCTGTCAAACAAACGGCAGGTAGGCCTATATGGAGTCTTACTATAGCATGCCATTTTTCAACATTTGAGGATTTGAAAAAAAAGACAAATCTTGTCGATTAGATTTTCGTCTGTTTTTCCAATCCTCGTTTGACCTTGGGCTGTAGCCCATCTCAGACGGCATACTATAGCATGTCGTTTTTCATCATTTGAGGATTTGAAAAAAAAAAAAAGACGAAAATCACTCGAGACAATGGACTATATAGCCCATGGTCGGAGTGATTTTCGTCTTTTTTTCAAATCCTCGTTTTTCATCATTTTTGACCATGGGCTGTAGCCTGTAGCCCATCTCAGACGGCATACTATAGCATGCAATTTTTCATCATTTGAGGATTTGAAAAAAAGACGAAAATCACTTTTTCAAATCCTCAACAATGAAGAATCGCTCACTATAGCGCGCCACTCAATGACCTTGAACAGTATAAATGACCTTGAGCAGTATAAATGACTGTCACCAGTATCAATGACCTTGAACAGTATAGATGACCTTCATAAGACTATAGTATGCCCTCTGAGACCATGCGGACTATAGCTGTATTTGGGTAAAGTGGTGATAAGATAAGACATTGAGCTGTATTTGGGTAAAGTGATAATATAAGAACACATTCAAGTATCTCACAATGTATAAAGTTCCCAAATCAACAATGATGAGTAAGTTGTGTTGCTCATAAAACATCACTTCATCACCAATTTTTGCAGAAGAAATATACGTGTGAAAACTCTCAAACTAAAATAAGAGACGCTCATTTTGTTCCGAGTCTAGTTAACAGAAATCATATGGAATAAATAGACTTGTGAACCTAACTGTAGGGAGTACAAACACAGTAGAGAACCTTGGGGTTATCATCTATGAAAAGGCAACACAATGAGCAGAACATTTAAACCATGTAAATACAACAAATTGAGCAGAGCACTGCAGGGACTTGAACCCCGTTCTGGTAAACCAAAGTACCACACCAGTACCCTGGTTTGTTTTGTTGTAATTTACAGGTCCATTATTTTCATCTTGTTCTCAAATCCTGCAAAATCATGAAAAACGTCATGCGAAACCATGGACTATAGTATACCTTTATGTGATTCATCTTTTTTTCAAATCCTCCAAAATCTTGAAAATCACACCCGTGTGAAGTAAGTGCTGCAACTCTGTTGGGTTGCACCACGGCATACTATAGAGCGCGGCAGTCCCGCCCCCTCGAGAGACCCGGAAAATAAATCCGTTCATTTTCCTCAGACTTTTCAGAAAGTATTTAAAGAAGTTTAAGCCGCGGACAAAGCCATCTGGAGTGAACACAATGTTTTGGACCAAACAAAGAATTAGAAAAAAAACGGCAGGTACAACACTTGTTTTTCTTCTTTGTTTGGTCTAAGATAGTGTTGTCATGATTCGTCACCACTGCTTTGTACGACACTTGGGTCTTTAAATAATTTGAAATTTCTATGGGAAAAATGCATTGGGATTCATTTCCTGGGCCTGGCGTCGTCATGAAAGGGGGCGGGACTGCGACGCTTTTTTCCAATCCTCTTAAATCATGAGCTTGTAGATCAGATTTTTTTTGCTAATGTTCCCCTCGGAATAGTGATTCTAGGGTTAATGTAATTAATGTAGTAAATACATAAATGAAACTTGGATTTATTACATTAACGATATGAACGAATGAATATTAAATGAAAAAAGTTGCAATCAAAGATTTGGCACTCTGTAGTAACGAGGAACCCCTATACTAGGGGTCCGAGAACCATGTGATCACAACCATCACTGGCTCCCGGTTAAATACAGAATAGAGTTCAAAATCCTCCTCACCTATAAAGCTCTCAATGGTCAGTCACCACAATATCTCAAAGAACTCATCTATCCCTACAATCTTAACAGAACAGTGTGTTCATAGTTTACAAAAATGCACCCGTCTTTTAAAGTCCTGAATATCAAAGGTTACAATAGGAGGCAGGGCGTTTAAGTCCCGGGCACCGTCTCCTGGAATCTGTCCTCGGGGGTGACACGCTCTCCTTCCAGGTTCGGACAGGACTACAGTTTGTAGTAAACTCGGTCTTTTACTTAATTTTCATATAGAAATGTTTAGGCATTTTGAGCAAAGAGATACATTTAAGATACAAGTCAGAATACGAAAGTGAGGCAAGAGGAGACATGGGTAGGGATGGAGCTTGTTAATTTACATCGATAACGATCAGGCTTAGAGCAATTTCTATTATTTTGTGGAAAGACAGGAGACAATAAATTCTGAACAGAACCAGTATCTTATACTAGGGCAATTGACCTTTACCAATAAAATATCAAAGAAACTGTTAACAGGTTAATACATGTTCCGCCGGACCGCCACTTTAAAAATTTAATTGCGTTTACCCGGATAGTGCTGGTTGGCATTTAATGATTCACCTCTTGTCTTGATTATTTAAACATGAACGGGCCACTATGCTCAACAAGCCCAAAGCTTATTGATAACGGGTACTCAATAAGTTTAAGGATTGTTTTCGGGTATCGAGCTTCATCCCTACACATGGGTATCAACGTTTTATTGCTCACGGTCAAGCGGTTCATGAGCAATGCCCGTTTAAAGTTTCAGTGAGTGCTATAGCGCCACCCATTGGCCAATGGTTGTGGGCTTTGTGTCCTCACCGTTTGGCATTGCCCTCTAGGTTGTCCTGATCAGATGGGGTGATCGGAAATCAGGGCCAATCGTCATTTTCAAATGATTGGAATCCCCCCCTATGGTAGAGGGCTACCATATTGCCAAGTTTCACGAAAACCCGACAGCACAGTTCAGCCAGAACTGACATTTTTGGTGTTAGGAGAAGAGAATAAGGGACCAAGAGTCCCTTCGGGCTTGGTCCCTAAATAGACTTGTAACCCAACTGTAGGGAGTACAAACAGTAAAGAACCTGGGGGTTATCATCTATGAAAAGGCAACACAATGAGCAGAAAATGAACCATGTAAATACAACAAATTGAGGGCACCGCAGGGAGTTGAACCCCGTTCTGGTAAACCAGGAGTACCACACCAGTGCCTTAGTTTTATAATTTACAGGTCCAAAATCAGTTTTAATTTAGCAAAATATGTTTAACGTACTCTTGCCGACCTCCTGCGGCAAGATAATTAAAAAAAAAGATAGCCAATTTGAATCATGACTATAAATGATAGCCATGATCATGTCTTTATACTATTGAAAAAGGAGACTCACTCCACAAATACCTTAAAGAAAACTCCTCAGACATAAACTAAGAATATCTTATTTGGTCATGCTCATAAAGTGCTGAAAAGTGCTAAAAGTGAAAAGTGCAGCAGAAAACGTTTGGGTCATAGGCCCATCGTCAATGCCTCTCCTACTGACTGGCATGGATGAAGTTTTAGCTGCAAATGGCAGCATAAATAAATCACATCAATACACACCACATAATGTGATGTTAACCGACGCGATGAAGCTTGCACATTATAAGACATACATCACATCAACCAACATCACATACCTAGCCCTACCCTAACCCTAAGTTCATTATGTGATGTGGGATGACATGATGAAGCCTTACTCACAAATGTGAAATGAGACAAGACATAAACACACATCACATACCGGGCCTGTGTTCATAGGTGATGTGGGCTTACGTAATGAAGCTTTACTCACAAATTAGATCTGATAATATAGCACAAACAATGGTCTTATGACCTAGACGTTTGCAGCTGCACTTTTCACTTTAAGCACTTGGAGCGCTTTATGAACATGAATAAAATAGATTTTCTTGGTCTCTGCCCAAGCAGTTGGCCTTAGGTTTTCATGGCGCAAGTATTTTTCTATCTAGTTGTCCCATGTAGGAAACATGGGGCAAGACTGTACAATTTATGCCATTTGTGGACGATTGACATAAATTATACGAGGTAGCAGCATTCTTTGCGCCCCAATATTTGTCAGCAATACTATGAACATAAGTACACAACATGAACAGCAATAAACACAATTCGTATGGCGCAATGCCAACAGACGTGAATGACGAGCTATCCGTAATTGCTGTGAAATATCACCTTTAAAAAACACATAAATGCACATCACATATCGGCCTGTGTTCATATCTGATGTGAACTGACGTGTTGACGCTTTACTGGTAAATTACATGAAACAGCTCCAAATGAGAAACTGTACGTGACAACGACCCAAGTCACACATACACTAGGAGTATAGAACTAGTGTCATAGATAGGCAAGAAAGAAATACAATAAAGCAAAATGTGATTAAAAACTCTGAAAACACAAAAACAAATAACTTTATTAAAGCAAAGAGAAAAGATGAAGGTTGGGTAGAAACCTTGTACGTCCAAAAAGGTTACTTTTATGGACCAAAACAACTGTGATCCAATATTATTAATATAATCTGTGTTCCAATGTTATTATTTAGTCACAAGCTCTTGCTGATACTTCACTGGTTTGATACATTAGAAAAACAGAATACTACATGTTAAATATTCAATAATGGATTATCTTTGCCTCATGAGATTGCCATTTGCTACTTGTGTGTGACACTGTAGCATGACCAAGTAAGGAAATTAATTTACTAAAGGTTGAACTATGGAGATACAAGGTTTCTGCCCAACAGTCAAGGATAATAAACTACGCTCACTTACCTTCAATATCAGCACTAAACAAAACACACACACCAACCAAGGAAGCAAATGACACAGCGGCCATCATTTGCTTCCTCTTGTTAGTTTGCACAGACCTACAGCATAGTAAGCTGTAAACACAGTGTTAAGGGGCTACATGCTACCATAATGACACAAGACATGAATCACATACCTCCACATCACATTTGTAAACACATAAAACACTAGTGAAGAACTAGGGCAATAGATAGGCAAGAAGAAAGAAATAACCTAAATAAAGCAAAATGCGATTAAAACTACAACAAAAAATAAAGAACTTTATTAAATCCAAATAATAGAGAAGAGAAAGGAGACACAAGAGAACATACATATGTGATGTGGATGTGGACAGACTTTACCCGTAAATGTTAAATGATAAATAAATCACATACCTCCACAAACATCACATAACGGTGATGTGGACTGGCATTATACACACAAATTAAGTGAAACTATACATGGCGCGAAAGACAACCTACGGTATGGTAGCATGTAGCCCACTTAAACAAGCAGCAGGAATCAGACGGTTAACTAACCTTCACTGCTAACAGCAGCCAGCAGTGGCAACAGCATAGAGTTCACCCAGCAGTGGCAACAGCATAGAGTTAACACCTCCAGTCAGCTTCACTTTCTGGAATGGCAGGGGAAAAGAAAATTAGTTGTCGGCCTACAGGATGACATTTTGGAAGTCATAACAGTCACTGACAGGGCTGTGTCACCATTATTACACACATTCTAGTGCTATAATCTGCCTTGTGCAACCATTTTGTTTTATGAAGCCTAAAAGCTAAAAAGGAAACTTCGTATTCAACAGCAAACACAATTGTTAATCGCAATCCTTTGTGAATGGTCAACTTAACATGTTGTAATGGTGACACAGCCCTAGTTTCTACTACAGCCACATGTAATCCAGGTA
Organism: Protomyctophum parallelum; assembly: GCF_964188405.1. Taxonomy (NCBI): domain Eukaryota; kingdom Metazoa; phylum Chordata; class Actinopteri; order Myctophiformes; family Myctophidae; genus Protomyctophum; species Protomyctophum parallelum. The sequence continues at coordinate 37,833,925 of NC_139703.1, read as the reverse complement.
CGTACCATGGGGGGCCTTCCGTCGCTCGGTTGAAGATAGCCGGTATTAATAGAGCCGCGTAGGTTGTATGGCACAATACGTCCCGAGCACCGTACGCCTCGTAATCTCAGGGAGCGTTCGTTGACACCGTTATACGTTTCAGCTCAGCCGAGTAGACACTCTATTACCAATACCAGCCATCTCCTGATGACTGCAGCCAAGGTCACCGCATGACACCAAGGTCACATGATCAACCTGTAAGACACAAACATACACCAACATTACTCTTTATCCAGATTTTATACATTGTAGAAAATACATCTTTAGGAAATTCTTGCATTTTTCTTTTGCAACCAGAACTTATTTTAATGATGTTTGGGAGACAAAAAACACTTTCCTGGGGTTTGTATGCGTTTAGATATTTTAGTATTTCAAAGAGTCCATGATGTCATGGACAGTGGGCTCATTTCCTTCCTGGACTAAATCAAGAAAGCTTTCTTGAACTAAATGTTGTCTCAGTAAGACAGCCCTCCCCCTATCCACAAGGAGGAGCAGTGGACCAAAGCATTGTGGGAATTGTAGTTCAGGAAGGAAGTGAGCCCAGTGTCCATGACATAATGGAGTCCATAGACACTTGGAAATACGAAAATATCTAAAAACACATAAAAACCCCAGGAAAGTGTTTGTCTCAAATCATTCAAATAAGATCTGGTTGCAAAAGGGGTGAAGTGGCCCTTTAAAGTTGAAATAAAGTTGCTCTGTATGGTAGAAATGGGCTTGTAGATCTGCTCAGTTGGAATTCTGAGAAGTTTGTAAATTTGAGTTTTCCATCCAGCAGAGACATTTAGTTTAATCTTATGAATGTGTCTGAGCCACAGTTACAACTTGTGTTACCATTATGTACTAAAGTAAAAGGGTATGGCATCAAAATGTACTTAAAAAATGACCAAATGTACTCATTACACAGAATGTCCCATTTCAAATGTTTGAAAGAAAGAAAATCTGAAAATAGCAGATCTACAATCTCACAATGCATTGCATCACAATGCATTGTGAGATTGTAGATCAGCTACTTCCAAATGGCCAAAATGTGTTTGTAGCCCAGTGGCAAATTGCAATGTAGCCAAAAGGATATATTTTAAATAATCCAAATCTACAAAACTAGTAAAGTGTCCAAATAATAGAACATAAAAGTACAATATATTGTCCACAGAGTAGCCTACTTCAGTAGATGTAATTATTTACTTTCCACCTGTTTGTTTATCTGTTTGTGTCTCAAAAAGTACCAACACATTCCTCATATTGTTCCTTTATATCCTTTTAGAGTCACAATAAACAACCAACAGTCCTTCTAACAACACTAATGTTTAAACAATAACAGAGTTAATGTTGGCTAACAAGTTAAAGTTACAACCATGCGGTTCTCAAACAAACCTTACCTTATTGCAGTTGCCCCAAACACTCTGCTATGGACCATGTGCGGCTCCATTTTAAATCATAAGCCCCGCCTACCTTATCCGGGTCTAGACCGTCGGTCATTGGTCCGTCAGAGTGAATGGATCACAGCTGTGTGGAAGCCGCACGCATGCGCGCGCACACACACGCACGCACACACGACAGACAGACAGACAGACAGACAGACAGACAGACAGACAGACAGACAGACAGACAGACAGACAGACAGACAGACAGACAGACAGACAGTTGATAATGAATCGGTTCACATTGCTGTCGTGCGGAGGAGGAGGAGGAGGAGGAGGAGGAGGAGAAGGTGGAGGAGGAGGAGGAGGAGGAGGAGGAGGAGAAGGTGGAGGAGGAGGAGGAGGAGAAGGTGGAGGAGGAGGAGAAGGTGGAGGAGGAGGAGGATTTGCTGTGTCGAACAGAATGTTAGTCAAGTCAGTTTCAGTTCCCACTGGGATTTCCTGACAGAGTTGGCTGAGATCCAGGAAGGTGTTGCTGGCTGCAATGAATAAAGGTTGGGTTTTGGGTTTTGGTTACAACTGGTATAGTAAAGTAAATGAGGTGGTTAAATGGAGTGATATAGTAAGCTATGTCTTCAGGTTTTTTCATGATTTTTCAATGTTTTATATCGTTGAAAATCATGAAAAACAACATAAGTATGTAGGCTATAGGCTATTAAATAAATGATGAAAGTCTGGTTTTTCGGCGACATACGTCGAACCAATCATCGACTTAATACTACTCATGTATAGCTTAATCGAGAAGCACATTTTTGGAGGTTATACATTTTTAAAACATCTGATATATCAACGAAAATCAGTGGGAAGTGGGAATTGGTATAGAAGGAATAACCTGGGAGAGAAATGGAGCAGAGGACAAACCTAATGAAATGGTGTCCAGCAGGGGGCGTGGGTTTACCCAGACTAGGACAAACCTAATGAAATGGTGTCCAGCAGGGGGCGTGGGTTTACCCAGACTAGGACAAACCGTCACTAAGAATGTCACGGTGTGCAGTTTTTGGTTTGCCATAGCAGTTGAACGATGGGCGGCACTATATCTGTATCTAAACATGACATTATAATTACTATCACTATATCTGTATCTAAACATGACATTATAATTACTATCACTATATCTGTATCTAAACATGACATTATAATTACTATCACTATATCTGTATCTAAACATGACATTATAATTACTATCACTATATCTGTATCTAAACATGACATTATAATTACTATCACTATATCTGTATCTAAACATGACATTATAATTACTATCACTATATCTGTATCTAAACATGACATTATAATTACTATCACTATATCTGTATCTAAACATGACATTATAATTACTATCACTATATCTGTATCTAAACATGACATTATAATTACTATCACTATATCTGTATCTAAACATGACATCTATATCTAATTATGGAAGTACAGTGGTGGGAAAAAAGTAAATTTTTTACTTACTCTGTCACAAGCACGTAAAAGTCTGGAATTCAAAATGTACTTGATTAAAAGTACAAAATAATTAAGTATTGGTATCAAAAAGACCTTAAAGTTCCAAAAGTAGAAAGTACTTTACATTATGTGAATGTCTCATTTCAGGTTTTCAAATTTAGAAAATAGCCGATCTGCAAGCTCACAGTGCGTCGCATCATCACGATCACATTGTGAGCTTGTAGATCGGCTTGTTTCAAATGATCTAAATGTATTTATAGGTCTGAAATGGTTAATGTGTGTCTTGTAATAATAATCCAAATCTACAAATTAACTATAGTAACTAAAGCTGTCAAATAAGTAAAAGTACAACATTTGTGAATCTGAGATGTAGTGGAGTAGAAGTAAAAGTTACTGAAAATTGGAAATACTCTAGTAACGTAAAAGTACCTCAAAATTGTATACTGTTCACAAAGTGGGTCCGGGGACCCCTAGGGGTCCTTGAGAGAGTTCCAGGGGGTCCCCAGCAAAAATTTAGGAACCAAATGGACATTTATGGGTCTGTAACTCTGAGAGTGGACAAATGAGAGTGTACAAATGGAACCAAATGGACCTGTTTATAGACCAATATAAATTGGGGGTCCCAGAGATAGAAATGCCATTAAATGGTGTCCGTAGCCTAATGCATGTCAAACTGGGGGTCCTTGAAATGAAAATGGTTGAAAGTCACTGTTAAAGCCGTAAAACATCTTCTCTCATTGGGGGTCCTTAGCGTATATTTTCAAATGGGGGGTCCGCGGGCTATAATTAGTGCCAATTTGGGGGTCCTTTACTTGAAAAAGTTTGGGAACCACTGCTTTAAACCATTTTGTACGGGAACCCCTTTTGGTGTTAGCATTATGTTATGCTTTAGCTATTTAAAAATAGCAGATCTACAAGCTCATAGCATGCCACCGAGTGGCGCGCTACGAGCTTGTAGGTCTGCTATTTTTTTTTAATCGAAGAGCGACTGACATAGAAGATTTTTTTAGAATCTGATCTCAGGTCAGAATGAAAACTGTCAGGATGTAGAAGATATTTTTAGAATCTGATCTCAGGTCAGAATGGGTTAAACCATGATAATATATGAGTCATCTCTGTACTGTAATTATGGAGGTCATGTTGTGCGAGCAGTTTAGCGTCATCATGCGTGTGTGTGTGTGTGTGTGTGTGTGTGTGTGTGTGTGTGTGTGTGTGTGTGTTTCCGTCTGGAGGCGTTTCCGTTATTTAAAATGCTCTTTGTTTTTGTGGAACCACTAGAGTTTTTCTGGGAGGTCACTGAAGAAGCGTGAACTGCAGTTCAAGATTAAAACGCACCACTGAGGTCAATACGTGAGGGATAATGTCTGCCTAGGTGGTCATTGTAGGGAGATAACAGGGTGAAATCAATAATAATATAGCCTATCAATATCCGGATATTATAACCTGTGGATGTGGCCCATGCATATACCGTATAGACCACCATGTCTTCCACAAAATGACAATGTGCTCCTTCCTTCCTTCCTCTTTTCCACTCCTATTTAAACACTGCTTACATCTTTCAGCTCTCTCTGTCTCTGTCTCTCTCTCTCTCTGTCTCTCCCTCTCTCTGTCTCTCTCTCTCTCTCTCTCTCTCTCTTGGCTTGTGCGCCCCTGCCGTTCCTCTGAAGCGGGCCCTTGTTGTTCCCGTGCATGTCGTGACCACATCGTTTCTCCTCTGACTGTCGGCCGCCTTCCTTCTCATTGGTGCATGAGGTTGACCGCTGGGGGCTGCAGCAGCGTGCTCCCGCTCTGTGTCATTTAGTTAGTGGCCCTCGGCCACATGCAGACCGCACGCAGGGGCCCCGGGCCCCCTCTCTACGTCCGCCACACACAGACCGCACACAGGGGCCCCCCGCCTGCACCAAATGAACATTCGTGACGAGCTTCTGAACCCACACAGCTATGTTATGGGATCAGCTAAGTGACGAACTCCATGCTTAAGAAAACTGTTCAAAAGTATTCAAAGTTGCAGAGACGTTTGAATCCGTTGTAAACCACCCCTAGGAATGAATCTTATACACTGAAGATCCAGACTAATATACTGTACAGTATCTACGCAGTGATATCAGTCTGGAGTTTCAGACTTCTATATGCAGAATATCAGACAGAATATCTATGCAGTGATATTTAGTCTGGCCTGCATGCCAGGCTAAATTATTTCATACTTTGGCTATATTAAAAAATAACAGATCTACAAGCTCGTATAGCGTACGTGGCAAATGTTTGCATAAACAACAACATGGAACAATATATTGTCAGATTAGGATTCTATGCTTGTTAATTCATCCCTTTGTGAAGTGTAGTTTACAGATGTCACCAAATGGACCCTTGAATGAACACTCAGGACTAGACTGTGTAGTGTAGTGTAGTGTACTGTGTGTAGTGTACTGTGTGTAGTGTAGTGTGTAGTGCAGTACTGTCACCCAATGGACCCTTGAATGAACACTCAGGACTAGACTGTGTCGACCTCATTGTGCCTTTGGGCTGTTGTGCTGGTTGCCCGGCAACAGCACCAGACAAACAAACAAACAAGCGACCTCACTGGTCAGCGTGCATGGGATCATGGCCTCGTTAGATCATGGTCAGAATGGAGTCATCCTATATCAGCCCATCCTCAGCAGAGGGTGTCCTCAGAGGGTGTCCTCGGTTCAAACAGGACTGTTTGGGGGGATCGTATACGTGGCCTGAGACGGTGGAGAAACACTGAACTAGCATAGTACCAGTAAGACAGACGCCTTGAGGGCGATAAGCGACCGCAGGTTAGAGGGAAACAACAGGGTTTAAAAAATAGTCAGTGTAAATCTGGCAATATGTACATAAACATGCACGCACGCACGCACACACACACACACACACACACACACACACACACACACACACACACACACACACACACACACATACGTACACGGAGACTATAGGGCTGTCTTTGACTCAGGATGTACAGTAGCAAGTGTAAGTTGGGTGGGGGGGGGGGGGGGGGTTTCAACATAAATACAGACAGCCGTGCATAATGAGACAATATGGTGGGGGGGGGGGGGCGGACATTAAATGATGATTCACTAGTAAGAGACCACACCTTGGCTCAAGATGAACAGTTTATTGAAACAGAATGAGATGAATGCTGAGTGGAGTGGAGTGAGGAACCCAAGGTAGGGCGTTTAGTCTCTGGAGCTGACGGTCATCTTTGCTCTACTCGGAATGAGCGGTTGGTCGTCTCCTCTGCTCCGTCACTGACCCCCCCCCCCCCCCCCCTTCCCCCTGGATTCCTAGATAATCGAGGCTGAAGGAGGAGGTTGGGGTGGAGGAGGTTGGGCGATTGGCGATCTTTTTTCCGACACCCGTCTTTGACAACATAAATGTTTATTATTTCTGCAGGTTGTATATTGTCTTCGGCAGTCTGATAGGGTCCAAGTAGATAAAGGCCATGTGCTAAAAGGTAAATTGTGTATTAGTAGCCTATCATCCTTCTTGGAATAAGGAGAAGGATGTCAAATCACCTCACTCTGATCTAACACTTATACTACTGTATACAGTCAAATGTTTGTGTTGTTTTCTGTTCTTTGCTTCCAAAGAGTGCATGAGGGTAGTCGATGTTAGCACGATTCTCTCTGTCAATATAATATAATGACTGTTAATTAGCTGCACTTATTTCAGTTACTGGAATGTTGACAATCTTTCGTTGAAAGGTCATAACTTGATTTATGGCGCTTCAAATTATACTCCTTCATTTGTCACAATTATAAGAGGATACTGTCGGCCTACCTTGGCTCATGCTATACGTTTTGCTTGAATTAATTTGCAGATGAACCGAGTCCACATCACGCTTTGTGGGGAAATGTTTATCGCAAATACGATTTTTGAAATTCCACTGTAACCATGTGAACTTTTTGAACTGGTGAAATGAGACATTCTGCACAATGAGTACAGTTAATAAAGTGTACTTTTACTGTATTGGTATAACTCTGAAAACACAGTTTTGAAGGTTTCAAAGAAGGAATAAAGAATCCATGTCATTTTGTATTTTTTAAATGTTGTTTTTTGGGGCGGCTGTGGCTCAGGAGGTAGAGCAGGTCGTCCATGTGATCCCTGGGTCGGCGGTTTGAATCCCTATCCACATGTCAAAGTGTCCTTGGGCAAGACACTGAACCCCACCCTGCCTCCAATGAGTCGGTCGGTGTGAGCTCGCCACCGTCGGTGTGTGAATGTGGGAAGTGAGGACGCTGGCGTTGACTGTTCGCTGCTTCACCTCCCAGTGAATTCATTTTTACCAGTTATTTGGTTGGGAATCTCTGCTGTAGCTGAGTGAAACGGCGCTAAATCTCGCAATGCACGTGGATCTACATGACACACGTTTCAATGCACGTGGATCTACATGACACACGTTTCAATGCCCGTGGATCTACATGACACACGTTTCAAGTAAGTAAGATGAACTGGTCGAACATGAATCTTCCGTGCTAAAGGGCGCACGAGAACATATACAGTAGGGCTCCATTTCCGTCACCACTAAACCCCTTATCCTTAAACTTCTTTGCCTTTTTTTTTTAAACTATTTTGCAAAACATTTTTGAATAGTTAAAATGGCCAGTCTACAAGCTCACAACGTGTCAATGTAGATTGGCTAGTTGAACTATTCAAAAATGTTTTTCAAAATAGTAAAAAAAAAAAAAAAAGACAAAGAAGATTAGGGATAAGGGGTTTAGCGGTGACGAAAATGGAGCCCTTTAGTATCTGTACAGCACAAACTATAAAATCACAGCTTTCACACACATCTTAACCCATTCTGACCCGAGATCAGATTCTAAAAATATCTTCTACGTCCTGACAGTTTTCCATTCTGACCTGAGATCAGATCTGAGATCAGACCTACAAGCTCGTAGCACGCCACTCGGTGGCGCGCTATGAGCTTGTAGATCTGCTATTTTTCAATAGCTAAAGCATAACATGATGCTAACACCAAAAGGGGTTCCCGCGCAAAATGGCTTAAGCCACGACGTCATGCAAACGCACACAACACACAACCAGGACCGAGACATTATGGTTTATGAGAAAAAGAAAAGAAAAAAACGAAAACACACACAAATTACTCCAAAGGAACAGTGATTGTTTCAAGGCTGCGTGGTTTACCCTGAACTGAAATGATGTAATCACACCGTCTGTTTCTGGATGGAAGACCGCAGCATTCGCTCCATCTTATGTCATTTTATACGATGGAGTCATTTTGTTCTTAACTTGCTGCTGTTGTTGTTGTTGTTGTTGTGAATAAAGACATGTTTGGTTTGGGTAGTGTGGGAGATGGCACATTTTAGCAGGTCACACCTGGCCTGACCCCAAACTAATAATATGCACAGCAGCCATATATATATATATTTTAATTATTTATTTTTTGTGGCTTTCGCCTTTATTTTATATTTTTTTATGGGGGGACAGACAGTAGGCTGACAGGAAATGGGGAGAGAGATGGGGGGGGGGGGGGGGGGGTGACATGCAGTAAAGGCCGTCGGGATCTAGCCCCATATGTGCCCTCTCTCTCCCTACACTCATTCTGTAGCTCCGAGATGAGGTCACACACTGGGCCCCTCCCACCGCGTTTCAGAAACGGCGCAAGTTTCCGCAAGAATCGTTTCTTATCCTTACCACACCATTAATCCAAAACGTGTAGGGCCCATGCAGGTTTACACTAATTCAAATTTAGGATCGGCCCAGAAAATCCAACTAGAGATTTGAACTGAGCCCTTAATTACGTCCCGTCTTTTGTCAGTCGCTTCCATGTTTATCAAGGAAGTTGAAAAGCTTTAGCGCCTCCCCGGCGGTAAGGGCTCAGTTCAAATGGCGAGTTGGATTTTCTGGGCCGAAGCTAAATTTGAATTAGTGTAAACCTGCATGGGCCCTACACGTTTTGGATTAATGGTGTGGTAAGGATAAGAAACGATTCTTGCGGAAACTCGCGCCGTTTCTGAAACGCGGTGGGAGGGGCCCAGGGTGTGACCTCATCTCGGAGCTACAGAATGAGCGTAGGGAGAGGGCACATATGGGGCTAGTCGGGATCGGGAGTCGAACCCGCGGCACACTGCCAGACTGGATTGCCATGCAGCCAACGTGCCTGGACCGCTGAGCCATGGCCCAGGCCCACAACAGCCATATTGGAAAGAAATTGGGCTTCTTCCTTAATTGCTTCCTTCATGGGGGTTACTATGAACGGCTGCGGTGGTTCAGCGGTAGAGTGGCTGGATGGTAATCGCAAGGCTGCCAGTTCGAACCCTGTGGGCTCCCTCAGAGTTGGTGTCGAAGTGTCCTTGAGCAAGACTCTGAACCCCAAATTGCTCCTGATGTGCTGGTTGGTGCCTTGCATGGTTTCCGCCGCCATCGGTGTGTGAATGTGTGTGTGTGTGTGAATGTAATGCACAATCTATAAATGCCCCATTTTATCATGTCAGTATCATGGTCAGTATATGATGTCAAGAAGATCATGTCAATATCATTTAAAATGCATTTTCTAAATATAGAAGTTTAAAACCTCTATAGGGAACGATGTACACAATATTGTTTTTAATCAGCAGTATGTGTGTTGCTACAGTATGTACCGTACTTTGCATTGCAGTTTCATTAAAATAAAAAGTGATGTAATCATGAAGTGAGACAGTGGGATGGATTGTGTACATTCATGTTGTTTAATTCAGTTTCTCTCAGCTGTACAGACTGGATTTGATAACAAAATAAAAAATAGACATGCCTATGAGAAAAAAAACAGAAAGAAAAAAAAAACGTATAAAGGAGGATGGCAATGAAAGTGCATTGACTGTACATGATTGACAGGTTGTCATGACATGAAAATGTACACGATGACCACATTTACAGTAAGTATGCTTAATTAATAGCAAGTATCTTCAGTGGGTCAATGTTTTTAATCTCAAATGACACGGTTAATAAAACAATAAAAAATAAAACATACAACTCCCATTTATTCCTAAAGGAGACTAAAAGCTATTAATGACATAAAAACAAAAAATGTAATCCCTTTTTGTGTATAATTAAGTGAAAGCGTAAGGTTGCTCCATGCAGTGCCTATACCACGATGACATGGAGCCAGAGTTACCACACTCCCCGCTACCATGCGCTATAAATGAAATCAATCTCTGGATGCTGAAAACACAAAATCTCGGCTTTCTCGTCTTTGGCGCTCTGAAAAAGGCGTGAAATCTGGTCCGTGGCATCCAAAGAGGTAATTTACAGTACTCACTTTGTATCATCCACTGTTTGGTGAAAACCTTGCATGTCCAAAACGGTTTACGGTTTACGGGGGGGGGGGGGGGGGGGGCAGAGATCTGCGTTCCGCAATCCAACAATAGTTATTAGCTCTTGTTAATACTTCATTGGATCAACATTTCAAAACCTACACACACACTTTCACTGTCAATTCATTTTTTTACATAAGTTCACTGTCAATTTGTTTTGTTTTTTGTTTTTATAGAGAGAAGACTTCCGCACACCCGGCAGGCAATTTGGAGCAGGTGCGATGATGACAAAGAGTATACAATGTTTTTGAAAGCAGCTAAAATAGCCGAAACACAAGCCTGGCTATTTTTGCTACTGTTGTCCGATGAAGTAGGTATAGCACATACAAAGTTACTGTTGTCCGATGAAGTAGGTATAGCACATACAAAGTTACTGTTGTCCGATGAAGTAGGTATAGCACATACAAAGTTACTGTTGTCCGATGAAGTAGGTATAGCACATACAAAGTTACTGTTGTCCGATGAAGTAGGTATAGCACATACAAAGTTACTGTTGTCCGATGAAGTAGGTATAGCTGAGCACATACAAAGTTGAAATATGGAGATACAAGGCAAAACAGAAAAGATATATATTTTTTGCAAATTAGGCTGCATGCATGTTTTTCTTTACACAAGATAATTATCTAGGCCGGTGGTTCCCAAAGTGTGGTCCGGGGACCCCCAGGGGTCCTTGAGGGAGTTCCAGTGGGTCCCCAGCTAAATGATAGTTAAACCCATTCTGAACGGGAACCCATTTTGGTGTTAGCATCAGGTTATGCTTTAGCTATTGAAAAATAGCAGATCTACAAGCTCATAGCGCGCCACCGAGTGGCGCGCTACGAGCTTGTAGGTCTGCTATTTTTGGAAAAATCGAAGAACGACTGACATTTTTAGAATCTGATCTCAGGTCAGAATGGGTTAATCAGACCAGTGTGTGTCCAGTGGAAACCTCGTATGAATCTGATCTCAGGTCAGAATGGGTTAAGGAACCAAATGGGTCTGTAACTCAGAGTGTACGATAGTTTGTACACTCTCAGAGTTAAATTAACATTGATTGTACAATATAAAGATTGTACAATATAAAGATTGTACAATATAAATTGGGGTCCCAGAGAGATAAAATGCCATTAAAGGGGGGGGGGGGGGTCCGTAGCCCAATGCATGTCCAATTGGGGGTTCATATATATATAAATAAAAGAAAGATCTAAGAAATTCCATGAATCATAAAATAAGTTAAAATAGGCGATCTACAGGCTGGCAACGCGGCACGAAGCGTCCCGTTGTGCGCTTGTAGATCTGCTATTTTCAATAGTTTGAGTCCCGGGCAGTAAGTATCTGTCTCGCTCATGAGATTACAGGACCTATACCGGGAGATGAAATATATATATTATATATAAAATGCATTTTCAATTCATATTATAATAGCATCGATGCAATACAGTATGTACAACACAAAGTTTTTTTTGTTTGTTTGTTTTTTTCCAAAAGCTACCGAAAAAAAAAATAAAAAAACCTTCACACATACATGTACAGTACACATACATGTACAGTACATACAAAGGCACCGTTTACACAAGATATATCCCTGTACTGAACTATAGTCAAAGAGTCAGTCCACGTTATAAATGTTGAGTATGGAAGTGGAACATGTTCCTCAGTCATGTCGCAGGTCCTTGATGTGATCCATGGTCAGGCAATGATGCCCTTTTGATTGTTCACTGTCTTTGTATACATACTGTATGATACGGTTGATGATGCTGCGTGTTTGGTCGTGTAAACTAATTTAAACTTTTAATTTTTATTTGTTGTTATCTTGTCTATCCTTGTTTTATATTATGTTTTCGTGTTCATACATAATGTCCATGCATACGTATTCTGTTGTTGTTGTTGTTGCTTGTGTTTGTTTTTTCTGTTAAGTACTGATAATAAATAAATAAAAATGTTGAGTATGGGTCCCCAGCATTTAGAAACTGCCGGATGCTAACTTGCATAATTATGTTGGGCAATTTTCATAATTAGCAATATAAGCTGGGGTACCATTAACAACATATACTGTACAGTAGAAGGCAAATATTTAAAATGTTCATTATGCTTTAAGTGGCATCATGTGACGTGTCAAACTATAGGGGGGTTTCATGATTCTGAATCCATTGCAAGCATTCATTTTGCATAAAAAACACTCATTGGGCTAAAATCTGGCCATATATGCAAGTTTGCCCAAAATTGCCCAACATAATTATGCAAGTTAGCATCCGGCAGTTTCTAAATGCTGGGGACCCATACTCAACCTTTCTAACATAAAACCTTAGGGTACTCCAAAATGTCCGGGTTCACAATGGGACTATAGAAGAGTTCTGGTTCTGGTTATAAGACCCAAACCACTAAACCAGGAACACCATACATACGCAACGAAATAATGAGCGATTCATACTCCTATTTTAGAGCCGAATAAAAGTCAGTTTGGCGCTGTAGAGCCTACAATGTGACGTCATTTGAGGTTTGGAGGGGCGGGTACCGTCCTAAAGTCGGCTCTTCAGTGGTAGGCTACTGAAAATTTCTGACGAGCCGAAATCATTTCGGCTCTACAGCGGTAAAATAGGAGTATGAATCGGCCCTTAAGGACACCAAATGTGTCCCTTTTTCTTATTCTTTTACACTCTTGAGTTAAATTGACACTCCGACTCTGTGCTACGACTGTAGAAAGGCTACATGCCTACATTTATTGAACGGGAACTCGCTGATTGTCTTTAAAAAAAAGCACAAACCTGCACTTATTAATCATTATGAACTACATGGAATCCGTGTTGACATCAACGGTAAATCATCATGTCAAAATACATCAAATAAAATGTATTGGAACCGTCACAGTACTCTTTAACAGCGGGCGATAAAAATGTCTGCGGGGGCGTTCCTGCTGTCATTACTGTCTTTACTGTATGTGTCCTCGCTTTGAAGCACATGTAAAAATGAGAACTGTAAATCAGAGGCTCCCATTACTGGTGGTACTTTAGCGCCCCCCTCTGGTGGTACACGGAGGAGTCGCCCCAAAAATAGTTCTTCTGACGAAGCAATTGGTTGAAATAGGCTATCCAGCCGTGCTGAAATTAGCACGACAGCACACCTAGCTGTTAATAGAAGATTTGAGAACGGATTAATCACATTAGAAATATCATTGAGTTGTGCTGATTAGTGATTACTAGACAGAGTTTTGTAAGAGCAGCAGCATTATTGGCTTAGGAATGGAACAAAAAGGACAGGTATTACGCTCCTGTATTTAACCTCAGTTATTATGGTGGTACTTGGAGAGACAAATATTTTCTGAGGTGGTACTTCAGTATAAGACGGTTGGGAACCAATGGGCTGTAAACGTCCACTAAATGGACTAAATGGTCCGCTAAACGTTTCTCCTCGGGAACAGAAGTGGAACTATAGTAACCACATTTTGCTGCTATGGTTCCACGTGGAGGGACCGCAAAAATAGCAACACATGAAATTTGATTGGCTGTCGCCGGACGATGTCGTTAAAAAAAATACAATATTTCCATCTTTTCGGGCGACGTTCCTCCTTTCCCACCTTTCTACTTTATCGCCTCTTTGCCTGCTATCGCCTGCAGTATAGTTGCCGGTTGTCGCACTTCCGGGGAAATTCGCCAGGCTGTCACCCAGCTGTTAAAACTCACCGTTGTCAAGACATTTTAAAGAAGCCCTTCACATCAAGTTTATCGATATAAAACAAAGAGAATTACGCTTGTGTCCAACGCACACGCAACGCACCCCAACACGTCTGCAATAGGCCATCTTTAAAGTCATACTGCAGTGTAGCATTCATTATAGTAGACTTTTCTTATCTTTACTCGACACCTGCCGGCAGGCAGCTGCGTGTTATTACGTCGTTTGTCTATACAGAAGGAGCGCTCGAAAGTGAACGCCATCGCCCGTGAATATTTTGGAACACCTCATCATCACAAGCAGTATTTATTAACGGTAAAATACAGAAATACGTATATATTTCCTTTGCCCGTGTCGTTTCGCCGCCGAGTCTTGGGGGAGCAGTACGCGCCGGTACTCGCACATAAAAATAGTGTTGAATTGTGTTTTGGAGAAGTTGTCAAAAACAGAATTAGCGTGTAACGGATATTGTGGAAAAAACATACCGGTGGAAGATTATACAGTATATAGAAAATAACATTTTGTTTAAAATGACAAAAGTTACACAGTATAACTTTAAAACAATTTAAATCTGTTTAAAAAACATGTAAATATGGGGATTTTCTTTTCACCCATAGCAAGATGTCCGCTTGCTGAATTATAGTCGATAATTCGAAGAGGGAAAAAAACCAAACAATAAAATGTAATAAAACACGTTTTTCCCTACTCCCTTTTAATTAAGCAATACACCTTGATACCTGTGTGATCTCTCTCTCTCTCTCTCTCTCAATCACTCCACCACCACCATCTCAGTCTGTGAAAGTGACCTGCCTACCCATAATGCATCACCAGCGGCGGTATCGTCTCCGTCCGCGTAGAACCACCCATACCCCCAAAACCACCACCACCACCCCCCCCACCTCCCCCTGTACAGACACAGGGGAGAGGGGCTTGGAAAGACCCCGACGTGATCCCCTCGTGGACTGGTCCTCCACACCCCAAACCCAGGGGGATTACACCGGTGGGGTGTGGGAGTGGGGTATCATCATATCGTGACCTGGGTATAGGTTACAGTAAAGAGTGGGGGGGGGGCTGCAGGGGTGGGGGGTGGTCCGAGGGGTACGGGTAGGAGGACAGGGGACGGACGTCAGGATGGAATCAGACCTGGCTGGCCGGGTGGCAGAGGTACGAGGAGTTGGACAGAGGGTCTGCACCGCTGTCAGCGCTGTGGGGGCGGGGGCAGCCCCCCCCCTCGCACCCCGACTCCGAGAGGAGGGGCAGGGGGGTGGCGAGGGAGCCCTCGCTGGTGCCCAGCTGGAGGCGTCTCATGTGACGGATCACCGCCGTGGCGTTGAACGCTTGCTGCAGCGATGACACACAACACAGTGACACTTAACACATTTTCGGCGGGAACCCCTTTTGGTGTTAGCATCATGTTATGCTTTAGCTATTGAAAAATAGCAGATCTACAAGCTCATAGCGCACCACCGAGTGGCGCGCTACGAGCTTGTAGGTCTGCTATTTTTGAAAAATCGAAGAACCACTGACATAGAAACATAGCTTTTTCAGAAAACTGTCAGGATGTAGAAGACATTTTTAGAATCTGATCTCAGGTCAAAATGGGTTAAGGGTGCGCACACAGGACCCACATCCTGTTTTGAGCGTCCATCTTAATGCTAAATAAATAGCGTCAATGCTAGCGAGCTAAAATACACGCCCATGCAGAACATGGACGCTATAGGTTTCATGCGATTAAAGAGATATTGTATAGCTTACCCTCCACTTGCTCTTGGCGAAGTTCTTCTTGATCTGAGCGCTGACCGACTCATGGATGTTCTTGTCCAGGGCGGTGTCTGCTGCGATCCTGAGCAACACAACAACAACAACAACAACAACACACACACACACACACACACACACACACACACACACACACACAAAACGGTCACACATCACTGTAGCAGATCCATGATGCATTGATCCATGTGTTATGTCTACGTTATGTCCATGTTATTTGAAATGTTGTTTTGTTGCAGTTTTTGTTTTGTTGTTTTGTTGTTGTTGTTGTTTGTTACTTGTTCATCTAGGAATTGTTTTGTTTTGTCTGGTTGAATTGTTTGTAAAAAGTGTCTTTATGTATGAAGTGTATTTAGTGAATTGTGGAGCCCCTTGAAAACGAGATGGTTCATCTCTAGGGATTGTTCCTAATAAAGACATGTCAGACAGACATGTCGTGGTGACCTCATAATGTGTCCTTATCTGGGTGTGTCGTGGTGACCTCATAATGTGTCCTTATCTGGGTGTGCGGGCGTGCGTGTCGTGGTGACCTCATAATGTGTCCTTATCTGGGTGTGCGTGCGTGTCGTGGTGACCTCATAACGTGTCCTTATCTGGGTGTGCGTGCGTGCGTGTATGTGTCTTTGTTTTTTCAAGTGTGTCTAAACAAAAAAACAAGACACAGTCATAATTTATACCAGCTTTGCGGCGAGCTAAACTATGAAAAACTGCAGTATTAAATAACATATGCCAGGACTATGCAACCGTAGGCACGCGTGCCAACATCGGTACAGGGGAGGGTGATCACTGGCACATGTGTGATTATGCACCACATAATCCTACATTAATTCAAGACAAACTCTGGGGGAGATCATGCTCAGGACATCCTGATGATGTGAAAGAAAATACATCTAAAGAAGAAATAACAATTGCGTTACGTATAGCCGCCGCTATGGACAATGAAATCAGTTGCGGATTTTGATGTGGCGTCATAATTAAATTTAACCGACTGATCAAGAAAATAAAAAAACATGGGTATTTCATATCAAAAAGGGTTGCCGACCAGCCTTTGAACACTGTTTCAGAGACAGCAAATTTCCATTCTTATTAATGTATGAATTTTTTTCAACTGTAAAATATGTTGTTTTTTTGTTTGTTTTTGTTTTTGCCACCAGATGGCGGCCTGGTCTTATTTTTAATAATGAAAGGCACATGCCCATTTTGGAAGGAAAAGCCCAAAGTCCCCCGAGGGTGTTCCTTGACCAGTTTTGACAAGCTGCTAAAAAAGAAAACAAAATAGAAGCACAAGACAACACGCAAGTGTACACACATATGTGTGTGCGTGCGTGCGTGCCAGTATGTCAGTAACATTGCTTCCATTACCAGGGGTGTTGAAGAGCCTGCTCACAGGTATAACGCACCCTGGGGTCCTTCTCCATCAGGTGGATTATGAAATCTTTAGCTGGAAAAACAAAAACAAAAAAACACCGTCACATAATGAAGCAATATCACACGACAGGGTGTGCTTTACCGTCATTAACGGCACGCCTGCGTTGCTGCAGGAAACGAGCCGATAGGCTGCAGTTCCGTAAGCAGCGCAGAAGTGGTGAAAATAGGGGAAAATTATGTCTTACTGTACCACGTACTGTTTACATTTCTGACTAATAAAGTATTCAATCAATAAAAAATAAATAAGTCCTTTTACCTGAATCAGAGATGTCGTCCCAGTAGGGAGAGTCAAACTCGTACTCCGCCTTTAGGATCTGCTCAAACAGCTTAGCGTCGTTCTCGTCATAGAACGGAGGGTAGCCGCACAGCCTGGGACAGCATGGGAGAGAGGAACAGGTGTCACACACACACACATACACACACACACACGCACGCACGCACGCACGCACATGCTAAAACCCATGCATTAGCGCCCCTCAAAAAAGAGCAGACAAAGGACAAGTCTTCTAATAGAGCACCGAAGTCTGACATCAATATAGAGGGGGCGATTAAAATCCACGGGTTCATGTACTTTTTATTTGCATTGTAATCCCCATAGGGGGGATTTTAGATCGCCTCATATAAGAACTGTGTTTGAAAAATAAACATGTCATCCAGGCCGCCTCGCTCATATGGATATGAAGAATCAACTGACTGAGAGAAAACGCTAATGTTACTGCTACTGAATTAGTCACATTTTCGCTAGAAGCAGACTGTATCATATATGAGTGACTGACTGTTGCAAACGATACAGAGACACCTCCCTGACAATAACGCCAAGACAGCTTGTTTATTTTTGGACCACAATGCTTATATGAAACGATATTAAGATCACCCCATGTTATTCTCCATAGAGAAATTACTTCCGTGAACCAGGGGAATCGAGGGGAGGATGAGCGAGTGACGTCAGGACTTTAGAACCAGGGGAATCGAGGGGAGGATGAGCGAGTGACGTCAGGACTTTAGAACCAGGGGAATGGAGGGGATGAGCGAGTGACGTCAGGACTTTAGAACCAGGGGAATCGAGGGGAGGATGAGCGAGTGACGTCAGGACTTTAGAACCAGGGGAATGGAGGGGATGAGCGAGTGACGTCAGGACTTTAGAACCAGGGGAATCGAGGGGAGGAGGAGCGAGTGACGTCAGGACTTCGGCGCTGATGATTGATGGTTTAAGTGGTTAACTTAACTGAAAATACATATTAAGATGAATCCAACACAACGCTACAGTGGCAGGGTGGGGGGGTCCCTGCTTCGTGTCTCTCTCAGCTAAAGGGGGTCCTTGGGCCCGGAAAGCCCCTGCTGTATAAGTGGTCAAATGTCACTCACAGTATGTAGGCGATAACTCCGATAGACCAACAGTCCACCGCCTTGCTGTAGGGTTTCTGAGCCAGGACTTCAGGGGCTGACGAGAGACACAAGCATCACATCACCCATTCTGACCTGAGATCAGATTCTAAAAATGTCTTCCGCATCCTGACAGTTTTCTGAAAAAGCTATGTTTCTATGTCAGTCGTTCTTGGACTTTTCAAAAATAGCAGACTTACAAGCTCGTATCGCGCCACTCGGTGGCGCGCTATGAGCTTGTAAGTCTGCTATTTTTCAATAGCTAAAGCATAACATAATGCTAACACCAAAAGGGGTTCCCGCCCAGAATGGGTTAATGGACATTCTATGGACCAGAGCTCCACCATGGCTGTCAGCATACAGTACAACTACAATTTAAAATGTAGGCATTTAGCAGACACTCTTAATCCAGAGGGACTTTCATTAAGCAAGAACAAAAAGCATGGCATACATCACATACATAAAAAGTAGTTATCATGAAACATGCATAAGCTAAGAACGTAACAGTGGAATATCTATATAATTAAACTATACATATATTATAAACTATACTATGCTATACATATGTACTATGAAGTGCTATGACTACATACAATGCAATTCTAGTAGTGTCTACATAACATGCTATAAGTCTGTATCAAATGCTATCTAAGTCTACAGAAGTGCTATCTAAGGGGGTAGGGTAAGTGCTATGGGCCACGATGGAGTCTGAAAAGGTGGGTTTTCAGACTATGGCGGAAGATTAGGAGTGTAGATAACTTTTATGCGTGTGTGTGTGTGTGTGTGTGTGTGTGTGTGTCTAGTGTGATGATGTGTGCTCACCAACATATCCAGGCGTTCCACAGGCAGTAGACATGACGCTGTCGGAGCCCTCGATCTTGGACAGGCCGAAGTCACTGATCATGATCTTGGAGTCTTCGTCCATGCTGTAATACAGCAGGTTCTCAGGCTGCGGTGGTAGGAGACACAAATACATACTAATACAGCAGGTTCTCAGGCTGCGGTGGTAGGAGACACAAATACATACTGTAATACAGCAGGTTCTCAGGTTCTCAGTGGCAGGAGACACATATACATACTGTAATAAAGCAGGTTCTCAGGCTGCGGTGGCAGGAGACACATATACATACTGTAATACAGCAGGTTCTCAGGTTCTCAGTGGTAGGAGACACAAGATGGACCCAAAGTGAACATAGATCAAAGGGAATAATTGTCTTGAACAGCTTCCTGTAGTGTAGGAGGTGTGTGTGACCAGAGGCCATGCAGACAGACTGACCTTGAGGTCACGGGGGACCCTGAACCATGTCGTGTAGAAGAGTGGTTTTCAACCATTTTCATTTCAAGGCCCATTAATTATTTGGCATTTGAACCATTTGATGACATTTAGCCTCTCAGACCCTAGACAGAATATTTTGTTGTCGGTCGACAGTTAATAATTTGTCTACAATTCCATGCTGTATTGAAACGTTGATCAAAACAAATGGTCCATTTGTTTTCATGTTACGCTCTCAAGAGTTAAAGATCTAATAACGGTCCATTGGGTTACCAACTATCCATCATTTAGCTGGGACCACCTGGAGGACCCCTGGTGGTCCCAGGACCACTGGTTGAAAACCACTGTCGTGTAAAAGGTACTGACCTTGAGGTCAGGGTGGACCCTGAACCATGTCGTGTAGAAGGTACTGACCTTGAGGTCAGGGTGGACCCTGAACCATGTCGTGTAGAAGGTATACTGACCTTGAGGTCAGGGTGGTCCCTGAACCATGTCGTGTAGAGGGTTTACTGACCTTGAGGTCAGGGTGGTCCCTGAACCATGTCGTGTAGAGGGTTTACTGACCTTGAGGTTGCGGTGGACCCTGAACCATGTCGTGTAGAAGGTATTGACCTTGAGGTCAGGGTGGACCCTGAACCATGTCGTGTAGAGGGTTTACTGACCTTGAGGTCTCGGTGGACCCTGAACCATGTCGTGTAGAGGGTTTACTGACCTTGAGGTCAGGGTGGACCCTGAACCATGTCGTGTAGAGGGTTTACTGACCTTGATGTTGCGGTGGACCCTGAACCATGTCGTGTAGAAGGTACTGACCTTGAGGTCTCGGTGGACCCTGAACCATGTCGTGTAGAGGGTTTACTGACCTTGAGGTCAGGGTGGTCCCTGAACCATGTCGTGTAGAAGGTATACTGACCTTGAGGTCAGGGTGGACCCTAAACCATGTGGTGTAGAAGGTACTGACCTTGAGGTCTCTGTGGACCCTGAACCATGTCGTGTAGAAGGTATACTGACCTTGAGGTCTCGGTGGACCCTGAACCATGTCATGTAGAAGGTATACTGACCTTGAGGTCTCTGTGGACCCTGAACCATGTCGTGTAGAGGGTTTACTGACCTTGAGGTCTCGGTGGACCCTGAACCATGTCATGTAGAAGGTATACTGACCTTGAGGTCTCGGTGGACCCTGAACCATGTCGTGTAGAGGGTTTACTGACCTTGAGGTCTCGGTGAACGATGCCCATGTCGTGGAGGTACTTGACGGCGTCCAGGATCTGCTGGATGAGTTTGCTGGCGTCCTTCTCCGTGTAGAAGCCCTTCTCTATGATGCGGTCGAACAGCTCCCCTCCGGACACCCTGCAAATTAACGCCATGAGTTCAGGGGTCATCATAACCACACAGGACAACGCCATGAGGTCAGGGGTCATCATAACCACCAGGACAACGCCATGAGTTCAGGGGTCATCTTAACCCATTTAGGCCTGACGTCGAACTTTATAAAATCCTGATAGGATTTGCGACACATTTTCACGATTCTTTCAAAAATAGCAGACCTACAAGCTCAGTGGCGCGCTATGAGCTTGTAGATCTGCTATTTTTCAATAGCTAAAGCATAACATAATGTTTAAAACACCAAAATGGGATAAACATACAGGACAACGCCATGAGGTCAGGGGTCATCATAAACGCATCAAGAGCTAGCACTGAATGACCATAGCAGCAGCTCTGTAATTCATTTGTACACTCTCAGAGTTAAGAGGGTCCTTGCAAATAAACATTTACATATTATATGTTTAATTACAAATACCGTATTTTTCCAAATAGTAGCCGTTTAATATGCAAAATCTATTTGGACCCCGGGTGGCTATTTGCAGTAGGCTTTTATTTATTTTTTGCACCCCGGCCTGCACCGGGCCATTTTGGTTACAGTTCCTGTCCAGCATGTTTTTAGTACAAAATGATATGGTAAACATACATTGCAGACAAGTCTTTTGTCTTTTTATTTAATATTGACAGAGAGAGAGAGGTATATCACCACCCATGGATGTGTGGGTGGAACCGTACCAGTAGTAGTAAGGGGTACTATTATTCCCCAGGGACCTCGATGTCCAATTTCGGCATTCTCAGGGCACTCCCTAGGGACGAGGGGGCGGGGCCTAACCCTTTTTTCCGATGACGTCATTATATTGATTTTGCTGATTGGAGTTTCCGTTATCTAATGACCTCATCAGATTGTATGAGTGTACTTTCATCTTTGGCAGTTGGGGGATCAATATGATTCTAGTTCTGCTTTCGAATTGGTTTCACATCCCCATCTGTTCAAACTGAACTGCGCATGCACTGATTTGTGTAGGCGAACTGTCCTATTGATTGTGTGTGTGTGTGTGTGTGTGTGTGTGTGTGTGGGGTCCTGTTGCCTGGGTGTGTGGGCCTGAGGTCAGCAGTTCGTATGTGTTATTTTGTCCTTTCTACCAGTGATCCTTATCTACACGACGCAGCCATATGGTGGTATTGATTTTGCTGTGTGTGTGTGTGTGTGTATATAGTGTCAGTGATGTAATTAGGTTTCCAATGTAATGAGTCCCAGGATGCAGGGATGGTCTTGTAGATGAGTCCCAGGGACACTTGTTGAGTCCCACTTCAGCGACGTTTTGTCAGTCACATTTTGTCATTTTTACAAATTGCAGCATTAAACTATCATTTCATTTTTGATTGTTATAATGTGGTTATATTCATGTAGAAATGTATGAAAGAAGTGAATACAATTCCAAATCTGAAAACTTTAATATTTGCAAAGATGTTTGCAACAACAGTGCAAAGTATGCAAGCAGAACAACACACCAGTGCAACGTATGCAGAACAGTAAATAATATAAGGGCATCAAAATAATGTAAAATATATAAATAATAATAATAATGTGGTGCAATCAGTGAGCTTAAGTATGGTGCATTTAATGCACTGCAGCACAGCTCATTTAAAGTGACTCATTGTCTGTTTGTGAATCGGGTCTGCTTGTCACGCTAAAACATGTTCCCCTAAATATTTCTGTCGGAGGCAGCGCGGTTTAGTTGAGAGAGGTGCGACATCTCCGTTCACTGCTTATTCGTGGGGCTGCAATGGGTTGCAAGCGTCACTGATCACTCAATTGTCATCACGCTCTCTCTAAACGGCTCTAGTCTACTCTAGAGGCTGCGCTCGGAGCGCACCGCTCCCCGGTCAGAGCTCGCCTGAGCAACATGGCGGCGCACTGTGTTGACAATGTAGTTACAACAAATTAGTGGTTCTACAACGATTTCTACATGGATTTTTTTTTTGTTTTTGTTTTTTTTTTATAACATGGGATGAGGTCGGATGTGGGCATACAAAATGATCGTTTTTTTTCAGTGGGTGTACAGTAGTGCATCCCATGGACGCACAGGTTGATGGTCTATTGTGTCCCAAAACTATAAAGTGCGTTTTTGGACGCAAAACGCACCCTAGTTACATTACTGAGTGTGGGGAGTGTATTATTGTACGGCGGATGCTGTGAAACCCCAAAACTATGTGTATGTGTATGTATTTGTGTGCGATATGTGGTGTACGATGTTTGTGTGTACATGTGTATGGTATATGATGTACACTGTTTGTGTTTGTGTGCGTGCGTGCGTGCGTGTGTGTGTGTGTGTGTGAGGGCTGATGTTCAGGTATGCTCAGACATGTTTGACCAACTTGAGCTGTGATGCTGGCGATAATATTGATTGGTATACGATTTAGATCGGTGTATACAGTATGTAATACATACTTACATAGATTAGTTAGATAGTTTTTGTTACCATCTCGCAATATTTGACTTTTGATTTGGATATAATTTCATTAACTGGAGGCATGGTTGGTGGAATCCTAAAGGGTGCATATCTATATGCCACTATAGGGGACTGTCCCTGTTTGCCACATGTTTAAAGTAATCATGTATAGCATATTGACGTAACCTGTATATTCATGCGTATAATTTCCTGTCAACCAACATTAGCACGCATTCATACTAGTTTTAATTATATACGTACGATATACTTAGATTTTTTTGCATGGTTCAGGTTGTCTTAATGGTTTGTTTTAATGTACGACTTGTATTATTTTTGGTATCTGGCGGTGAGTTTTGCATGGTTCAGGTTGTCTTAAGGTTTTATTTTAATGTATGACTTGGATTATTGTGGTAGGTGGTGGTGTATTTTGTGACATTTGCATGGCTCAGGTTGTCTTAAGGTTTTATTTTAATGTATGACTTGGATTATTTTGGTACGTGGTAATGTATTTTGTGACATTTGCATGGTTCAGGGTGTCTTAAGGTTTTGTTTTAATGTACGACTTGGGTTATTTTTGGTATGTGATGTGGTGTTTCGTGAGTTTTGCATGGTTCAGGGTGTCTTAAGGTTTTGTTTTTAATGTATGACATGGGTTATTTTGGTACGTGATGGTGTATTTTGTGAGTTTTGCATGGTTCATGGTGTCTTAAGGTTTTGTTTTAATGTATGACTTGGATTATTTTTGGTACGTGATGGTGTATTTTGTGAGTTTTGCATGGTTCATGGTGTCTTAAGGTTTTGTTTTAATGTATGACTTGGATTATTTTTGGTATGTGATGTGGTGTTTTGTGACATTTGCATGGTTCATGGTGTCTTAAGGTTTTGTTTTAATGTATGACTTGGATTATTTTGGTATGTGGTGGCGTATTTTGTGAGTTTTGCATGGTTCAGGGTGTCTTAAGGTTTTGTTTTAATGTATGACTTGGGTTATTGTTGGTATGTGATGTGGTGTTTTGTGACATATGCATGGTTCATGGTGTCTTAATGTTTTGTTTTAATGTATGACTTGGGTTATTTTTGGTATGTGGTGGCGTATTTTGTGCGTTTTGCATGGTTCAGGGCGTCTTAAGGTTTTGTTTTAATGTATGACATGGGTTATTTTGGTACGTGGTGGTGTATTTTGTGACATTTGCATGGTTCATGGTGTCTTTATGTTTTGTTTTAATGTATGACTTGGGTTATTTTTGGTATGTGGTGTGGTGTTTTGTGAGTTTTGCATGGTTCAGGGTGTCTTAAGGTTTTGTTTTAATGTATGACATGGGTTATTTTTGGTATGTGATGTGGTGTTTTGTGACATTTGCATGGTTCATGGTGTCTTAATGTTTTGTTTTAATGTATGACTTGGGTTATTTTTGGTATGTGGTGGCGTATTTTGTGAGTTTTGCATGGTTCAGGGCGTCTTAAGGTTTTGTTTTAATGTATGACATGGGTTATTTTGGTACGTGGTGGTGTATTTTGTGACATTTGCATGGTTCATGGTGTCTTTATGTTTTGTTTTAATGTATGACTTGGGTTATTTTTGGTATGTGGTGTGGTGTTTTGTGAGTTTTGCATGGTTCAGGTTGTCTTAAGGTTTTATTTTAATGTATGACTTGGATTATTATGGTATGTGGTGGTGTATTTTGTGACATTTGCATGGTTCATGGTGTCTTTATGTTTTGTTTTAATGTATGACGTGGGTTATTTTTGGTATGTGGTGTGGTGTTTTGTGAGTTTTGCATGGTTCAGGGCGTCTTAAGGTTTTGTTTTAATGTATGACATGGGTTATTTTTGGTACGTGGTGGTGTATTTTGTGAGTTTTGCATGGTTCAGGGTATCTTTATGTTTTGTTTTAATGTATGACTTGGGTTATTTTTGGTATGTGGTGTGGTGTTTTGTGAGTTTTGCATGGTTCAGGGTGTCTTAAGGTTTTGTTTTAATGTATGACATGGGTTATTTTGTGGTAAGTGGTGGTGTATTTTGTGACATTTGCATGGTTCAGGTTGTCTTAAGGTTTTATTTTAATGTATGACTTGGATTATTATGGTATGTGGTGGTGTATTTTGTGACATTTGCATGGTTCATGGTGTCTTTATGTTTCGTTTTAATGTATGACTTGGGTTATTTTTGGTATGTGGTGTGGTGTTTTGTGAGTTTTGCATGGTTCAGGGTGTCTTAAGGTTTTGTTTTAATGTATGACATGGGTTATTTTTGGTATGTGGTGTGGTGTTTTGTGAGTTTTGCATGGTTCAGGGTGTCTTAAGGTTTTGTTTTAATGTATGACTTGGGTTATTTTTGGTATGTGGTGTGGTGTTTTGTGACATATGCATGGTTCAGGGTGTCTTAATGTTTTGTTTTAATGTATGACATGGGTTATTTTTGGTATGTGATGTGGTGTTTTGTGACATTTGCATGGTTCAGGGTGTCTTAAGGTTTTGTTTTAATGTATGACTTGGGTTATTTTTGGTAAGTGGTGATGTATTTTGTGACATTTGCATGGTTCAGGTTGTCTTAAGGTTTTATTTTAATGTATGACTTGGATTATTATGGTATGTGGTGGTGTATTTTGTGACATTTGCATGGTTCATGGTGTCTTGAGGTTTTGTTTTATTGTATGACATGGATTATTTTATGGTATGTGATGTGGTGTTTTGTGACATTTGCATGGTTCATGGTGTCTTAAGGTTTTGTTTTAATGTATGACTTGGATTATTTTGGTACGTGGTGGCGTATTTTGTGAGTTTTGCATGGTTCAGGGTGTCTTAAGGTTTTGTTTTAATGTATGACTTGGGTTATTGTTGGTATGTGATGTGGTGTTTTGTGACATTTGCATGGTTCATGGTGTCTTAATGTTTTGTTTTAATGTATGACTTGGGTTATTTTTGGTATGTGATGTGGTGTTTTGTGACATTTGCATGGTTCATGATGTCTTAATGTTTTGTTTTAATGTATGACTTGGGTTATTTTTGGTATGTGGTGGCGTATTTTGTGAGTTTTGCATGGTTCAGGGCGTCTTAAGGTTTTGTTTTAATGTATGACATGGGTTATTTTGGTACGTGGTGGTGTATTTTGTGACATTTGCATGGTTCATGGTGTCTTTATGTTTTGTTTTAATGTATGACTTGGGTTATTTTTGGTATGTGGTGTGGTGTTTTGTGAGTTTTGCATGGTTCAGGGTGTCTTAAGGTTTTGTTTTAATGTATGACATGGGTTATTTTTGGTATGTGATGTGGTGTTTTGTGACATTTGCATGGTTCATGGTGTCTTAATGTTTTGTTTTAATGTATGACTTGGGTTATTTTTGGTATGTGATGTGGTGTTTTGTGACATTTGCATGGTTCATGATGTCTTAATGTTTTGTTTTAATGTATGACTTGGGTTATTTTTGGTATGTGGTGGCGTATTTTGTGAGTTTTGCATGGTTCAGGGCGTCTTAAGGTTTTGTTTTAATGTATGACATGGGTTATTTTGGTACGTGGTGGTGTATTTTGTGACATTTGCATGGTTCATGGTGTCTTTATGTTTTGTTTTAATGTATGACTTGGGTTATTTTTGGTATGTGGTGTGGTGTTTTGTGAGTTTTGCATGGTTCAGGGTGTCTTAAGGTTTTGTTTTAATGTATGACATGGGTTATTTTTGGTATGTGGTGTGGTGTTTTGTGAGTTTTGCATGGTTCAGGGTGTCTTAAGGTTTTGTTTTAATGTATGACTTGGGTTATTTTTGGTATGTGGTGTGGTGTTTTGTGACATATGCATGGTTCAGGGTGTCTTAATGTTTTGTTTTAATGTATGACATGGGTTATTTTTGGTACGTGATGTGGTGTTTTGTGACATTTGCATGGTTCAGGGTGTCTTAAGGTTTTGTTTTAATGTATGACCTGGGTTATTTTTGGTAAGTGGTGGTGTATTTTGTGACATTTGCATGGTTCAGGTTGTCTTAAGGTTTTATTTTAATGTATGACTTGGATTATTATGGTATGTGGTGGTGTATTTTGTGACATTTGCATGGTCCAGGGTGTCTTAAGGTTTTGTTTTAATGTATGACAGGTATTATTTTGGTATGTGATGATGTGCTTTCTGAGTTTTGCATGGTTCACGGGGTCTTAATGTTTTGTTTAAGGTATGTATTGTATTATTTTGGTGTATTGTGGTGTGTTCGAGCAGGTTGACCATCTGTTTGACCAGCTGTTGATTACAGACGTCTCCATCAAATTGGGGAAGTGAAACCAAATCGAAAGAGGAAGTACCACGTGGAGTAGTCGCAACTGTCAATCTGAAAGTGCCATCAAACAGAAGAAATCTGATTAAATCTGAGATTATTATTATTATTATTATTAATTTTTTTTCTTTTTACAATAGGCCAATTTGAAAACAATGCCATTTGTTTCTTATACCTTGAATGGCATTGTTTTCAAATTGGCCTATTGTAAAAAGAAAAAAAATTAATAATAATAATAATAATAATCTCAGATTTAATCAGATTTCTTCTGTTTGATGGCACTTTCAGATTGACAGTTGCGACTACTCCACGTGGTACTTCCTCTTTCGATTTGGTTTCACTTCCCCAATTTGATGGAGACGTCTGTAATCAACAGCTGGTCAAACAGATGGTCAACCTGCTCGAACACACCACAATACACCAAAATAATACAATACATACCTTAAACAAAACATTAAGACCCCGTGAACCATGCAAAACTCAGAAAGCACATCATCACATACCAAAATAATACCTGTCATACATTAAAACAAAACCTTAAGACACCCTGGACCATGCAAATGTCACAAAATACACCACCACATACCATAATAATCCAAGTCATACATTAAAATAAAACCTTAAGACAACCTGAACCATGCAAATGTCACAAAATACACCACCACTTACCAAAAATAACCCAGGTCATACATTAAAACAAAACCTTAAGACACCCTGAACCATGCAAATGTCACAAAACACCACATCACGTACCAAAAATAACCCATGTCATACATTAAAACAAAACATTAAGACACCCTGAACCATGCATATGTCACAAAACACCACACCACATACCAAAAATAACCCAAGTCATACATTAAAACAAAACCTTAAGACACCCTGAACCATGCAAAACTCACAAAACACCACACCACATACCAAAAATAACCCATGTCATACATTAAAACAAAACCTTAAGACACCCTGAACCATGCAAAACTCACAAAACACCACACCACATACCAAAAATAACCCAAGTCATACATTAAAACAAAACATAAAGACACCATGAACCATGCAAATGTCACAAAATACACCACCACGTACCAAAATAACCCATGTCATACATTAAAACAAAACCTTAAGACGCCCTGAACCATGCAAAACTCACAAAATACGCCACCACATACCAAAAATAACCCAAGTCATACATTAAAACAAAACATTAAGACATCATGAACCATGCAAATGTCACAAAACACCACATCACATACCAAAAATAACCCAAGTCATACATTAAAACAAAACATTAAGACACCATGAACCATGCAAATGTCACAAAACACCACATCACATACCAAAAATAACCCATGTCATACATTAAAACAAAACCTTAAGACACCCTGAACCATGCAAAACTCACAAAACACCACACCACATACCAAAAATAACCCAAGTCATACATTAAAACAAAACATAAAGACACCATGAACCATGCAAATGTCACAAAATACACCACCACGTACCAAAATAACCCATGTCATACATTAAAACAAAACCTTAAGACGCCCTGAACCATGCAAAACTCACAAAATACGCCACCACATACCAAAAATAACCCAAGTCATACATTAAAACAAAACATTAAGACATCATGAACCATGCAAATGTCACAAAACACCACATCACATACCAAAAATAACCCAAGTCATACATTAAAACAAAACATTAAGACACCATGAACCATGCAAATGTCACAAAACACCACATCACATACCAACAATAACCCAAGTCATACATTAAAACAAAACCTTAAGACACCCTGAACCATGCAAAACTCACAAAATACGCCACCACGTACCAAAATAATCCAAGTCATACATTAAAACAAAACCTTAAGACACCATGAACCATGCAAATGTCACAAAACACCACATCACATACCATAAAATAATCCATGTCATACAATAAAACAAAACCTCAAGACACCATGAACCATGCAAATGTCACAAAATACACCACCACATACCATAATAATCCAAGTCATACATTAAAATAAAACCTTAAGACAACCTGAACCATGCAAATGTCACAAAATACATCACCACTTACCAAAAATAACCCAAGTCATACATTAAAACAAAACCTTAAGACACCCTGAACCATGCAAATGTCACAAAACACCACATCACATACCAAAAATAACCCATGTCATACATTAAAACAAAACATTAAGACACCCTGAACCATGCATATGTCACAAAACACCACACCACATACCAAAAATAACCCAAGTCATACATTAAAACAAAACCTTAAGACACCCTGAACCATGCAAAACTCACAAAACACCACACCACATACCAAAAATAACCCATGTCATACATTAAAACAAAACCTTAAGACACCCTGAACCATGCAAAACTCACAAAACACCACACCACATACCAAAAATAACCCAAGTCATACATTAAAACGAAACATAAAGACACCATGAACCATGCAAATGTCACAAAATACACCACCACATACCATAATAATCCAAGTCATACATTAAAATAAAACCTTAAGACAACCTGAACCATGCAAATGTCACAAAATACACCACCACTTACCACAAAATAACCCATGTCATACATTAAAACAAAACCTTAAGACACCCTGAACCATGCAAAACTCACAAAACACCACACCACATACCAAAAATAACCCAAGTCATACATTAAAACAAAACATAAAGATACCCTGAACCATGCAAAACTCACAAAATACACCACCACGTACCAAAAATAACCCATGTCATACATTAAAACAAAACCTTAAGACGCCCTGAACCATGCAAAACTCACAAAACACCACACCACATACCAAAAATAACCCACGTCATACATTAAAACAAAACATAAAGACACCATGAACCATGCAAATGTCACAAAATACACCACCACATACCATAATAATCCAAGTCATACATTAAAATAAAACCTTAAGACAACCTGAACCATGCAAAACTCACAAAACACCACACCACATACCAAAAATAACCCAAGTCATACATTAAAACAAAACATAAAGACACCATGAACCATGCAAATGTCACAAAATACACCACCACGTACCAAAATAACCCATGTCATACATTAAAACAAAACCTTAAGACGCCCTGAACCATGCAAAACTCACAAAATACGCCACCACATACCAAAAATAACCCAAGTCATACATTAAAACAAAACATTAAGACACCATGAACCATGCAAATGTCACAAAACACCACATCACATACCAAAAATAACCCATGTCATACATTAAAACAAAACCTTAAGACACCCTGAACCATGCAAAACTCACAAAACACCACACCACATACCAAAAATAACCCAAGTCATACATTAAAACAAAACATAAAGACACCATGAACCATGCAAATGTCACAAAATACACCACCACGTACCAAAATAACCCATGTCATACATTAAAACAAAACCTTAAGACGCCCTGAACCATGCAAAACGCACAAAATACGCCACCACATACCAAAAATAACCCAAGTCATACATTAAAACAAAACATTAAGACACCATGAACCATGCATATGTCACAAAACACCACATCACATACCAACAATAACCCAAGTCATACATTAAAACAAAACCTTAAGACACCCTGAACCATGCAAAACTCACAAAATACGCCACCACATACCAAAATAATCCAAGTCATACATTAAAACAAAACCTTAAGACACCATGAACCATGCAAATGTCACAAAACACCACATCACATACCAAAAATAATCCAAGTCATACATTAAAACAAAACCTTAAGACACCATGAACCATGCAAAACTCACAAAATACACCATCACGTACCAAAAATAATCCAAGTCATACATTAAAACAAAACCTTAAGACACCATGAACCATGCAAAACTCACAAAATACACCATCACGTACCAAAATAACCCATGTCATACATTAAAAACAAAACCTTAAGACACCCTGAACCATGCAAAACTCACAAAACACCACATCACATACCAAAAATAACCCAAGTCGTACATTAAAACAAAACCTTAAGACACCCTGAACCATGCAAATGTCACAAAATACATTACCACGTACCAAAATAATCCAAGTCATACATTAAAATAAAACCTTAAGACAACCTGAGCCATGCAAATGTCACAAAATACACCACCACCTACCACAATAATCCAAGTCATACATTAAAATAAAACCTTAAGACAACCTGAACCATGCAAAACTCACCGCCAGATACCAAAAATAATACAAGTCGTACATTAAAACAAACCATTAAGACAACCTGAACCATGCAAAAAAATCTAAGTATATCGTACGTATATAATTAAAACTAGTATGAATGCGTGCTAATGTTGGTTGACAGGAAATTATACGCATGAATATACAGGTTACGTCAATATGCTATACATGATTACTTTAAACATGTGGCAAACAGGGACAGTCCCCTATAGTGGCATATAGATATGCACCCTTTAGGATTCCACCAACCATGCCTCCAGTTAATGAAATTATATCCAAATCAAAAGTCAAATATTGCGAGATGGTAACAAAAACTATCTAACTAATCTATGTAAGTATGTATTACATACTGTATACACCGATCTAAATCGTATACCAATCAATATTATCGCCAGCATCACAGCTCAAGTTGGTCAAACATGTCTGAGCATACCTGAACATCAGCCCTCACACACACACACACACACGCACGCACGCACGCACACAAACACAAACAGTGTACATCATATACCATACACATGTACACACAAACATCGTACACCACATATCGCACACAAATACATACACATACACATAGTTTTGGGGTTTCACAGCATCCGCCGTACAATAATACACTCCCCACACTCAGTAATGTAACTAGGGTGCGTTTTGCGTCCAAAAACGCACTTTATAGTTTTGGGACACAATAGACCATCAACCTGTGCGTCCATGGGATGCACTACTGTACACCCACTGAAAAAAACGATCATTTTGTATGCCCACATCCGACCTCATCCCATGTTATAAAAAAAAAACAAAAACAAAAAAAAAATCCATGTAGAAATCGTTGTAGAACCACTAATTTGTTGTAACTACATTGTCAACACAGTGCGCCGCCATGTTGCTCAGGCGAGCTCTGACCGGGGAGCGGTGCGCTCCGAGCGCAGCCTCTAGAGTAGACTAGAGCCGTTTAGAGAGAGCGTGATGACAATTGAGTGATCAGTGACGCTTGCAACCCATTGCAGCCCCACGAATAAGCAGTGAACGGAGATGTCGCACCTCTCTCAACTAAACCGCGCTGCCTCCGACAGAAATATTTAGGGGAACATGTTTTAGCGTGACAAGCAGACCCGATTCACAAACAGACAATGAGTCACTTTAAATGAGCTGTGCTGCAGTGCATTAAATGCACCATACTTAAGCTCACTGATTGCACCACATTATTATTATTATTTATATATTTTACATTATTTTGATGCCCTTATATTATTTACTGTTCTGCATACGTTGCACTGGTGTGTTGTTCTGCTTGCATACTTTGCACTGTTGTTGCAAACATCTTTGCAAATATTAAAGTTTTCAGATTTGGAATTGTATTCACTTCTTTCATACATTTCTACATGAATATAACCACATTATAACAATCAAAAATGAAATGATAGTTTAATGCTGCAATTTGTAAAAATGACAAAATGTGACTGACAAAACGTCGCTGAAGTGGGACTCAACAAGTGTCCCTGGGACTCATCTACAAGACCATCCCTGCATCCTGGGACTCATTACATTGGAAACCTAATTACATCACTGACACTATATACACACACACACACACACAGCAAAATCAATACCACCATATGGCTGCGTCGTGTAGATAAGGATCACTGGTAGAAAGGACAAAATAACACATACGAACTGCTGACCTCAGGCCCACACACCCAGGCAACAGGACCCCACACACACACACACACACACACACACACACACAATCAATAGGACAGTTCGCCTACACAAATCAGTGCATGCGCAGTTCAGTTTGAACAGATGGGGATGTGAAACCAATTCGAAAGCAGAACTAGAATCATATTGATCCCCCAACTGCCAAAGATGAAAGTACACTCATACAATCTGATGAGGTCATTAGATAACGGAAACTCCAATCAGCAAAATCAATATAATGACGTCATCGGAAAAAAGGGTTAGGCCCCGCCCCCTCGTCCCTAGGGAGTGCCCTGAGAATGCCGAAATTGGACATCGAGGTCCCTGGGGAATAATAGTACCCCTTACTACTACTCGTACCACCCATGGGTGTGTGGGTGGAACCGTACCACCCATGGGTGTGTGGGTGGAACCGTACCACCCATGGGTGTGTGGGTGGAACTGTACCACCCATGGGTGTGTGGGTGGAACCGTACCACCCATGGGTGTGTGGGTGGAACCGTACCACCCATGGGTGTGTGGGTGGAACCGTACCACCCATGGGTGTGTGGGTGGAACCGTACCACCCATGGGTGTGTGGGTGGAACCGTACCACCCATGGGTGTGTGGGTGGAACCGTACCACCCATGGGTGTGTGGGTGGAACCGTAGTGCTCAGGTCCCGCGGGCTGAACCACAGGGCGGCTGGACGGGTTATAGATTCTGAGGCCGAGGCGGGTCAACAAACCCTCTCTCTCCAGTTCTGTCTGAGTCTGTCGCTCCCTTTTTCCTCAAGGTTCAACGTTCTTTATTATTTGTCTCCCGAGGAAGACATTTGTCTCAAATTTGTCTCTCTCTCCTCCTGGAAACATCTGATGTTGCGCTCAATGTGTTGCATTATCAATTAGGTTGTGCATAGCTGCATCTAATATTCTAATTAGGCTATTAAACTATTCAATAGACTATGACTAAAACCAAAAACAACAAACCAAAGTGACTCGCTAAACCATATCCAGTGTCGCCCGTCCCACTGCAATTCAACCTGCTCTTAGCCTTCATGACCACTAGGTGGAAGCATTGCTTCATCTACTATACCGGGCATAATACACAGATGAACATGACAGCAAACATAATTGCTCACACTCAAAAGTAATGATAAAAAAAGAATTGCCACAAAAATCATCACAAACACGCTACCCCCACATGCACGTGATCGTCACACGTTTAACCCATTTAGGCCTGACGTCGAAAAAAAAAAAAATTCTTCTAAATCCTGACATTTTGACTGAAATACTTATGTTTCTATATCAGTGGTGCTCAATATTTCATGCCAAGGACCCCCAAAATTATATGTAATTGGCCGCCGACCCCCATCTGAAAATATGTTGTTCCAGGGACCCCCCCCCCCCCCCAGAAGCAAAGATTTGAGTTAAAAAACTGAAACTCTGAAATAATATATATTCAAAGTCAAAGATTTGAGGCACTATGCCGCACTATGAAATAGCACTATGAAATAGCAGATCTACAAGCTCATAGTGCGGCACTATGAGTGCCGCACTATGAGCTTGTAGATCTGCTATTTTTCAATAGCTAAAGTATAACATAATGCTTAAAACACCAACAGGGGTTCCCGCTAAAAATGGATTAATCACAGCACAAATATAGCACAGACGCATCGAAGACGCATTGAAGACGCACGCATCGGAAGGAGACGCAGAAAGCATGAAAGCGAGGGAGTGCCAAGAAGTGCAGATAATGAGGCTAAAAATGTAAGATGAGAGAACAAGTGGGCATGAAAAGAAAGAGAGACAGACAGAGAAGGGAAGCTCGTTGCTTCATGTCGAGGCATAGATTGGGCTTGTTGGTGTAGTGGAGATGAATAGCCTATATATTTACAATGTCTGTCTGTCTGTCATATCTCAATATTTATCAACTAGACACGACACTGACCTCATCAAACCCTGTGTAGCCACACATGCAGAAGACTGGATCATCACCTATAGATATTCTACCGGCCAGCAACTCCAACATCTGACCCTTCGATCTCCATATTATGGAGCTGACCTGTTCTGACATTCCATTATGTTGATCCCCCGGCAGCCGGCGAAAACTAGCCCGGAAATAAAGGCCCGGCTACCTGGGCCCTAACCAGGCCCGGCGCCACGGGGGGGCAAAGGGGGTATTTGTCCCCTTAAATCAACCTCTTTGCCCCCTTAGATCAGACAAAACAATGGTACATTTCCAGGCATTCAATTAAATTCCATTGCTTGAAAGGAAGGAAGTAAGGATGCATCTTAATACAGGATGCAGCAGCATCTTAATGATCTCCCATCTAGAACTGGAAAACAACATTCCTCACCTATAGGCCATCCTTGGGGTGGGGAGGCGTGCTAATGTCATTGTTGCAGTGGTCAGGGTGCTTAAGTGGGCAGCTACTGTAACTAGCCAGGGGTGCTAATGTCATTGTGCTGGGTGTGGTCAGGGTGCTTAAGTGGGCAGCTTAGCTACTGTAACTAGCCTATTTATATGTTTGTAAAAATGTCAATGATGATGGGGAGGGGTGCTATAATGTCATTGTGCTGGGTGTGGTCAGGGTGCTTAAGTGGGCAGCTTAGGCATTGTAACTAGCCTATTTATTTGTTTGTAAAACACTTTGTGTTCTGGATTGGTTTTATATTTGGCAATTTTGGCAGTGCCATTGATTGATAAGTTGCATTTGATGTGTGTAGTTCTTTATAGATCAATGATTGTTCGTTAACATAAAAAAAAATATATATATCGCAATTGCCCCCTCAGTCATTTCAGCCTGGCGCCGGGCCTGGCCCTAACTGGGCCCAGGTAGTCTCAAACAGAGACAGGGACGAAGGAATGTTTGTGCCTGTTTTTTGTGGCACAATAAGGGGCTCGCAAGCGAAGGCCGGATGGGAGAAGGATGTACTCTCCGTGTAGAGGGTGAGCAGCATC
Source organism: Protomyctophum parallelum (assembly GCF_964188405.1). NCBI lineage: Eukaryota > Metazoa > Chordata > Actinopteri > Myctophiformes > Myctophidae > Protomyctophum > Protomyctophum parallelum. The sequence goes on along the minus strand of NC_139703.1, from coordinate 37,797,236 downwards.
AGATCGGATACACAGGGCTTTGTTAAGTACCTGGGCTAACTGGGATGGCCCAAGGCCCCACCAGGCCTTACTAATTAGCACACATTAAGCGAATATTGTCCTAAAATTGCGGGGGGGGAAATCTAACACATAGTATAATTGACCCCCGTTACTGAACAAACACACCATGGCAACGACTGCTATAAGAATATAGAGCTATTTAAGACGTATTTTAACAAAAACAAATTTAACACCTCATGCACCTTTTGAAACGCAGCGAAAAAATCACGACCGAATGGTTACGCCTCATTCTATAAACTAAGTTTAGAACCGCCAGCAGCATTGTGACCTTAATTAGTGACTAGTGATCCGGATTGGATTTAATTAATGCCCCCAGAGGACTTCAGAGGTGTCCAAAACAGAGTCGGAGTTTGAGTTTGTAGCTCAGCAGCCTGCTATAGCTGTAATGAATGGAATCTAAAAATGGCTCCGATATAGATTTTTCCCCCAATTAGATAAAGCGCCCCATAAAATAATCAATGGCTATAGTCCTAATCCTCTCCCTTCTGTTCCTCTGTGTGTGACAAACCCTCTACTATACCACTTAACCACTTAAACCCCATACGGGTGAGTGGAGTCCATTTTGTTGTCGTTGGGTAAGATTTCATCACCAATTCCATGCTGTATCGACGTTGTTAATAGGAGAGATAACAGGCAAACGTTGATCAAAATAACAATTATTCTACATTCTCTAATTGTGTATAGACTTCTTGTAAATTAAGTAATGCAGATGTTTATTAACAATAATGTAACTCTTGAGAGTGTAAAAACTTTCTTGTTTCGGAAGGCCTTATTTTCGTGTTGAACTGATCAATTTACAGCAGCCCATTTAGGAACCAGAACTCTGTGGAAAGTTTATTGACATTTTGAAAGACAGATAAAAAAGGAAAAAAATAAATAATTCTAGAGCGATCAAAATAAGAGATTTAGCGATAAACCCACCGCGTGCGATCGGAGCTGTGTGCGTGCGCTCAGCATGTTGTTTTCTCCTGTACCACTCCAATCCTCCTGTAAGTGGTTAAACCCTTTGCAGGACAGAGTTCCTCAGGGCTGCTCACGGCGTTTCGCATCGTGAGCTTATAGATCTGCTACCCTCGAATACCGGATAACTCGCCAGTTTACAAGTCGCCACGGCGAACATTCTTCATCAATGTCTTCCTCGTTATGCTAACATGCTGTCTTCATCAGTGTAGTTATGTCAAACTCACATATGTTATAGTTCAGTTCCAAAGTGATCAAATTATTTTGTGCAATTAAATGGTCAGCTAGATGATGATAAAAAGAGTATGTGAATACCGATGATAAGTAGGCCTACCATTTCAGGAATTGTTTACTAACAACTATCCTCTCTCTCTCTGTCTCTCTGTCTCTCTCTCTCTCTCTCTCTCTCTCTCTCTCTCTCTCTCTCTCTCAATTCAATGCAATTTAAATGAAGGTGAAGTAAAACTAAAATGCACTAAATCGTGCAGGCGAGTTGGTAAACTGCCGAGTTCTCCGGATACCCCCCCCCCCCCTCTCTAGGTTCCATATACAGTGATAAATGGTTGATATAGATACTTTTCCCCTCCCAATTAGATAATGTGCTCATAAAATAATAATCAATCTCACTGGTCCTAAATCCTGCCGTTTTACTGTCTCCTACATGTCATACAGTTCATTTACAGTATATGCCATATTGCACCACCGCATGTCACTTGATCTTTAAGCTAATGAGGCAATAGGTCTCTCTCTCTCAGTGTGTGTGTGTGTGTGTGTGTGTGTGTGTGTGTGTGTGTGTGTGTGTGTGTGTGTGTGTGTGTGTGTGTGTGTGTGTGTGTGTGTGTGTGTGTGTGTGTGTGTGTGTGTGCGTGCGTGCGTGCGTGCGTGCGTGCGTGCATACAGTACTGCACAGTACAAAATGATATACAGTGCAGTACCCCCACACATAAAAACTCATACAGTACACACACAGTACAGTACTACTCACACATATAAACACATACAGTACACACATATAAACACATACAGTAAGTACAGTACTCACAGCTGCATGATAAGGTAGAGATGAGATTTACTTTCAAAGATGTCCTCCAGGGAGACGATGTTGGCATGTTTGATCCTGAGACAGAGAGAGAGAGAGAGAGGGTAAGTGATATTCTTTGACATAGCTATAGTGTTAGTCCATTGTACCAAGACATCAGAGACACATACTTCCCACAGATTACAACCACACACGGAGATTTTGAAAACATGACCAATGACAAAAAACTCCCATATCTGCTGGGCGAAGTACAACAATGTGCAAACACAGCAGCAAGATTTGTGAGTTGCTGTGATAGGAGAAGGATATCAAATGGAACACAACCACCCTAAAGACTAATCATTGTGTATATTCCTGCACTATACCTGCATCGAGTGATCTTGGTACATATAAATTGATCTATTGTAGGTTCTGACCTTCAAATGTACATCATTCTTGTTTTGATTGTATTACTGTATTGTTGTATTGTTCTTTCTGCTTTGGCAATGTAAACGTATGTTTTCTCATGCCATAAAGCCCTTTGAATTGAATTGAATTGAATAGTGTCAGTAACAGATTAAGGACGTATGATGTACACTAGTATGAGTTCTCTCTCCTGATTGGAAGAAATTGGTAGGCCTATCCCAAAGAGAAAATGCATTTTCTGTTCATTAAAGTGCCAGAGAGGGTTACGGGGAGAGCCCTGTTACCGAACAAACATTGTTTCCCAAAGACTGGGAAACAATAGAGACTGATCTACAAGCTCATTGAAAAACTGAAGAATCGTGAAAATGTGGCACAAATCTTTGAATATAATATTCTTTCAGAAGACTGTTCATTTATTTCGACGTCAGGCCTAAATGGGTTAATGCAATCTCTGTTTGGATGTATAGGCTGTCCAGGCCAGAAAGTAGTTTTTTGCCACTCAGTGGGCGTTCCTGCATAACTTCCTGGTTTGGTGATGATGTCACGCGCATACCCTCTATACTGCCCTATTGTGACTATTAGTCCACTAAGAATTGTCTTTAGTTGTATGTATGTATGTATGTATGTAATATATGCATATCTTTTATTTTCTTAAATTTTCTCTGGAGTTGTTAACCCATCTACACTTTCAAGCACCAAACTGAATGTGTCCATATTTGTATATTATTTTTGTATTTTATTCTTTTGGTTCAATGTAGGTAATGAGTATATGTGTATAACTGTGTCCTTTGATCCACAACGTGTCTGAGCTGAGCTGTCTGTTTTTGTTTGTTTGTTTTTTCATGTCTTGTCTTTGTCTTTGTCATTGTCATAAAATGTAAAAATCAATAAAAATATTATTGAAAAACATAACATACATCAAGACCGTCCAGAGTATCAGTGTCTAAAACACAAAGTTCCTCCTGGTAGTTATCACAATAACAATAGGGACAACAAAGCAGGAAATGCCTTGCCCAGCAGGAAATGGACTCTGTGAAAATACTCCCACACCACAGACATGATAAAGACTTAAAGAGCAAGTAGCTCAAAGCCTCACGCCTTTTGTGGTCAGATTAAAACACATTAGAGACAACAAACACAATGTTTTTGCAATCGCTATGTTACAAGTAAATGTCTCAATTTTGAAATGTACAAAAGTACAAACGTTTTGGAGTGAAAATATACTCACAGTACCAAAATAAAAATATGTTTAAAAAATGGAACGATATTAGCAGATCTACAAGCTCACAATTGTGAGATAGCTTGAAGTATAAAATAGGGCTTAGGTGGTTACTGTGCTGTATGTTTTGCAATGTAACTGAGGGTTTCAAATTATTGTATTGGAGTAAAATGTAGTTTCATTATTTAAAAAATGAAATACTCAAGTAAAGTAAAAGTACCTCAGAATTGGAAAAGTACAGTAGTTGGTAAGTAAATGTACTTCACCCACGGTTCTCATGTCAACAGGATATATAGTATATAATATGCAATAGCATATGGGCAAGTACAACAGTATATAGTATATCATATATTCCCCCATGGTCCCCCCCCCCTACTGATGATGAATTTGCACATGAACTTCGGACTCTGTTCCATCTATTTAAATTAGTGATTATTTGATCTACTTATCATTTCATTGGTGTATTTTACTACTATTTTAACGGTGCATTAGAATACTTAATGGGTTGAGATGACTTGACTGGACTGGACTATGGACTGGACTACTGGACTGGACTACTGGACTGGACTACTGGACTATGGACTAGAGTTAGTCTGTCATAGTCTAGTCACTAGACTATGACAGATTACAAACAGTTTTATGCCATGAAGTTTTAGCCCCATCAATGTTTTATCTTTGTCCTGTGTGTTCTCTCTGTTTATACTGTTATAATGTTGTGGTTGCACTAAACATAATTTCGTTGTATGTCTCATACACTAATACAGTGACAATAAAGATCTTATCTTATCATGTGTGTAAATATCTCAATGTTGACTCTTTGTAGTAGAGGCATAGTGGCGTGCAGCCAGTGGTGGATAACGTACTTTTTATTTTGTAGAAAATACAAAAGTATTGGCATCAACATGTACTTAACCCATTCTGAACGGGAACCCATTTTGGTGTTAGCATCATGTTATGCTTTACCTATTGAAAAATAGCAGATCTACAAGCTCATATCGCGCCACCGAGTGGCGCGATACGAGCTTGTAGGTCTGCTATTTTTTGAAAAATCGAAGAACGACTGACATTTTTAGAATCTGATCTCAGGTCAGAATGGGTTCGTCAGACCAGTGTGTGTCCAGTGGAAACCTCGTATGAATCTGATCTCAGGTCAGAATGGAAAGTACCAAAAGTAGAAAGTATAGGCTACTCATTATGCAGAATGTCCCATATATATTTCACAAGTTTTCAAATATGTAAAATGTATTACAAATCTTTTGAAAATAGTGAATCTACAAGCATGGTTGTGAGCTTGTAGAATGGCTATTTTCTAATGGCTGTAAAAGGGCTAATGTGGGTAATAATTTAAAATAATTGCAGTGGAATAAAAAGTAGAACATTTGCCTCTGAGATGTATCATGTAGTGGAGGGGAAGTAAAAGTATTTAAAATTGTAATACCCACTTGGAGTAAATGTACTTATTTACTTCACACCCCACTGCATGCAGATCCCGGTTGGCTGAAGGCCATATTCCGTCTGATGCCCTGTGTAAGTTGATAAGCACATGGTCCTCTGATAAGACATGCAGGGCACATGACAGCCACATGAGTCACCTGAGTCCCCGCGCCAACATTGCTGGCATGTTTTGACACTGTATGACACTGTATATGTGGCCCTCAGACTGAGGGGAGGGGTCCCCAGGCATGTTTTACATGTGTGCCAGTCAGCCTGGCAATCTATGTGGCCCTCAGACTGAGGGGAGGGGTCCCCAGGCATGTTTTACATGTGTGCCAGTCAGGCTGACACTCTACCTGTATGTGGCCCTCAGACTCAGGGGGTGGTCTCCCCAGGCATGTTTTACATGTGTGCCAGTCAGCCTGGCAATCTATGTGGCCCTCAGACTGAGGGGAGGGGTCCCCAGGCATGTTTTACATGTGTGCCAGTCAGGCTGACACTCTATGTGGCCCTCAGACTCAGGGGGCGGTCCCCAGGCATGTTTTACATGCGTGCCAGTCAGCCTGACACTGAATATGTGGCCCTCAGACTCAGGGGGTGGTCTCCCCAGGCATGTTTTACATGTGTGCCAGTCAGGCTGACACTCTATGTGGCCCTCAGACTCAGGGGGTGGTCCCCAGGCATGTTTTACATGCGTGCCAGTCAGCCTTACACTCTATGTGGCCCTCAGACTCAGGGAGTGCAGGGAGTTCCCAGGTAAATGATCATTGATATGGTATCAGGTATCAATGATACCTGAGAATCCTGGTCCTTAACAAGATAGCCGTCTATAGCCGTCTACTACTACTATACTAAATGGAAACTAAATTAAAACTAAGCTATGATGACTAAAACTAAGACTAAATATATTGACAATTTCGTGAACGAACAAAAACTAGACTAAAATGTTATAGGAAGGGACTAGTGGACAAGAGATCCTGTCCCGTGTAAGTCATTTTACACTTGGTTGCATGCTGAAAATAGCAGATCTACAAGCTCGTAGCGCGACACGTTGTGAGCTTGTAGATCGGCTATTTTCAGCAAGTGTAAAATCAGTCATTACGACGGCATCAAGGCCCACCAAAATGCATTTTAGTTGACTGAATCAACTGTAGATTTAGTCGACTAAAACTAGACTATAACACTAAGACAATCCAGGTGGCTAAAATGTGTCTAAAACTAAATGAAAACGATTCAAGAAATAAAACATTGGTGTCAAAATCAACACTGCTACAGCAGGGTAACGATGACATGCAGGCGAGCATGTTACCTCCACTTTTACCCACACTACTGGGGATAGCATGTTTATGTACACTTTGACTATATTTATACCTGCTATAACCAACACTATTAATATACCGTGTTAGTGCACTTCATTTTTTAAGTGCCAAACAAGAGCACTGTAGTACAGTCAGCTACATCTGCTTTGGTTCTGATGCGTTTGGTGTGTTTGCGTGACAACGTTGTATGACGTAGAAGTGGTTATTCATGTTATGCTTTAGCTATTGAAAAATAGCAGATCTACAAGCTTGTAGGTCTATTTTTTTGAAAAATCGAAGAACGACTGACATAGAAACATAGCTTTTTCAGAAAACTGTCAGGATGTAGAAGACATTTTTTAGAATCTGATCTCAGGTCAGATTGGAAAACTGTCAGGATGTAGAAGAATCATTTTAGAATCTGATCTCAGGTCAGAAGTGGTTAAACAGACGAGTGGGAGTGGTTTATCAAATCTTTTCATGTCAAGGAACCACATCACATTGACACATATTAGCCCAGAGACCCCCACTTGAAAAGATAATTGTGACCAGATTTGACTTAGAGGAGAAAAACAGAATTTATTTATATTTGATCCCCATTCTGACCTGAGATCAGATTCTAAATATGTCTTCTACATCCTGACAGTTTTCTGAAAAAGCTATGTTTCTATGTCAGTCGTTCTTCGATCTTTCAAAAATAGTAGACCTACAAGCTCGTCTATGAGCTTGTAGATCTGCTATTTTTCAATAGCTAAAGCATAACATAATGCTAACACCAAAAGGGGTTCCCGCCCAAAATGGCACAGCACAGGCATGTCTGAAATAAATATCAGAGCTGAAATGTAAATATGAAATAAATGTAATAAGTGTAATGTTAGAGTCCACAGAAGTGAACCTTTCAAGCCTGTCTTCTCAACTCTCTGTTTCATTTCATTTCAAGACATTACTCTATAAGCCATATCTCCAAAACCGGTCGGTCAAACTGAACAACCAATATGTCAATTTGAAGCTATGATTCCCTGCTTTCATATGACATGAAAAAACGAAAATATCCAATAGCAGTCCCTCAGTCAAATTTGGCTCCCTGGCCATGCTTGGCTGCATCCTCCTGGCTGGAACCCCCCGTATAGCAAAAGTAGTTAATACGACATCACAATCATTTTAACCAACTTTCTCCATTCATAGGTTAGTAAAACATACTGATGCACACTACACACTAGAACACATCATCAGTGTTGTTATCTGGAATCATTGGATGTTTGGGGTCTCGCAACAGACACCCTCCTCCACTAGAACCTTATAGTTCAGTTCATCCCATTTTAGACAAACTCTGAGCGTCTCCTGCGTGCCCCCGTACTCATTCCACCTTCCACACCTTCGGAGGGACGGCTGTACAACGCCGTCTCCCGTAACCCAGGCAACAAGAGCACTATAAATAGCTTATAGGGCCCCCGATGTAGTTTATTCATCTCCGCCATAGCCCTGCAATTCACTCCACTTGTTAAGAGAGGTACTGTATACCATGTTGGAGTGTCGATGCTTTGCCTTTTGTGTAATTGCCGCACATCATCTACGTCTACGGTACAATCACGAGTATCTGTCCCCACCAGAGAAGCACTGACTGGGGAGGCTGAAGTGGAGAGAGTCCTGAGTAGGGGGAACATTGGTCCTGACTGGTGGATTGAGGAGACGGCATTAAAGATCACTTCACTACGCCGCCAACTTCGGTCTGGCGGTGGCTTTCGTTTCAAGCAAGACTTAAATTAAGAAATTTAAGATGTGAAAATGGTAATTCTCCAGACTGTAAAAACTGAAGTGTTAATGTATTGACAGATTCTGTTAGGCGTACATACATTACATACACGGTGACGGCAGAGCGCAGGCACCGTGACAGCTTACCTTTTCACATACGCGTAATGCTTGTTTTGTTATTTTTTCATTTGTTTGTGCTTTACACAAATGAGGTTTGATATTTACCTGGTTTATCCTAGTGTCTTTGAAGCACTAAATGGTTTTCCTTTTCCACTCTACTCAACCCATTCTGACCTGAGATCAGATTCTAAAAATGTCTTCTACACATCCTGACAGTTTTCTGAAAAAGCTATGTTTCTATGTCAGTGGTTCTTTGATTTTTCAAAAATAGCAACAAAAAAAAAAAGCTCGTAGTGCGCCACTCGGTGGCGCGCAATGAGCTTATAGATCTGCTATTTTTCAATAGCTAAAGCATGACATGATGCTAACACCAAAAGGGGTTCCCGCTAACGGGTCAACAACACATGCTGGCGTTCGTTCACACTCACTTGTGCAGGACGGCGATCTCGTTCTCGATGCTGGTCTCCTTGCCCTCCAGGGCCTTCTTGGGGATGCACTTGATGGCCACCAACTTCTGGGTCCTCTTCTCCTCGGCCAGGACCACCTCGCTGAACGCCCCGCTGCATGGAGAGACACACACACAGGCACAGGGAAACGGTCACGACGCAGTCGGTTTAGCACGCTGGTACTGGGCGCGCACGCACGCACGCACACACACACACACACAGACAAAGACACAGACACGCATATTTTCACAATATTCAACAAAGGGAATTGCATACAACAAGGACATAAGTAGTTCAGGTGCAGCAAAGTTACATCCACAGCATCAAGGCATAATTAATGATGTCCTCAGTCAGGATACAACAAGCATGTCATGTCACCCAGCATTTACACACACACACACACACACACACACACACACACACACACACACACACACACACACACACACACACACACGCACACACACACACACACACACAGAAATGCAGCCAACGGAAGTTACACTGACTTTTGGCACATGGTTCCACACATGATGAAAACAATCCCTGTAGTTGTGTGTATAGCAGAGCTAGTGTCTCACACAGCCTCAGCCTCAAAAAGTATAATATCTGGGGATGGGGGGGGGGGGGGGGGGGGGGGGGGGCCTGGAACAACTTATTTTAAAATGGGGGGCGGAGGTCAATTAATTGATGGGGTGCTTGACATGAAATATTGAGCACCACTGACATAGAAACATGATGTATTTCAGAAAGCAGCAGGAGGGATGACGACAGTTTTTACATGTTGATCATTCTTTGCGCTCCGCGGCCTTGATAAGCTCATACTGTAAGTAAGGTAAGTCCTCCAGAGGGGAAAACAGAACTCTGGTCCAAAGGGACTTTCCACTGCATGCGATGACGTTAACGCTACGCTATGTAGAACTTTTTTACTATTCTAACCCTGGATCTGAACCCCACGGGTCTCCTGGGACCAAAGTTCTGTATTGTTTATTTACCACTGAGCTAATTAGAGGTTTTAATGACGTTCATTTTTCATAGATTTGTATATGTTTTGTTTTTCTTTTAGGTGTTCAATTTTGAATCGTCAATGGATTTTCTGTGGTCTGGGGTTTTCCCTGTGTGTTCTGAAGCCTTTTGGGCTGCAATGAACACATATCAATTTGCAGCACATGCCACTGTTGAAGGATTTCCCCTATAGATAGATAGATAGATAGATAGATAGATAGATAGATAGATAGATAGATAGATAGATAGATAGATAGATAGATAGATAGATAGATAGATAGATAGATAGATAGATGTGTCAAACCAGAAGCAGGAAGGTGTCAAAGGTCGTGCACAACCTAAAACTCAGGGTCTAAATGTGACAATGGAAGAGCACAGAGAGACCAAATAACCCCCCCCCCACCCTCAGTTAAAGCAGTGCTGTAACTGTAACTGTGTACAGTATGTAGGCCATGCATGGTGTCGTTCTGGGGGCCTATAGTGGTCCCTTATTTATTTATTATTAATTTTTTTAAACATTTTGTACACTTTATTTTGGAACGTTTTAAGGTTTTTATTTCTTCTTCTCCACATCCTGCTCGGCAGCCTCCTTTGCTCTCTTGGCGCGGATGCCAAAGAGCCGAGCATTGGCGCGGGCCATACGCAGGCTGGCGAAGGCCTTGAACTTCTTCTCATCCTCAGAGATGACGCGGGCCTTCTCCCTCTTGGGTACATTTTTGATGGGCATAACTATTGGTCCCTTGAGCTGAGTGGCCATCTTTTGGTCTTCCTCAGTGCTGTCACCCTTCTTGGGAGCCGCAGCCTTCCTGGGGAACAGGATGAGTTTGGACCGCTACTCTTTCAGGCGTTGCACGTTGGCCTGCAGAGACTCTGTGGATCTGTTACGACGACGGGGGTCCACTGAGATACCAATGGAGCGGGCTGTCTTTTTGTTGATGGCAGCTGCCTTGAGCTCCTCCAGAGTGAAGCCACGACCTCCACGGACCTTGGTGTGGTACCTGATGGTGGGACACCTAACCTGTGGCCTCAGGGGTCCGGCTACCGGACGTGGAGCTATGCGGCGGGCTTTAGCCCCACGGGCCTTTCGCCTGCGGAGTTTCCTTGCGGGCTGGTTGAACCAGGTTCACACCCTCTTCTGCCAGTCTTTGTGGAAGTGGGTTCAGAATCATTCCATTCCGTGGCTGCCTACTTCCCGTTTGAGGTGGAAAATGGCCGATAGAAAAAGGATATAGTGGTCCCTTTAAAGCAGTGCTGTAACTGTAACTGTGTACAGTATGTACAGTAGGCCATGCATGGTGTCGTTCTCAGTTAGTTGTAGAGAGGATACAGACCAGACAGAACAAGGTCTTTCCTTGTTCTGGTGTTCTAATTGGGAAGATAATAATCGGTATGGCCGGGGAGCCATGCAGGCCAAAAAGCTCAACGGTTAAGGATTAACCTGTGATACCGTACTTTTTATTTGTGTTTTCTCTATTCACTCGGTCATTAAGGTCCACAGAATGAGAGGTCTGCTCTGTCGAAAACATTGCAAAAAAAAGTTATGGCCATTTTTGTATACCACACCATAGACAACCAATATAAGGCGCAACATTTCATAAATTTCATCATGCTTTAAGTAGCATGTGACAATTGTGATATGTCAAACTAGGGGGTTTTCATGATTCTGAATCCATTCCAAGCATTTGTTTTGCACAAAAAACATTCCTTGGCCTAAAAACGGCCATAGCCGTCATCACATTTGGGCACATTTTGGCAAGTGCAGGCTATGGTGATGTTTCCGGCAGAGCAGGCCGGAGCAGGCCTTTATCCAAGGTGCTTTACACAGATTGTGCATCAATTCACCCATTCACACACATGCACTGTCTGTGAGACTTGTACATCTGCTATTTTTGAATAGCCAACGCTAAAATGTAAAATGACTCAGTACATCTTCCCTCAGTAAAGCTGACATGGGCATGTTCCTGTACATGTACAGTGTTTTCCTGCTCGTGTACATTAGGGCGAATCACGAAAGATTGCAAACATCCTGCTAGAGGGTGAACGGCATGAGATACCGTAGCAGTTTGTCATTTGTTTGCAGCGTGCCTGTGTGTGTGTGTGTGTGTGTGTGCGTGCGTGCGTGCATGCATGCGTGTCCTTAGTGACTGCTTAATCTCGTCTGTCATTGATAGCAGCTGTGTGGCCTGAGTGAAACCACATACCGTACGGTACTACCTCAGTCCCAGGACAGGATTCACAAGGACTGAATATATAATCCCAATATAATAACACTGGAAGAGACTGTTGGGATAAAGTAGACCTTTAAGCAGTTACCATTACTCATAAGAGTGTGCACGCACCCTAGCCAGCAAGGGCAGAATCCATTTGTACCGGCCTACCCGTTTTTTTTTTTTGTACCGGCCGATGGGCCGGCCGGTGCGATAGGTCGGCCGGTCCGTGGGTGGGTCGGCCGGTCCGTGGGTGAATCGTGTCGCCCCCCTGGGGGCGTCTTTGGGGGTCTCAAGGTTCGGGGACCCCCAGGGACCCCCAAATGGTAACTCTGTCATTCCTCTGCGTTTTGGACAGGGGTGGGCTCATTTGAATCGTGTCGCCCCCCTGGGGGCGTCTTTGGGGGTCTCAAGGTTCGGGGACCCCCAGGGACCCCCAAATGGTAACTCTGTCATTCCTCTACCGTTTTGGACGGGGGTGGGCTCATTTTAATTGTGTGAATCGGGAAATAGCTTGGTTAAATGTCCATATCAAGTGATATCTGAAAAGTGTGTGTGAGAGAGAGCTATAGTAAGAAGAATATGCAGATCAATATAAATGGTTCTGTCTCCGTCCCATCAATAAAGATCTATCATGAAAATGGCAAGAGTTACCATGTGGGGGTCCCCGAACCTCCTAAACCCCGATAATGCACCCAGAGAGGCAACACGATTCCAACCAACCCCTGTCCAAAACGGTTGAGAATTGATAGTTACCATTTGGGGGTTCCTGGGGGTCCCTGGGGGTCTCCGAACCTTGAGACCCCAAAGACGCCCCCAGGGGGTGACACGATTCAAATGAGCCCACCCCGTCCAAAACGGTAGAGGAATGACAGAGTTACCATTTGGGGGTCCCTGGAGGTCCTTGAGGGTCCCCGAATCTTGAGACCCCCAAAGACGCCCCCAGGGGGGCGACACGATTCAAATGAGCCCACCCCCGTCCAAAACGGTAGAGGAATGACAGAGTTACCATTTGGGGGTCCCTGGAGGTCCTTGAGGGTCCCCAAATATTGAGACCCCCAAAGACGCCCCCAGGGGGTGACACGATTCAAATGAGCCCACCCCCGTCCAAAACGGTAGAGGAATGACAGAGTTACCATTTGGGGGTCCCTGGAGGTCCTTGAGGGTCCCCGAATCTTGAGACCCCCAAAGACGCCCCCAGGGGGGCGACACGATTCAAATGAGCCCACCCCCGTCCAAAACGGTAGAGGAATGACAGAGTTACCATTTGGGGGTCCCTGGAGGTCCTTGAGGGTCCCCGAATCTTGAGACCCCCAAAGACGCCCCCAGGGGGGCGACACGATTCAAATGAGCCCACCCCCTTCCAAAACGGTAGAGAAATGACAGAGTTACCATTTCGGCCGGCCGACCCACGCACGGACCGGCCGACCTATCCACGGACCGGCCGACCTATCCACGGACCGGCCGACCTATCCACGGACCGGCCGATGGGCGGGCCGGTACAAATGGATTCTGCCCTCCCTCCACCCTAGCTGTGCTCAAGCAAGGTCACAGAGGGACAGAAAGAGTGTCTGAAAAAGTAGAGACACGTCAGAATTCTCCATGACAGACGACTCTTCTGTCCTGCTTTTCGACCAACGGACTGATATGATCGAATCTGATTCGTGATGTACAGTAACAGGTCCTCGACTACTGTAACTCCCTCCTTACTGGCCTACCAGCATGTGCACTTAAGCCTCTCCAGCTGATCCAAAATGCAGCAGCTCGCTTGGTCTTCAACCAGCCAAAATTCTCACATGTCTCCCCCCTGCTCCGCTCCCTCCACTGGCTCCCGGTCGCTGCCCGCACAGAATACAAAACTCTGATGCTGGCATTCAAAGCAACCAAAGGTATGGCTCCCCCATATCTTACAAGTATGATTGAACCCTACAAACCCTCCCGCGCACTCAGATCAGCCAACGCAGGGAAGCTGGAAGTACCCTCACTAAAAACGCCGGGACAACGCTCCACACGTCCCAAACTCTTCTCCCTTCTGGCTCCAAAACTGTGGAATGCACTTCCCATTGCAGTCAGAACTGCAGCATCACTCCCAATCTTCCGCCGTAGCCTGAAAACCCACCTTTTCAGACTCCATCATGGCCCTTAGCACTTACCCTAAACCCTTAGATAGCATTTCTGTTGGATTATATAGCATTTGATACAGACTTATAGCATGTTATGTAGACAGCACTGTAATTGTATTGTATGTAGTCATAGCACGCCATAGTACACATATATAGCATAGTAGTAAAGATGTATAGTTTATATGTATAGTGTATGTATAGTTTCACTATATAAATATTCCACTGTTACTTTCTTAGCTTACGCATGTTTCATGATAAATGCTTTTTATGTGATGTATTCCCATGCTTTGTTCTTGCTTAAATGTAAGTCGCTCTGGATTAAGAGCGTCTGCTAAATGCCTAAATTGTAATTGTAAATTGTATTTGCTTTCATCTATGTTTCTTTGCCGTTCATATGCATATCACATGACCATTCAAATTGGGATAAGTATCCCGGGCAATCATTAAAATATGCCATATCTTGTGATTCCATGACTTATGTGTACAGCCTGTTTATTGGACTATCAGATAACTCTCTCACGGTATTAACGCAACACATTCCACAGCCTAAGAAATAATAATAATAATAAAACTTTATTTGTATAGCACCTTTCATGACATGAAATGCAGCTCAAAGTGCTTTACAGAGCAATGGAGCCTGATCGAGGTGAAAGGAACTGGTTGGAATAACGTGTTCCTTCCACGCGCTATACGTCCGGCCGGGGAAACTCCCACCCCTGTCAGGTGAAAAGAAGCGGCTTGGACTCCTCATGCATAGAAGGAAGCATGACGTCAGGTCCCTGGCAGGCAAAATACTTTTCAGATGAGGAAAGATAAATCGACCAAATGCATTTTTTGGGGGGGGTCCTTTGTACACAAAAACGTTTGAGAACAAGTGGTCTAAAATCACCGCGATCTACGGCCTGTTGCTGTGCTTTATTCCACCCTCATCTCAAACCGTTATATATTTTCTCGCCAAACTCTTCCTTCCAGTGTGCTGCCTGTGGCTGTTATGTTACTGCATGGAAAGAGAAAGTAGGTGTTTTTAACAATAGTTTTCGTGTTGCAATCCAGCCTGGACAGTATATAGTTATTATACTGTACAATCCAGCCTGGACAGTCTTGACTGTTATTATTCTGTAACAAAAGGCCCTTTTGTTGAGGAACAAGGAGCCCTATTTGTGGACAGGCTTCCGTCTGCCGCCAACGCCTGACCTTAGCCCATTCTGGGCGGGAACGTGTTAGCGTTATGTCCTGCTTTAGCCATTTGAAAAATAGAAGATCTACAAGCTCATAGCGCGCCACCGAGTGGCGCGCTACGAGCTTGTAGGTCTGCTATTTTTGAAAAAATCGACTAGGTCAGAACGACTGACCTAGAAACCTTTTTCAGAAAACTGTCAGGATGTAGAAGACATTTTTTTAAGAATCTGATCTCAGGTCAGAATGGGTTAGAGACCGACACAGTGATTGATTGTGTCTGCAGAGTCTTCATCACAGCAGATGCTTCTAGGAGTGTGAAGTTCAGACAGGGAACAGAAGAGAAGAGGGTTACGCACTTGAACCCGTAGCGCAGCCATACCCGGCGCCGGCAGGCCAGTTCTTAGTCACACCGCGGTGGTAAGCGACTCCCCGCTCACCCAAACACATCCCTCTGGGGCGGCTGTGGCTAAGGAGGTTAGAGCAGGTCGTCCAATGATCCATGGGTCGGCGGTTAGAATCCGCTTCACCTCCCAATGTATGAATGAATGAACCGTTGTAAAGCGCTTTGAGCACTTGGAAAAGCGCTGTAAAAATGCAATTCATTATTATTTACTAGGTGGTCACCTAATCACCTATATAAAACTGTAGTACGGTAAATGGTAAATGGTGCATTTATATAGCGCCTTTATCCAAGGCGCTTTACAGAGATGGTGCATTACATTCACCCATTCACACACACATTCATACACCGATTGCGGCAGAAGCCATGCAAGCTTGTAGATCTGCTATTTTTTTTAAATCGTGAAAACGTATCGCAAATCTTTGAATATATAATCCTTTCACAGTGCGATCTTAACTCATATCTTTGCTTCTGGGGGGGTCCCTGGAACAACATATTTTCAGATGCGGGTCGATCCACGGGAAAATACAGATAATTCTGGGGGTCCTTGACATGAAAAGGGTTGAGCACCAGCACCACTGACAAAGAAACATTTAGAAGATTTTAGAAGCCTTTTGATTTAATCGGCCTCAGCTCAAAATGGGTTATCGGGAGTTTTTTGGGGGCAGAAATCCAGCTGTGAAGGAGGCTGGAAAAGTGGTTCAAAGTCAATCTGGAGCATGGTGTGGACGAACGTGACGTCCTACACACGCACACACGCACGCACGCACGCACGCACGCGCACACACACACACACACACACACACACACACACACACACACACACTTTAACCGACTTATTTAGACCACCTGAGGTTGATTCTAAATCCTGACTGTTTTCTTATATATGGTGCTCAAACTATTTCATGTCAAGGACCGACTTCTTTTTCATGTCAAGGACTACCAGAATTATCTGAAAATATGTTGTTCCAGGGACCCCCCAGAAGCAAAGATTTGAGTTTAAAAACGTTCACTGTGAATGAATATATATTATTCAATCAAGATTAGCACACATTTCCATGACTTTTCTAAAATAGCAGTTCTAACAGACAGACAGACAGACAGACAGACAGACAGACAGACAGACAGACAGACAGACAGACAGACAGACAGACAGACAGACAGACAGACAGACAGACAGACAGACAGACAGACAGACAGACAGACAGCTATGTACTGAGTTGATGACAATATAGGAAAGATCAATTAAATTCATGCAGGTCAGCCGTTCCAGTCGACCCACATTAACAACAAACCTGACGTCTGGCATTTTAAAATAAATTGGATAATGTCAACCGTTCATGACTGTTATGATAATAAGGCAAGAGAATAATCAGCACACTTTATCCGATTCTGGGCGGGAACGCCTTTTGGTGTTAGCACTATGTTATGCTTTAGCTATTGAAAAATAGCAGATCTACAAGCTCATAGCGTGCCACTCTATGAGCTTGTAGGTCTGCTATTTTTTTTAAATCGAAGAACGCCTGACATTTTTTTAATCTGATCTCAGGTCAGAATGGGTTAATCAGACCAGTGTGTGTCCAGTGGAAACCTCGTATGAATCTGATCTCAGGTCAGAATGGGTTATATACCGTATTGTTGAAGTGCATAATAAACTCTGAGTTGTATGAGTCTATTATCAGCTTGTCCAGTTCTCCGTCTTTTGAGTTAAAAACGTTCGCTCTGAAAGAATATATTCCAAATGTGTGCCACAAATTTTCGCGCCACAAAAATAGCAGACCTACAAGCTCATAGCGCGACACTCGGTGCCGCGCTATGAGCTTGTAGATCTGCTATTTTTCAACAGCTAAAGTCATTCGCAGTTATATTGAAGAACAAGAGAGAGAACTGAAGGTATACAGCTTCGTCGTACGCCAGGACGAAAATAGCAAGCTCTCAGCACTTTGCGGACGCGGCGCGCCGTGAGCTTGCAGATCTTCTGTTTTTTTGGTACACGACAGCGTCATAAATTATGCTTAAAGACTCGAGGTCATGTTTATGATGTCATCAGACAATAAAGCTGATGAATGACATGCCTCAAAAACACGTGGGCACGCACATGCACACACACACACACGCACACACACACACACAGAGAGAGAGAATTTGATTTCCGAGCCAAGTGGATTTCCAGACGTCGCACTCGCGGTGATGAAAGCTAAACATAGTTTATACAACAGATAGTGACATTTTAATACACTTAATAAAAAAAAACTAAAACAAAAGACAGCAGCTTGGTCTCGCAAAGGTCATTTTCATACACAAAGTCCCGTGCACGGAGCAACGTTCTAACTGGTGCAGGTTTACAGAAACAAGGAGCAACGTTCTATAACTGGTGCAGGTTTACAGAAACAAGGAGTAACGTTCTATAACTGGTGCAGGTTTACAGAAACAAGGAGTAACGTTCTATAACTGGTGCAGGTTTACAGAAACAAGGAGTAACGTTCTATAACTGGTGCAGGTTTACAGAAACAAGGCAGGGAGTTCTTTTAGTTTTTTAAGGCCAGAATACACGAGAGGGAGCTGGTGCTATAGTACCGTACACACAGGCCTGAGGCCTGCTCGAACGCTTATCCCATTTCAAACCGAGGACAAATGTCTTCTATATCCTGACAGTTTTCTTGAAAAACCTATGTTTCTATGTGTCAGTGGTTTTCAAAAGATTTCATGTCAAGGACCCCAAAAATTTTATGTATTCGGCCTTCGACCCTCAGCTGAAAATATGTAGTTCCAGGGACCCCCCAGAAGCAAAGATATGAGTTAAAAACGTTCGCTCTGAAAGAATATATTCCAAATTTGTGACACATTTTCAAGTTTTTTCAAAAATAGCAGACCTACAAGCTCATAGCGCCACAAGTTATAAATACTTTGTGTGAGCTCTGCTGAACCTAAAAATGAATTCTGCCTCATCGTGCGAGCAAAAGGAATATCATATTAATGCTTATTATGTCCTGTATACGGTATGTTTCTGTTCTATTGTTGTGTTATTATAGAGAGTATAAACATGCATAAAGTGAGTGGCAAATCTGTTCTGATTTAGTTTGGCTTTTCTGGCATTATTGATAGAATTAAGTGAAGACTCACAGGAAAGAGGGAGAGAGAGAGAGAGAGAGAAGGTAAAGCATTGTGTTTAAAAACTCTAGATTGAGCCTAATTTAACAAATTAACTCATTTAACCTTATTGTCTTAGCTTTGGTATATCTGTGCGATATTAAATAAAACTCAGCTAATCGTCTGTGGCGTCCAACCAGATTGATGAAAATATCAAATATCAATCAAACAATCAATCAATCAATCAATCAATCAATCAATCAGTCAGTGATTAACCCATTTTGGTTAGTGGCGCGCTACGAGCTTGTAGGTCAGCTATTTTTTGAATAATCGAAGAACGACTGACAAAGAAACATGGCTTTTTCAGAAAACTGTCAGGATGTAGAAGACATTTTTTAAATCTGATCTCAGGTCAGAATGGGTTAAAGATGTCTCTCTCATGTCTTGCAGAGTTGCGTGCGTTCTGTCAGACCTCACAGACCTCATACGGTGTGAGTTTTGGCTAGCGGGGCAGCAGAGCAAACAGTCTACTGTAGTCACTAGACTGTTTGCTCTAGTGTTTACCCAACAGATCCTTCTCCAGGATGCTTATTGTCATCGCCACAGGACACACACGCACACGCACACGCACACGCACACGCACACACACACACACACACACACACACACACACACACACACACACACACACACACACACACACACACACACACAGTTATTTGATGCCAAGTCCTCATCAATCAGCCCTCGCTGACTGACTGTCCACACAGTGGGGCGTCTCATCCCCGGATCAACTCTGCAAATAATGTTGTTGCACAAACAGCTTAAAATCTATTAAATGTAACGAGACGCTTTCAGCATGATGCAACCAAGTGTAAAAATCACTTACAGTATGCTGGATCTACTTATTTGTTGATGAAATTGTCAATATATGTATAGTCTTAGTTTTAGTCATCGTAGCTTAGTTTTCATTTAGTTTTCCATTTGGTTTTCGTCAGTGAAAAAAGGTAGTCGACGAACATTCTTTTGTCATGGCATTAGTGGACGAAATCAACACTGCTCGAGTTCAAACAATGTAGTACTTTTTTATCTCCACCTCTGATTCCTCTACGAGTCCAGATGACTCAGGGTCTGACCATGTCTGAACCATCTGGCAGTGGGGGAAAAAGTACTGTTTAAGTAAAAGTACCAATACTGCAATTTAGAACTACTTCGTTACAAGTAAAAGTACGGAATTGAAAATGTACTTGAGTAAAAGTACAAAAGTTTCGGCATTAAAATGTACTTCACAAGTTCAAAATGTGTAGAAAATCTATTGAAAATAGCCGATCTACAAGCTCTCAATGCGTCGCAATACTATAGGGTTGAAGTGGTTAATGTATGTTTTCTAATCAAAAGTAAAAGTACAAATCTCGGCTCGGTCTCAGATGTAGTGGAGTGGAAGGAAAAGTACTGGAAATTGGAAATACTCGAGTAAAGTACAAATAACTCAAAATTGTACTCAAGTACAGTACTTAAGTAAAAGTACTTAGTTACTTTCCACCACTGCCATCTAGCCTGCTGTGAACCTTGGCCTTGACCAGAAGGTCTGACCATGTCTGAACCATCTGGCCTGCTGAGCAGTGTTGTTTTTGGCAGCAAAATTTCTATTTTAGTTTTAGTCGTTGTCTCTTGAATAGTTTTCACTTAGTTTGAGGCACATTTTAGTCACCTGGAATGTTCTAGTGTTTAGTCTAGTTTTAGTCGACTAAATGTCATACGATTTTAGTCGACTAAATCTACAGTTGATTTGATTCGACTAAAATGTGTTTTGACAGGCCTTGATGTCGTTGTAATTATACACTTTGGTTGCATGCTGAAAATAGCAGATATACAATCTCGAGATTGTATATCTGCTATTTTCAGCATGCAACCCAGCATAAAACTGGATCTCTTGTCCACTAGTCCCTTACTAACATTTTAGTCTAGTTTTTATTTGTTGACGAAATTGTCAGTATATTTAGTCTTAGTCATCATAGATTCGTTTTTATTTAGTTTTAGTCAGTGGAAAAAGGTAGTCGACGAAATTTTTTCGTCTTAGTTTTAGTCGACGAAAACAACATTGGTGCTGTGAACCTTGGCCTTGACTCAGGGTCTGACCATGTCTGAACCATCTGGCCTGCGGAGAACCTTTAGCTCAAGGAGCTGTGGAAACAGACGACAAACAAGGTCTACTGCAGAGAGGTCAAAGCCACGCCAGGAAAAGGACCATCTGGTACCAAATGAGATCTGCAGAAAGTACCCAGCAGTGGAACTGGCCCTGAAACACAATAATGACCACCACCGCCTGGCTAAACCTTTTGCTGTACCTGGACCATAAGGGAGAGAGCGTGTTTGGGGAAAGAGGAGTTATTTCCATTTGAGTTTCATATAACCTCTTCTCAACCACTAGTGTGATCTTATCTAATGTTTTATTCACAGAGACAAAGCATCTGCAAGTATCGCAGCTTTAAAAGCATGAAACCGGGAAAAGCATCAGTATCAGTTTATATTTTTGCGTTGGCCATTCCAAAATGGATATATATTGGTGCCGCGCTGCGAGCGAGCTTGTATACATCTGCTATGCACCCCAGAGCTTCAAAATAAAAGCTCTGAGGTCCCGGAAGGACATGTATACGCTTTTACTCTGAAGAAATGAAGCGCAAGTATATCCACTAAATGAAACGGGAAGTATAAGTGAGCCCAGTATGTCCATGGAACATCATGGAGCCCATGTGGACACTTTGAAATACTAAAATATCTAAAAACACATCATTATTACCCACATAAAAAACCCCAGGAAAGTGTTTCTTGTCTCCCAAACATCATTAAAGGGATAAGATCTGGTTGCAAAAAGGGGTGAAGTCCAGAATGTCTCATGTTTGTTTAAATAATGAGCGGAGGTTCAGTCACATTAGCGTGTGAAGAGATGTTTGAAGAGAGTCCCCGGTGCAACGCAACAAACCACCAGCTCTGTTCATCAGATCCATTTTAAGAGATTGACTGCGACGGCAGGTTAAAATTCTTTAGCCTTAAAGTCATGAATACAGATTCATTTGTTTTACTTTTCACTGCCAAACGGCAGAACGGAGGTATGGCCGCCGGGTTATATTTTCCCCCCTCTCTCGTCTGGTGCTAATCCTTGAGAGCAGGCCCGTTCGTTGCCATGACACTGTGACTGTTAGCCTCGCTGCAAATATAAGCGTCCATTAGCCAAAGTCCACACCGCGCTGCAGAGCACTTATACACGATATTCTACTGTACCCTGAGAGGAATTCACTGAATGAAACAAAGACATGAGGACACTATGACATATTATTATATTATTATAATGAAACAAAGACATGAGGACACTATGACATATTATTATATTATAATGAAACAAAGACATGAGGACACTATGACATATTATTATATTATAATGAAACAAAGACATGAGGACACTATGACATATTATTATATGCTGGCCACACAAAGGGCTCTATTTTCGTTGCCTTTTTTTCTTTCTTACTATTTTGTATATTATAGCTCACGTTGTGAGCTTGTATATTAGGCTACTGACCTGAGATCAGACTCTAAAAAGGTCTTCTACATCCTGACAGTTTTCTGAAAAAGCTATGTTTCTATGTGGATTTTTCAAATGCAATGATATAAAACACAACCTCAGTCACTGCAACCTCTGTGAACGCAATGATATAAAACACAACCTCAGTCACTGCAACCTCTGTGAACGCAATGATATAAAACACAACCTCAGTCACTGCAACCTCTGTGAACGCAATGATATAAAACACAACCTCAGTCACTGCAACCTCTGTGAACGCAATGATATAAAACACAACCTCAGTCACTGCAACCTCTGTGAACGCAATGATATAAAACACAACCTCAGTCACTGCAACCTCTGTGAACGCAATGATATAAAACACAACCTCACTGCAACCTCTGTGAACGCAATGATATAAAACACAACCTCACTGCAACCTCTGTGAACGCAATGATATAAAACACAACCTCAGTCACTGCAACCTCTGTGAACACAATGATATAAAACACAACCTCAGTCACTGCAACCTCTGTGAACGCAATGATATAAAACACAACCTCAGTCACTGCAACCTCTGTGAACACAATGATATAAAACACAACCTCAGTCACTGCAACCTCTGTGAACGCAATGATATAAAACACAACCTCAGTCACTGCAACCTCTGTGAACGCAACGATATAAAACACAACCTCAGTCACTGCAACCTCTGTGAACGCAATGATATAAAACACAACCTCACTGCAACCTCTGTGAACGCAATGATATAAAACACAACCTCACTGCAACCTCTGTGAACGCAATGATATAAAACACATGAGGGAAGTATATAAGGGCAGACTTCTCTCTGTGTTACAAATAGTAGCAGATGAGGAGAGACAACTATTTATAATTTATTTCACAAAACATCACTGATTATTAAGCCCAAACCACTTAGACCACGTAGATCTTAGATTTTCATTAGTTCGTAAACCTTTTTATTATTATTATTATTATTATTATTATTATTAATAATTTATTTATTTTTGTATTTATGACATGTCTTTGAAAAATGTTTAAATTGTTGAAAGTTTTGTATTTATTTATTTTTATTTTATTTTATTACATTTACTCACGAGTCACGACCCATAAAACAAACAAAGGGCAGAGAGCCACTGTCTGTTACCACACATACAGTACATGAATGTACATGTATGTACACATGCAAGTATGTACAGTATGTACAGTCCATATATACAGTAGCAAACCTATACATCATCGCAGCCATTCTGTTATCACACATACAGTAGCAAACCTACATCATCGCAGCCATTCTGTTATTGTTGGGCTGCTACACAACCCAGAGCAGATGGGGAGGGAGGTGCAGAGAAATGGGCCAAGAAAGAAGTAGGCACGTGTGTGTGTGTGTGTGTGTGTGTGTGTGTGTGTGTGTGTGTGTGTGTGTGTGTGTGTGTGTGTGTGTGTGTGTGTGTGTGTGTGTGTGTGTGTGTGTGTGTGTGTGTGTGTGTGAGTGTGTGCGTGATCCAGGCTAGCGGTTGGACGTGAAGTGGGTCAGGATTGGGCTGAGGGGATTATAAGTAGGGAAGGGTATAGCAAGTATCAGTGGTGAAAGTAACTAAGTACATTTACTTCCCAGCAAGCCAAACAACGTCATGATGACGTCCTAGCGGTGATGTTCAGGATCACAGCCAGATCACAGTCATTTACAGGACGTCTTCACCAGTTGAAATAATAATATGTGACCAAATTTGACTGAGGAACTGCCATTGGATTTTTTTTTTAAATTTTCGTTTTTTTCATGTCATATGAAAGCAGGGAATCATCACAGCTTCAAATTGACATGTTGGTTGTTCAGTTTGACCCACCGGTTTTGGAGATATGGCTGAAAAAACAGGCTTGAAATGTTCACTTCTGACTGTGGTCTCTAACGTTACACCTATAGCTACATGTTTAAGCATTTATTTCATATTTACATGTCGATTTCAGCTCTGACACTTATTTCAGACATGCTCTAGTATGTGAAGAGTCTGTTAGTCAGTTAATTCATATTGAAAAAAAGAATAATAATAAAGTATTTGTCCTGCTGAGTTTGTGCCATGGCAGGCTCTCAGTCAAATATGGTCACATATGTCAATGGGACACTACGCCAGTTCTCCTCTCCCCCACCGCACTAGAAGACACCGTAAACACAAAGCCCCACTACGGTACACATCGCAAGAGAATGGAATGCAAGCTGATATACACTAGTATATACAATGAGTCATTTCTTGTTTTTTTGTTGTGTGACTTATATAAGCCGACTCGACATATGTTCCGATGCCTTTGGTGCAATGTTGTGTATACGTCGGATGTTACACAACGTGGACATAATCAGTGGAGTGAGAGAGAAATGTGTTACGATGAGTCACTACTGTAGAAACCCAAAGGTTTGTCGGGGGGGTTAGCGGTTAGCATAGCATCTCATCTCCACAACACAAGCTGCCCCTGCTCATGCAGTCATTTACTTCATTGGATAGGCTCTGCGAATCGTGTCACGGCAGCAGGTCACGCCGACATGTCACGCTAGCATGTCACTGCACAGTGCACACGCGTGTGCCAAATTAAAAATAAAAATAAGCCTCTTATTATACATCTTGGAAATGGAATACTTTACTATAGTTCAGAGACTGTGTTGATTTTGACAGCTTTGATTTATAGGATCAGTCATAGTCTATTGAGTAAAATATAATTTGGTTTTAGTCTTATTTTTGGTCATCTGAAATGTTTTACTTTTAGCCTATAGTTTTAGTTGACTAAATATCATAATATGTTAGTCGACTGAATCTACAGTAGATTTTGTCGACTCAAATGTATGTAGGCGGGGCCCTGATGACGTCGTAAAGGAAGATTTTACACTTTGTTTGATGGAGCTTGTAGATTGGCTATTTGTACCATTTAAAAATGATTGATTTGATTAGATTAGCTGTTCACAGACAGACGGACGGACAGACGGACGGACAGACGGAAAAACACAGTCAGACAATAAAGGAGGAACAGTTTTGGACGATAAGCATATTAATGGGAAATAATGGAAGGATCGGAACATTTTCAGCTCACGCCTCTCTGAGAGAGAGAGAGAGAGAGAGAGAGAGAGAGAGAGAGAGAGAGAGAGAGAGAGAGAGAGAGAGAGAGAGAGAGAGAGGGAGAGAGGCACCAATTAGGCGACCTAAAGACAGCTGGTATAGTGATGGGATCAAATAGATATAATATGCTGCAGGGAGGGAAGGGATGGAGTGGACAGCTCTGATGAGAAGAGGGATAACAAACAGACATAACAAAAGGCTGGATTCCAAACATATTCCCTCCTTATAATACTTCCTTGGCGGACAAGTGCTCCTACATGTCAGACTGCAGGTTCAATAATAAGGCAGTCTTTACAGAGTGGTCGACTGGTTTGAACCAAGAACGGTAAAAACAGGGTCAGGTGACACAGAAGATCCATCCTTCCTTCCTTCCTTCGGTGTCATCGTGGGAAGGTCTCACAGTCATCATTCTTAAAACCACTGAACAGCTTCACATAGTTACAGTGGACGTTAAATAATAAAGCATGCATATACTGTACCACTGACAGCGTGCTATAAATAAGTCCTATGTTGGATATTAACCCATTTTATGGTGTTTGGTGTTTCTAACCTCATACCTCATACCTAACCCTAACCCCACAAACAATTTTTGAAATGTCAAAACATAAAAAAAAAAAAAGGTGTGTTGATCGTGTGCTCTGCCTACCCAGCCCGGTATTAGCTTAACCACCAGAGAAGAGGAGAGGAGAGGAGAGGAGAGGAGAGGAGAGGAGAGGAGAGGAGAGGAGAGGAGAGGAGAGGAGAGGAGAGGAGAGGAGAGGAGAGGAGAGGAGAGGAGAGGAGAGGAGAGGAGAGGAGAGGAGAGGAGAGGAGAGGACAGCCAACTTCTACTGGATCCTGTGTCCGTCCAGGACATTCTGTCAGAATGAGTCACCAGAGCCCAGTTGGATCAGCTCACAGGCCGACTCGCTGCTTAGCTTAGCACGCTCACACTTTATCCTGCAGCCGTTTCTGTCACTGCATGCGATGCAAAAAGACGGTTTATCCAAACCCCCGGAAGACAATCACACCAGCTGTGGTAGAGTTACCGTGTGGGGGTCCCCGGAACATCCAGACCCCCAAGCAAAAGTAGTGTTAAGAGACGATAGTGAAAAAGGTTATCTTTGAAAAACAAAGGGTCCCGCACACTGTCAGAAACTTGCCAGAAATGTTGCTTTTTATTCAACGTTTGGGTCTATTCGACCTTCATCAGGACAGACAAGCACTAGCCTTCTGAGGGGTACGTCAGCCTTCTGCTAAAAGAGACGAAATAGTGGACATCTTGAGAGGTCAAACCACCAGGGCTCATCGCCATGGTGGCTTGTGGTGGAAAAATTTGTATAAAAGGTTTGTCAAAAAACAAAAGATCTGAAATTTGCCACGGACAACAGGAAGTACGGACACATTGTTGAGTTGACCCCGTGCACACGACGCCACAGCACAAAGTGTAAGGAAACAACAAACACAACATTGAAAAGGGTAAACTACAGCCTTGGTTCACTAGCCAGAGGACATTCAGGTTCAGGTTTATTTGTCATGTGTATAGATATACAGAGTATAAATACAATGAAAATTATTTTGCTCAGAGCACTCTCAGTCTTAAGGTCATTACACACTGGCGAATTAGCGACGCGATGCGAATAAGCGATCTGAAAATGCGAAATATTGCATGTTGCAGTTCGCCTGCGAATCTCTGCAAAATACGACACCAGAGCGAACAAATAAAAGCGAAAACGGTCGCATTTTCGCACATTCGCACATTCGCCACTGATGTGGAAGCTTGCATGGACAATTGTTTTTTTTTAAATGCGAATTATTCGCACGAATATATCGCGTCGCTAATTCGCCAGTGTGTAATGACCTTTACATACACAGGACATAAACAAACATCTAAAGTGCAAGAAAGTGAAGTGACAAAACAGTGCAATACAGTTCAAGGTCAGCTGTTCAGCAGCCTGACTGCCTGGGGGTAGAAACTGTTACTGAGACGGGTGGTGCGAGATTTGATGCTCTGGTAGCGTTTTTTGGAAGGGAGTGGTTTGAACAGGGTATTTCATGAGCCTATCTCCTGTTTACTTAGCATGAGTCACAGAGGCAGCTTGATGTATACTGTTGTATATCAGTGACCCCCTTTGCGTGGGACAGTCCATCATTTCCAAGCCTTTTCAGGCGTCCCACAAATTGAGACCCTCATGATCCCACATGCAGGCATCAGTGTTCAAACTGAGACCCTGATCCCACTGGCAGGCATCAGTGTTCAAACTGAGACCCTGATCCCACTGGCAGGCATCAGTGTTCAAACTGAGACCCTGATCCCACTGGCAGGCATCAGTGTTCAAATGCCCTACTAGTTAGTACCCCTAAAGAGTTGGCCTAATAACTTGTCCCACACAAGCGATACTTCTTTCCATCAAATGAACAGTTTGTATCTGGTCACCCTACAGTATACAGTTACAGTTACAGTACACCCCCTGGTGTACGGCAGGGACTCACCCCCAAATCTATATCACTCGATACTGAACGCCAAGCAGGCCAATGCTTTGTGCAACAATTTTGGAAGTCGATTTTATTTTTTCTAAATATTTTTTATCCCACGATTTTGTAACCCATTTTTCACCCCTGTGTCAATTATCTAATGTGATCCTGGGCTCTACACACCCTCCACCAACCTAGTCGCCATATATGGGGGACAAGGGGAGAGCAACGGACTTGAACTCATGCTTCCTTCATGCCTGAGTGTCCAAGTTGCTCCTTTACACCTGACAGGGGAGAGTTTCCCTGGTTGGACGTAGCATGCAAACTCCACACAGAAAGGCCCTTTCGCCAACTATAGTCAATTTTATAGTCCTCCCGACAGACATTCTAACCACTAGACCACTGAGGCGGGCGAACATCAAGGCAGCCATTAATATCCAACATAGGACTTATTTATAGCCCGTTGTCAGTGGTACAGTATGGTACAGTATGCATGCTTTATTATTTAACTGGAACTATGTGAAGCTGCCTGCTACTGCTGTTCAGTGGTTTTAACCCCATTTTAGACGTGGGAACGATTCTATATACAAATGTCTTCAAATGACAGTTTTCTGAAAAAAACCATGTTTCTGTGTTCAGTGGTTCTCAAACATTTTCATGTCAAGGAGGAACGGCCAAGATTATATGTAATTGGCCGTCGACCCCCCATCTGAAAATATGTTGTTCCAGGGACCCCCCCATCTGAAAATATGTTGTTCCAGGGACCCCCCATCTGAAAATATGTTGTTCCAGGGACCCCCCCATCTGAAAAGATGTTGTTCCAGGGACCCCCCATCTGAAAATATGTTGTTCCAGGGACCCCCCATCTGAAAATATGTTGTTCCAGGGACCCCCCCCATCTGAAAATATGTTGTTCCAGGGACCCCCCATCTGAAAATATGTTGTTCCAGGGACCCCCCCCATCACTACGAGCTTGTAGATCTGCTAATATCTAAATGATGACATAATGTTTAAAACACCAAACAGGGTTAATATCCATCATAGGACTTATTTATAGCAGTGGTACAGTATGGCATTAAGAATTAAGAATGATGACTGTGAGACCTTCCCACGATGACACCAAAGGATCTTCTGTGTCACCTGACCCTAATGCCTATCCAGAATGACCCCTGACCCCCACCCAACCACAATCCTTTGGTAACCTTATCACACACACAAAAAAAGATTTTTCTTTACCCATGAAAGAAAATGAGTCATTTCCCCCTAAGGAGGAACAGAAAAATGCTTATAATGTGGTATTAATGTCCTTTTGGGAATGGCTGGTCCCCACATGGATAGTAGCATGCACGCACGCACACACGCACGCACGCACGCACGCACGCACGCACGCACGCACGCACGCACGCACGCACGCACGCACGCACACACGCACGCACGCACACGCGCCAAAGGAGAGAGAGAGAGAGAGAGAGAGAGAGAGAGAGAGAGAGAGAGAGAGAGAGAGAGAGAGAGAGGATCAGGATAGCCAGTAATGGTCGGACCAGAGAGAGGATGTAAGGCACAGACAGTCAGTCATAAGACAGAGAGAGAGAGAGAGTTGAATAATAGATGGTCTGGGATCAGTTCTCAGCACTGCTTCATACATGCTGGAACTAACAGCTGCTCCAGAAACAAAAGCTCACACAATTCACCAGCGGTGAAAGTACACAAGTATAT
The DNA here is from genome assembly GCF_964188405.1 of Protomyctophum parallelum. Classification (NCBI taxonomy): domain Eukaryota; kingdom Metazoa; phylum Chordata; class Actinopteri; order Myctophiformes; family Myctophidae; genus Protomyctophum; species Protomyctophum parallelum. The sequence goes on along the minus strand of NC_139703.1, from coordinate 37,767,642 downwards.
CAGCATCACAATGTACTTACAGTACCAACAGTACCATAAGTTTCTATGTCAGTGGTTCTCAAACATTTTCATGTCAAGGCCGCTGACTCCCATCTGAAAATATGTTGTTCCAGGGATCCCTCCCCCAGAAGCAAAAATATGAGTTAAAAATGTTCGCTCTGAAAGAATATATATTAAAAGATTTACGGCACATTTTGACGATTTTTCAAAAATAGCAGATCTGCAAGCTCATAGCGCGGCATTCGGTGCCGCGCTATGAGCTTGTAGATCTGCTATTTTCCAATAGCTAAAGTATAACATAATGATTAAACCACCAAAAGGGGGTTCCCGTCGACAATGGGCTAAGTTTTCAAATGTATACAAATATTTAGAAAATAGCAGATCTATACAAGCTCACGATGCGTCGCATGGCGATTGTAATTATGCAGGGCTTACTGTACGTTATTCATAATAACTGATGTGCTGCTGGTGCACGACATAAAACCTTAATGAGACAGCTGCCCGAAGCAGCAGCGTCGAAAAAATAAAAATAATACAGAAAACAACTTTTGTTTTGCAAAAGTAAGCAGAAAGTGTGTGTGCCTGTACTGTATGGGTTGAGAAAAGGCCTTACTTCAGCATTTTATACCCCCCACCCGCCCCAATTACAAACAAAAATACAGTAGTTGGCTCAAATCTGTCAAAAGAAACCCTACTGCTGGTCACAAATATAAATATAGATATATACCCAGACGTTTTTATTTCCAGTGAGAAAAATAAAAGTCTGGGACCGTCTGAGTCCACTTCAATACGGCATACAGTAGCGCAAACGTCGATCACTCTCTGCTGATTTCTGATCGTCTGCACCTTTGTTAAATTGACACACACACGCACACACACACACACACTCCTCTCTCTCTGTCGCTCTAATTAATTAGTCTCATGTAGCCCAGCTGCGTCTAGATTCTCCCGGGCGGATCCTGCCGGGAGCTGCCTACTGTATATTATGCCATAGAAAGCATATATGTGGACCCCAGGCTAATAGTACTGCGACAATGGCCCCCAGAAGTCGGCATACCCCTACCGGAGTTAGGACCAAACACAACATAGTTTTTCCTCATCTCTAAGGCCTCCCATACATGAAATGGATTCTTGTATAAAAATATTTTACTGCAAAAGTGGTGAAATTGTTATTTTAAGTTATACACCTCAAACTAAAAATAAAGCCTGTCCGTCTGGTGGTTGAGGCACTTAAAGGCATGTAGATTCACAATGGAAGCTCTGAGAGGTTCAAAACTTGGCATACTTGAAGCCAGAACATACCTCTACATTCTAGAAAAGACTGAATGTCAATATCTGAATGTCAATATGAGATATAGTCATTTGAACACATACTTACAGTAGGCGGAATTGTACATCTATGTAGATGTCTTCTCTACTTTGAAGTGACTCTGGAATGGATTGTCATAGCAACACATATGATGGCTTGTAGGAAAGGTGAGGTTCTACTGAATCCAGCAATACCAATTGTGTAAATGTAGCTTGCATAATCGTGGAGTTATGCCACAAAACATATATGGTGTCCCAAACGGGGGGAAATAAAACTAATGAAATCTACAGTATCACATTCGTTTTATTTTTTCTTCACTTATCAAGGGTGGGGAAACATAAACAAATCACTTGAGTAGAAGTCCCTAAAATGTATGAAATGTCTCAAACTTGAGAAATTAGAAATTGTGAAGAAATAGATGCCGCTTCAATAGAGAAATATGCAAGCCTACAGTGGAACTACTAAGTTCTAACAATTATTATGTTGCAGCACATGACCTGGATGTTAAATAATAATAATATAATATCTCAAACTTATATAGCGCTTTTCTGAGTACCCAAAGACGCTTTACATGGGGGGGCTTTACAGAGGTAACAACAAAGTAAAAACAACTTTAATAGAAAAAGGAAAAATAACACTAAAAGCTAAAGAACATTAAAAGACAGTGAAAAGGGTTAGCTAGGGAAGGCAATATTGAAGAGGTGGGTTTTGAGGGTGGATTTGAAGGTTTGAAGGGTAGGGGCATCTCTGAGTGCCTTAGGGAGGGCATTCCACAGGGTTGGGGCAGCAAAGGCGAAAGCCTGTTCCCTCATCAAGCTCAAATCTCAATATTATCCTCATAAATATAAATAATCAAGTTATTAATTTCTGTTATTTTAGTTATTTGGTTACAGTCAATTTATACTACAGTATTTGGCTCCACCTATGTGCATCTTATGTGATCTTATAATGTGAAGTGTATCGGAAATCGGGGCCGATCATGACATTTTTAAATGATCAGAGCAGGAGCACAAAAATGTGATTGGGACATCCCTAGTATCAATATGATATCCATATCATGATATTAGACTGTATATTGTCCGTGATTTGGGATATTGTACTATTGTGATATTGGAGGAGTTGCATAAAAATATAATTTTCAGATGGGGAAAAATCGGTATCAGCAGATACTCAAAATTAAAATTATCTTACTAAATGTTGCTCAACAGAGAGATGATGATGTTCATAAAACCGTGGCTCTATATACAGACAATATGCTGCAGTAATGAGCAAGTTGCAAATGTTGAGTGAGAGCATGCCTGCTTGGTTGATACAACATTGTTTAACATACAAAGAGATTTGTGTGAAGGCCAGTACAAGACCAGAACATCTGACAGCCATTATGGCTGGTACTGGTATGTGTACCAGAGACTTAAGGTCCTTCATGCAGCATCAGAAAGGTTGATGAAGTTGTACATCATCTGCTCCTCTCGTACCCAGATCTCTTTGTGTATGATGACAAATATACAATATACAGTATAATACCGGTAAAATGCAGAGGCGGCAGTGCCTCAGGGATAGAGTGGCCAATAGAGCGGTTGGATGGAGAACCGTGAGGTTCGCAAGACAAATTTCAGTGTGAACTAACAATATACCGGTAGTACTGTATCATACCATATTCTCAGTTCGATCCAGGGCTCCCCCAGAGTTAGACTCTGAACCCCTAATTGATCCCGATGTGCAGGTCGGTGTCTTGTATGGTTTCCTCTGCCATCGGTGTGTGACTGAATGTGTGAATGTAATGCACAATCTATGTAAAGTGCTTTGGATAAAAGCTCTATATACTGTAAATGCACCAATTTCCATTTACGGTATATAAACTCCTTGACTGTTATGATGACATACTGAAGACACTAACTCTGAGGAAGAAGATGATATTGTCTAAATACAAACCCTGGAAACATACAGCATTATAATTTGTAGAACATGGAAAGTCTGATGTTGCATGCTCTAAAAGTGTGCCCATGGGAAATGGGCACAATGAGAGAAGATGCAAATCTCCAAGAAAATCCAGAACTACTACATAGACCTGCAGATATATCGATGAAGAAAACCATGGACCAGTGTCTTCAGTATGTCATAACTCTTATTTATTGAAAGTGATGTCATCACTTTCATTTATTTAAAGAAAGATGTTAACTACTTCAGTGAGATTAATAAAAGCTTTGACATAGATACTGGTCTGCTGTTCTAATTCTTTGTTTTATAGCTGCTATATTTCGTTTAGATATTTAGTGTTTTAGGTAGCATTTATGATATTTGTCATCATATGCAAAGAGATCTGGGTACGAGAGCAGCCGATGTACAACTTCATCAATCTTTCTGATGCTGCATGTGAAGGCCCTGTCTCTGGTACTCTGACCAGTGACCATGTGAAGGCCCTGTCTCTGGTACTCTGACCAGTGACCATGTGAAGGCCCTGTCTCTGGTACTCTGACCAGTGACCATGTGAAGGCCCTGTCTCTGGTACTCTGACCAGTGACCATGTGAAGGCCCTGTCTCTGGTACTCTGACCAGTAGTCCTGGTTTTGTCTATGAACTGATTGCACAAGACCGCAAGGACTTTTTTGTGCTATCCCTTTTGGACTGATTGTATGACTGTACTCTGTTGCTGTTTTTACATTTATGTCTAATAAACTTTTAAATCCATCAATCAATCAATTGTGCTGGCCTTCCCACAAATGAAACAATATATTTGTATATTAAACAGTGTTGTATCCTATTCAACAATGTTGTACCCTATTCAGTCTTCTTGACGAGACGGCATGCTCTCACTCTGGTCTTACTGGAGTAGTTTTCTCAACATGATACAGTATATGATGAGGAGAGGAGAGTATATTGAATTTGGGTTTGCCAGGGTTTTATGAACATCATCTCTCTGTTGAACAACAGTTAGTATGTGTTGAAGGTCTTCTGCCGTGGGCTTTATACATTATGGGTCTTGTTTCGTGCCTTTTTCCAACTGTTTAGCAAAGATGATACAAAGATTTGGATCCAATATTCCATTTTGGTAAAATTTTAAAGACACACTTCAGAATTTGTACAGTATCTATGTTGTGCATTGCGCGCACTATTTTTAGGCTATAGTATATGTGCAGTAACCATATTACAAGTGATACTAATTAAGTCTATTTTCCATTCTGGTGAAATAGTGTCAGGGCAGGGTTCTGCTATTGTCAGTGTAGACTACTGGACAGGCAGTAGGCTCTGTTACACTAAAGAGAACTAAATGCTAGGTCACTCTCCACTCCAGTCAGCTAAATAGCTACTTGATTTGACAAGGTTCATATCATCTTTTCACATTCCAAAATATGTGAAATTATTTTACCTGTCATTTTATGAAGAAAGCCACATACTGTAGGCAATAAGATGCAAGTGGAGCCAAATACTGTAGTATAACTTGACTGTAACCAAATAACTCAAATAACAGAAATGAATAACTTGATTATTTATATTTATGGGGATAATATTGAGATTTGAGCTTGATGAGGGAACATCCAGGTCATGTGCTGCAACATAATAATAGTTAGTAGTTCCAATCTAGGCTTGCATATTTCTCTATTGAAGCGGCATCTATTTGTTCACAATTTCTCATTTCTCAAGTTTGAGACATTTCATACATTTTAGGGACTTCTACTCAAGTGATTTGTTTATGTTTTCCCACCCTTGATAAGTGAAGAAAAAATAACTAATTTGATACTGTAGATTTCATTAGTTTTATTTCCCCCCGTTTGGGACACCATATATGTTTTGTGGCATAACTCCACGATTATGCAAGCTACATTTACACAATTGGTATTGCTGGATTCAGTAGAACCTCACCTTTCCTACAAGCCATCATATGTGTTGCTATGACAATCCATTCCAGAGTCACTTCAAAGTAGAGAAGACATCTACATAGATGTACAATTCCGCCTACTGTAAGTATGTGTTCAAATGACTATATCTCATATTGACATTCAGATATTGACATTCAGTCTTTTCTAGAATGTAGAGGTATGTTCTGGCTTCAAGTATGCCAAGTTTTGAACCTCTCAGAGCTTCCATTGTGAATCTACATGCCTTTAAGTGCCTCAACCACCAGACGGACAGGCTTTATTTTTAGTTTGAGGTGTATAACTTTAAATAACAATTTCACCACTTTTGCAGTAAAATATTTTTATACAAGAATCCATTTCATGTATGGGAGGCCTTAGAGATGAGGAAAAACTATGTTGTGTTTGGTCCTAACTCCGGTAGGGGTATCTCGAAAACTAAAGCACTTTTTGACTGTTTGTTGCAGGACTATAAGGATATATTTGCTCTAGTAGAGAAAGGTTTTAGGGGAGGGACAGCGGGCGGGGTATAGAGCGTTGCAGTCCCGCCCCCCCTCGTGAGACTCGGAAAATAATTCCCTGTTCATTTTCCTCAGACTTTTCAGAAAGTATTTATTTAAAGACGTTTACGCCGCGGACAAAGACAACTCTTGTCGTGACAAATCATGACAACAAACACAATGTTTTGGGCCAAACAAAGACGGCAGGTTACAACACTTTTTTGTTGTTTTTCTTCTTTGTAATTATTTGTTTGGTCCAAAATATTGTGTGTTGTCATGCTGTTATGCTTTGTACGATGCTTAAAAGGTCTTTAAATAAATACTTAATGAAATGTCTATGGGAAAAATGCATTGGGATTCATTTCCTGGGCCTGGCGTCGTCATGAAAGGGGTCAGGACTGCCACGCTCTATAGCTCCCTCCTCCCGGTGGGGGCTCCTCCCGGACAGACGGGCCAGTGGGGTACCATAGCAGTGACAACACAGCAGTGTGTGTGTGTGGGGAGGATCCATCCATTGACACATAAACAAACTACATTGGGAGATAAATGGGGGTAAAACGGTTTTGCTTCTCAACTTTAAAGGGCAAACATATCCGAGAGATGCCCCCTCACTTCCTACCTTCAGATCTGCACTGAAAACCCACCTGTTCACAATCGCATTTCCAAGCTGATGTGTTTTTAAACTTGTTATATGTACTGTTTTATTGGTTTTACTCTTTTAACCCATTTTGGTGTTAGCATTATGTTGTGCTTTAGCTATTGAAAAATAGCAGATCTACAAGCTCATAGCGCGCCACCGAGTGGCGCGCTACGAGCTTGTAGGTCTGCTATTTTTGAAAAATCGAAGAACGACTGACAGAAACATAGCTTTTTCAGAAACTGTCAGGATTTAGAAGGCATTTATAGAATCGTTCCCAGGTCAAAATGGGTTAATAGTTGGCCCCAACACATGTAAAGTGTCTTTGAGTGTCATGAAAAGCGCTATATAAGTTCCAGATA
>NC_139703.1:37573922-37756422 GCF_964188405.1 Protomyctophum parallelum | reverse complement strand
GGGACAACAAAATGCATACTAGAGGCAAGGAAGGCCCACACACGCTCAGACTGGCCATGCCATCCATGTGTTATGTCTACGTTATGTCCATGTTATGTGAAATGTTGTTTTGTTGCAGTGTTTGTTTTGTTGTTTTTTGTTTTGTTGTTTTGTTGTTGTTTGTTACTTGTTTATCTAGGAATTGTATTGTTTTGTTTTGTCTGGTTGAATTGTTTGTAAAAAGTGTCTTTATGTATGAAGTGTATTTTGTGAATGGAAAACGAAATGGTTCATCTCAAGGGATTGTTCCAAATAAAGACATTTCAGACGTGCAGAACCCATGACCATGTTAACCAATCAGAACACAACTCATGACCATGTTAACCAATCAGAACACAACCCATGACCATGCAGTGTTGTGTTCGTCGACTAAAACTAAGACGAAAAATGTTCGTCGACTACCTTTTTTCACTGACAAAAACTACATGGAAACTAAATGAAAACTAAGCTACGATGACTAAAACTAAGACTAAATATATTGACAATTTTGTCGACAAATAAAAACTAGACTAAAATGTTAGGAAGGGACTAGTGGACAAGAGATCCAGTATAAGTCATTTTACACTCATTTTGTATGCTGAAAATAGCAGATACACAAGCTGCGACGCGTTGTGAGCTTGTAGATCTGCTATTTTCAGCAAGTGTAATATCAGTCATTATGACGGCATCAAGGCCCGCCAAAATACATTTTAGTCGACTAAATCACTTAGTCGACTAAAATCTTATGATATTTAGTCGACTAAAACTAGACTTAACACTAAGACTTTCCTGGTGACTAAAATGTGACTAAAACTAAAGGAAAACTATTCAAAAGACTATGACTAAAACTAAAATAAAGAATTGCTGCCAAAAACAACACTGTGACCATGTTAACCAATCCATAAGTAGGTATAAGAGTATAATATGTTCATATACAATAAACGAGTACGTCTGCAGTGGCTCCAGATGGTCTCCCCCCCCCCCACCCCACTCCCCCACAATGATGTTATATACATACAGTACAGGACACCGTATTGATTGAGTTCATATCATAACATATACAGTATATATTCCTTAACAAAGCAGGGATATAAATTTGGTCTCTCTCGTTTGGGTGAGACCCAAGTTAGAATCCGGGGTATGAAAGTTAAGGACTGCATGTGCGTGCACGTGCGTGTGTGTGTGTGTGTGTGTGTGTGTGTGTGTGTGTGTGTGTGTGTGTGTGTGTGTGTGTGTGTGTGTGTGTGTGTGTGTGTGTGTGTGTGCGTGCGTGTGTGTGTGTGTGTGTGTGTGTGTGTGTGCGTGCGCAGCTTGTTCTCCACATGTGGATTTCTTCAGGGTGATTTATAAGCACAAACACGCCTGTGCCAGTGGCTTAAAGCAAAGGGCTCATAAATCTCACACACATATTAATGCAGTGTTCCACTTTGTTGACTAATGTGTTAGCGCCGTATTCAGGACGAGGCACCTGGTCCTTACAGGAACAAGGCCAGGTGTCAGGACAGGTTTGAGCGAGGCACCTGGTGGCCCTCAATACAGGAACAGGAGGACAGGTTTGAAGGAGGCACCAGGTGGCCCTTTACAGGAACAATGTCAGGTGTCCACACGCGCTGCTGGCTGTCCCCTCGTCAACTTAATTCCTGCACTAACAAGGATGTGTGTGTTTGTTAAAACGGGCGCTTCGACTGGAGCAGGACACGCTTAGATAAACATCCTGTGTCTGTTGTCACGCTCTTAAACGTCAATGATTGATAGTGATCCATAAAGCTTATCCCCGTCATAACAGCATGGCTCTCCGCGGGCTGCCAGTTATACACTTTGTTACTGCTGCGCAAAGCATGGAAGTATACTGGGATGATGAAGAGCGGATTAGCAATTATTATTAACTCCATTAAGACTGAGGCTGGTTTTCTACTAAATCCCTTCTAAGAATCGGTGGCTCTCAGAACTGTTTTCGAGCCAATAAAAGGACAAGCGTTTTCTGAGGTGGGTTTCCCCGTGAATATACAGTGCAAGTGGTCACTTAAGCAATATTACACGAGAGCGAGGGTGTTGTTTAACGTGATTATTGCCACGACAGTGATGCGGTCAGGAACGAGACGAAGTCACTGAAGTGGCAATAATCACGTTAAACAACACCCTCAAGTGTAATATTGCAATTCTACAACAGTTACCCTTAAAACTAAGAAAATCGCTGAAAATAAATATATTTTTTTAATGACAGATTTAGTCACTACGACCACAAATGTCCCAAGAAACTGTTGCGTTGTTGTAATTTGGCACCTTACGGGTATAAGTAGCAATTTAGGGGAAAGCGTGCCAACACGCCCATGACCACACCCCTCTAGGCGCAAATACCGCTGTCGGCAAAAAAAAGATAGCTGGTGTGACGCTGGACGAAAATACCATTAAGGGACAGAGAAAGCTCCTATATTATTCCTAATTTTCAGGCAGTGGCTGAATTGCTGGGAAAGAATATATATTCAAAGATTCACACGGTTTCAAAAACAATTGCAGATCTTCACTATGCAAGCTCGTATAACACGCCTATGAGCTTGTAGATCTGCTATTTCTCAACAGCTAAAGTTTAAAATAAATAACGGTCGAAGTGGTTAAACGCTGGCGGTGACACAGATGCGTTCCAGGTTCTAAGTAGGAATAAACCTGGACTATAGTAGAAGCCATTACACCTCCTGCCACTTATAATGTGTCATTAAATGTTCTCTGGTGGAGAAATGGGTCCATGTTACAGTGCATTAGCTTAGCTTCACTATGGTCTCTGTATATACACAGTACAGATTTTGGCACCGATCTCAATAAAAAAGAGGCTGTAATGTATACAGTATGAGTGTGTGTGTGTGTGTGTGTGTGTGTGTGTGTGTGTGTGTGTGTGTGTGTGTGTGTGTGTGTGTGTGTGTGTGTGTGTGTGTGTGTGTGTGTGTGTGTGTGTGTGTGTGTGTGTGTGTGTCCATCAAGCCCTCAAAGTAAAAAGCGATGTCATGAGAGAACTCTCACTGAACTGTGTCCTGGCTCCTGGGGGTCAGAGGTCAAATGACACGTCCGCAAACTGTCACATTGCGTCACAGTCAGCTCGTAGGCCCACAATGTGGCTATTTTTGGCACGCAACACTGTGGCACAACACAGAGCAGATCAGGCTTAAAGGTCCTTTGGATTTGGCAGACAGGACGCGTTTTTCGGAAAACCCCAAAAAAATAACAACCCACCAAAGCCAGCACAGCCAGACAGACAGACAGACAGACAGACAGACAGACAGACAGACAGACAGACAGACAGACAGACAGACAGACAGACAGACAGACAGACAGACAGACAGAGTGTGCTGTATGTATGTATGTTTGTCAACAAAGCAAGTACAGTTGGGACTGGGATCATCATTCCCTCTAATGTGCCAACAGCAGTACAGCAATAATAACAACAACCTCACACGCCACCACCACCACCAACGCAACGGGGAAACGGCCAAGGCCTGCAGGCTGACAACTCATCTGAGCATACCATGTCATTCCATCCATCCTGGTGTTAGCATCATGTCGTGCTTTACCTATTGAAAAATAGCAGATCTACAAGCTCATAGCGCGCCACCGAGTGGCGCGCTACGAGCTTGTAGGTCTGCTATTTTTGAAAAACCGAAGAACGACTGACATAGAAACATAGCTTTTTCAGAAAACTGTCATTTTCAAACAGACATTTTTAGAATCTGATCTCAGGTCAAAATGGTTTATACCGAACACATCCTCATCTGAGCATACAGTAACAGTACGATGTCATTCCATCCATCCTACACTCCTCCTTTACCAAATATATCCTCATCTGAGCATACAGTACGATGCATCCATCCATCCTACACTCCTCCTTTACCAAATATATCCTCATCTGAGCATACAGTAACAGTACGATGTCATTCCATCCATCCTACACTCCTCCTTTACCAAATATATCCTCATCTGAGCATACAGTACGATGCATCCATCCATCCTACACTCCTCCTTTACCAAATATATCCTCATCTGAGCATACAGTACGATGCATCCATCCATCCTACACTCCTCCCTTATACCCAACATATCCTTCACAGGCATCCCAGAGTCAATTAAGAGCGGTAAACAAAAGGCAACGGCATGGCAATAATACACGTGGACGACCCGCGGCAAACCAAACGGAAAAAAAGAGAGAGAGAAAGACGAGGCGAGGCGAGGCCTGGATCCTCCTCCTCCTCCTCCTCTTCCTCCTCTGGGCAGCCGGCCGCTCTGAGCCGAACAGATGAGCAGGAGAATCATTAAGACACATCAACCTGGGCCGTACATCATCCACAACACAACACAACACAACGCGGAAACATTTCACAGAGCGTGAAAGCTTGTCATCCCACACAGCTGTGAGTGATCTTTGCCAAGATCTGTATCTGTCGGCCCCTGGCCCAAAGATAAATCAGCCTTAATTTGACTTTTTTTGGAATGGAATCTGCATTCATGTGTCTTCATTTTTTTTTCTGACATTTTCTAATGTTTTCAGAATTTGGGGCCACTTCCATATTTCCTTAAGGCTCTGTTCCATTCTGGTCAAACAGAGTCAGTGTTTGTCCGGTTTTTGGTGAGATTTGCCGGGATCCGAATTCCCAAGAGATACAGCAGATAAGCTACGTTCAATACGCACAATTGATTTATTTAATGCTTCAATAATTTCCTTATTTTACGAATCAAACATGCTTTTTATAGGGTTTTTATTATAGTTCATTCTTTAAACATAAAACACATATAAACATTCACACGTTTGTTCAAACTTCCCCAATGCAGACTGACAAATAGTACCCTGGATCCTGTGCATTTGGCACGCCCTTAAAGTCTAATGCCTGACCTACTCTCTGGTAAAGTGTGGTTATTGAACATATTAGTTTGTGTGTGGCGTGTGCCACTTCCAACTATGTGCAACTATGTGCAACTATGTGTGTGGTTTTAAATCTACCATCAAGATTATTGATTTGGAGACAAGAACACATATAAACATTTGGTTACAACCTAATTATCATTACACATTTATAACATATTTATGGAATAATGCACATATCATATGATTATATTTACCGCTGGCCTCTGCAGATCTCTATCATCGTGATGGTATTAGATGAATCTACCTTAGTTCTGGCCAAGACAGTACTTTAAAGGAATGGTTTGCTTTTGCAACCAATCCGATCGCAGGGTCAGTTTTTCTGCCCCTCCTTTTAGCCAATGAGAAGCCACAGACATTTTCGCCTGTGGGTTCTGACATCAGCTTGCCTCACTTGAGACAGCTTTTGCAACAGCTCCCATCACTTCCGGTCATGTGAGCTGTTGCTTATCTAGATCAAAATGTCTAGATTAGCTGTAAGATCATTACATTCTTATATTATCTAGGCTTTACTAACCCAGTATAATAATGGTTACATTTAGAACACATTTTACAATGAAAGGAAGAATTTACCAGGTCATGGCTTCTCCCTATGCATTAACATATTCCAGTTTCAGATGTCTTCCCTGCCAGCCTGTGGCCAGGTCATAAATCCCTTTGTTTTCACAATCAAGATTAGATCACAACCCCCTTTACCAGGTTGCTTCAATGGAATGTGCTGTGAGAGACTGCAGTTCCCCCTTGCAGTCTCATCAGGGTGAAAATAGCTGATCAATACTTATGACCTATTCTATATTTTACTACACTTCTGAATAACACATCCTTGCACATCCATATATAACTCGACAGTGTTAATGATACTAATGAAGGCTCTGTTCCATTCTGGTCAAACAGAGTCAGTGTTAATGATACTAATGAAGGCTCTGTTCCATTCTGGTCAAACAGAGTCAGTGTTAATGATACTAATGAAGGCTCTGTTTCATTCTGGTCAAACAGAGTCAGTGTTAACTAGAAAAAGTGCCCTTCCGGGCACAGGTCTCCACCAGGTTATCCACAGATCCGTGCAGTTAGAGGTAAAAACACTTTTCGGCCAGTTATAGCGCCACCTTGAGGCTGAGTTGAAATTGTTCATGTGGCATTTCGTCCTCAGCCTAGTGGGAATGTGGGTGCACAATTTCACGGAAATCACGCGATGTGTTGCAGCATTTTGTTTGAAACTGAGCACTCCTGTGAACTTTGGAAGCCAATCTTAACCAATCAGGATGGAGTCTGATAAATCTGAAAGACCCGTTTCGTTGAATGGCTCTAGAGAGACTGTGTACCAATTTGCGTGATGTTTGGACAAAATCTGTAGGTGTACTGTGCAAAAACTTGTTTTGCACAAAGCGGCCTCCTGGTGGCGCTATAACAGGCCGTTCTGGAAAGTTTGGGGCAGAGGTTCATGGTTGGCATCCAGGGAGTGTGTGTGCAAAATATGGCATCGAAAAACTTGTTTTGCACAAAGCGGCCTCCTGGTGGCGCTATAACAGGCCGTTCTGGAAAGTTTGGGGCAGAGGTTCATGGTTGGCATCCAGGGAGTGTGTGTGCAAAATATGGCATCGACCGGGTTAACGGTGGCCGAGATTAGCTGTCCACGGACACACGGACACACAAACGGACGGACGGACACGCGGACGGACGGAGTGCAAAACATACTCTCCCCACATGCCTTCGGCCTGGTGGAGACAATAATAATAATATATGGAAAACTAGAAAAAGTGCCCTTCCGGGCACAGGTCTCCACCAGGTTATCCACAGATCCGTGCAGTTAGAGGTAAAAACTCTTTTCGGCCAGTTATAGCGCCACCTTGAGGCTGAGTTGAAATTGTTCATGTGGCATTTCGTCCTCGGCCTAGTGGGAATGTGGGTGCACAATTTCACGGAAATCACGCGATGTGTTCATGATTTGCAGCATTTTGTTTGAAACTGAGCACTCCTGTGAACTTTGGAAGCCAATCTTAACCAATCAGGATGGAGTCTGATAAATCTGAAAGACCCGTTTCGTTGAATGGCTCTAGAGAGACTGTGTACCAATTTGCGTGATGTTTGGACAAAATCTGTAGGTGTACTGTGCAAAAACTTGTTTTGCACAAAGCGGCCTCCTGGTGGCGCTATAACAGGCCGTTCTGGAAAGTTTGGGGCAGAGGTTCATGGTTGGCATCCAGGGAGTGTGTGTGCAAAATATGGCATCGAAAAACTTGTTTTGCACAAAGCGGCCTCCTGGTGGCGCTATAACAGGCCATTCTGGAAAGTTTGGGGCAGAGGTTCATGGTTGGCATCCAGGGAGTGTGTGTGCAAAATATGGCATCGACCGGGTTAACGGTGGCCGAGATTAGCTGTTCACGGACACACGGACACACACACGGACACACACGCGGACGGACGGAGTGCAAAACATACTCTCCCCACATGCCTTCGGCCTGGTGGAGACAATGATACTAATGAAGGCTCTGTTTCATTCTGGTCAAACAGAGTCAGTGTTAATGATGCTAATGAAGGCTCTGTTTCATTCTGGTCAAACAGAGTCAGTGTTAATGATGCTAATGAAGGCTCTGTTTCATTCTGGTCAAACAGAGTCAGTGTTAATGATGCTAATGAAGGCTCTGTTTCATTCTGGTCAAACAGAGTCAGTGTTAATGATGCTAATGAAGGCTCTGTTCCATTCTGGTCAAACAGAGTCAGTGTTAATGATGCTAATGAAGGCTCTGTTCCATTCTGGTCAAACAGAGTCAGTGTTAATGATGCTAATGAAGGCTCTGTTCCATTCTGGTCAAACAGAGTCAGTGTTAATGATGCTAATGAAGGCTCTGTTCCATTCTGGTCAAACAGAGTCAGTGTTAATGATGCTAATGAAGGCTCTGTTCCATTCTGATCAAACAGAGTCAGTGTTAATGATGCTATTGAAGGCTCTGTTCCATTCTGGTCAAACAGAGTCAGTGTTAATGATGCTAATGAAGGCTCTGTTCCATTCTGGTCAAACAGAGTCAGTGTTAATGATGCTATTGAAGGCTCTGTTCCATTCTGGTCAAACAGAGTCAGGGTGATGCTATTGTTGCATGTTGGTTCCCTGAAAACACTCTGCTACAGCACTGGGCCTCAAAGTGTCCAAACGGCCCCCGTACGGGTATGCAACTCTGAGAGTTATGGGGGTCCTTGAATTGAAAAAGACAAGTGTACACTGTAGTGTACACTAAATGGAACAAAGGCTTTGTTAGCATCATCTCCTGTGAAGGAAGTAAGGGAAGCGGCCCCGGAAGTAGGAAGAGTTATTGTATGGAACGTAATCAAACCACTGGTCTAGGACTGTCCATAAACTATGGGACCGACATGATCAGATCTGGATATTTTGCCATCCGTGGAAACATCTTCTTCCTGAGCGTGACAACTAAGACAAGCTCATCACCATCCATCCCATCCATCCCTCCATCCATCCATCCATCCCATCCCCACACATCTCTTTATGAAGTTACAAGTCAAGCAGTGTATAAGAACAGGTCTTTGCTAAGAGCTTTAAGCAACTAGTCGACTATTCAACTATTCAACTAGTAAATCCACTATAGTCGACCTTGCTGGTACTAGTTGACTAGTTAATAAGAAACTTTTTTTCTTTTTGTAGGCCTCAAGATCAGCTAGAATGTACATAATAGGTAGTTAAACAACTAGTCGACTAGTAAACTAGGCAACTAGTCAACTAGTAACAAGCCCAAATTGATTAAATCAATTAATTACCAGCTGCATTATTATTATCTGTGGGTCTGCTGCTGACGTTATGCCACTTTTTTGCTGCGCTCCGCTGTTATGCTCAAATTAGTGACCCTAAATAATTCTGAGGCAACATGGCTGGAGACGAGGCAGCCAATCAGAACTGCTCGACTAGCCATGCCGTGCAGATGATGGGATGTTATGGGTTGTTGCCAGTGGTGGCAACTGTCGTGACAGAAATAAGCTAAGCAGCCTCCAAAAACCAAACCAGGCAAGCTACTGTGAATGAATCCACGTTAGGCTGGAAATATGGAGGCTTGGCAACCAGTGTTGCCAACTGGTGACAGAGCAGGCTCAGCAGAAAATTATCTCCTGTCGATCTCTAGTGTGTATCTACCAGTCGGAACTTTGACAAGCTAATATTGACCAGCTTGCAGCTGGTAAAAATCACTAGAAGTGAAAGCCCTAGTCTTTGCAGTGTGAGAACAGGTCTCTGCTGCTGGGCAGTGAAGCAGTGTGAGAACAGGTCTCTGCTGCTGGGCAGTGAAGCAGTGTGTGAACAGGTCTCTGTCGCTGGGCAGTGAAGCAGTGTGTGAACAGGTCTCTGCTGCTGGGCAGTGAAGCAGTGTGTGAACAGGTCTCTGTCGCTGGGCAGTGAAGCAGTGTGTGAACAGGTCTCTGCTGCTGGGCAGTGAAGCAGTGTGTGAACAGGTCTCTGCTGCTGGGCAGTGAAGCAGTGTGTGAACAGGTCTCTGCTGCTGGGCAGTGAAGCAGTGTGAGAACAGGTCTCTGCTGCTGGGCAGTGAAGCAGTGTGAGAACAGGTCTCTGCTGCGGGGCAGTGAAGCAGTGTGAGAACAGGTCTCTGCCGCGGGGCAGTGAAGCAGTGTGAGAACAGGTCTCTGCTGCTGGTCAGTGAAGCAGTGTGTGAACAGGTCTCTGCTGCTGGGCAGTGAAGCAGTGTGAGAACAGGTCTCTGCCGCGGGGCAGTGAAGCAGTGTGTGAACAGGTCTCTGCTGCTGGGCAGTGAAGCAGTGTGTGAACAGGTCTCTGCTGCTGGGCAGTGAAGCAGTGTGAGAACAGGTCTCTGCTGCTGGGCAGAACAGTGTGTGAACAGGTCTCTGCCGCGGGGCAGGCCCTAAGGCGTGTGTGACACACTTACGTTCCCAGGGTCTCTTTGAAGTCGTAGTTCTCCTTCACGTCCGACGTCTTCTTTTTCCAGTCGTGGCATTCGTCACCCAGCGGCATCTTCTGTCTGCGGCGGCGGTCTGGAACAATACTGTCAGAGGAGACGAGAGGAGAGGAGAGGAGAGGAGAGGAGAGGAGAGGGGAGGGGAGGGGAGGGGAGGAGGAGAGGAGAGGAGAGGAGAGGAGAGGAGAGGAGAGGAGAGGAGAGGAGAGGAGAGGAGAGGAGGGGAGGGGAGGGGAGAGGAGAGGAGAGGAGAGGAGAGGAGAGGAGAGGAGAGGAGAGGAGAGGAGAGGAGAGGAGAGGAGAGGACATTAGCACAGCCACGTTAAAACTTGACAACCCTTTGGCAAGAAGAGGTGAGCCGATGACGACGATAAGCTCTCTTTACAGTCTAGGAACGTTAACACGTTCCCTGCCAGCTTCAGTTCATTAAGACCTGAGACCAGGTCCTACAAAACAATGTCTCCTAAAAATCATCATCAGCTTTTTCAGAAGACTGTCAGGATGTAGAAGACATTTTTTAGAATCTGATCTGAGGTCAGAATGGGTTAAGCCCAGAAGTGTAACGGTAATGAAAACTGACTTTGTTCTTCACTGTTTATTTTGTATATGTCATTGAACTTACCTGTACCACAACTTAGCCTAGTGTACACTGTGGTACAATAGGCAGATTAGAGGCACGTGACAACCTTTCATTGTAATAGATATACGGTAGGTAACAGGTTCTCAGGTGACGAATGAATGCAGACATACCTGCTCTCGTATTTAAGCACGCACGCACACACACACACACACACACACACACACACACACACACACACACACACACACACACACACACACACACACACACACACACACACACACACACACACACACACTTCACCTCTTCTTTGTTTTAAAGTAATTACTCCTCAGCACAATTAAAAGTCCATCATTCATAAAACCTGAAAAGCATTAATGTCACTTAAAGTAATTACTCCTCAGCACACAAAAACCTGAAAAGCATTAATGGCTTAATGTCACTTAAACATCCAGGCAACGCTAATTAGTTCCACAGACTTATGGATTGCGGAAACCAGTCGTGCCGCTCCAACTCCTATGAGACTAATAGGGATGTGTAAATGTGTCCAAAATGAAAATCGATTTGTATAATTCAATATTAACGATTAATCGATTAATCGTTTTTTTTGGGGGGGGGGCTTTTTTTTTTTTTTTTTTTTATGAACCCTACAAATAAATAAAATCTTCCCCCCAAGGGGTACCTAAGTCAAAAAAGTTTGGGAACCCCTGATGTAGTTGATTAACAATAATTGTAACTCTTGAGAGTTAATAAGGGTTCATTTGGTTACTAACTCCATCTTTTAAATGAGGACCACTGGTGGTCCCTGGACCACTGTTGATCCAATTGATCACCATGAAGCAACCCCAGCCTAGGCCTGATTAGGTAAATTCCCAACACCTGCTAAATCCTCCAAACCTGTATCTTGATTGGAATCAATTTCCACTCAGTCATGCAGCTACACAGACACATCCCAGGCACACTTTGGTAGGCCTATAACCCTGTCCTGTTTGGATGACAATATTGCCTTTCCAACAGATTTTCATTTTTTTTTTAAACAGAAAAAAAGAAGAAAAAAAAACGATTATCGATTATTAATTTTCATAATCGATTTCGGGTCCTATCAACGATAATCGATTAATCGTACCCATCCCTGACTATACGACGCTGATGCTGTCTAGTAGTTAGTAGATGCATAGGAGGCCTTAGCTATGTTTCACCAGTTTCAATTGAAACCCTCAGGGGGGCCTCCAAGCTCCAACGGAACGTCAGGCGTCAGTCAGGGCCACACTTGGCCCTCTCTATCTCGCTCACTCACTGCCTTGCTCTCTCCCACAATGTTAAGTTACACCTATTTTATGTAAATAACCTGGGCCAAATGTGCACTTTAATTTGTGAAGGGACCACATGATGAGGAGAGGTGGTGTTGTTGCTAATTCATATTCATATTTGGTCTTGAAATGGGCCTCCAGATTCTTAAGGCCGCCCCTGAGTACATGATAGATCTACAGGCCAGAATATGTCAACTCGGCAGCTATTTCCGCGTCGTGTCACTCGTGTCTGTCAACCGTTCACATTCCTTGACATGAGTCAACATGTTGTTGTTGTCTCCTCAGGGGACAGCGACACACGCTCGCTCTGGGAGGAAGTAGCCTCGCCTCACCAGGCTTTCCAAGTCAGGTTCAAAAGTCCGTATGATCCTGTCGGGAGCGGATGATATCGTTACGTATCGTTATGTTGTAGTGTTGTTTTGTAGTCGACAGGCAGGAACAACAGGCGTCAACTTTATTGAGGGAAAAGGAAGGTTCCTTCCTTTTCCCAAAAATAAAAGCTCTCGTAGCCTGTAGCTTTTATTGAGAAAAAAGGAAGGAACTTTTCCCTCAATAAAATTGACACACCACTCAGTGGCGCGCTACGAGCTACGAGTAGGTCTGCTATTTTCGAAAAATCTTTTTCAGAAAACTGTCAGGATGTATACAAGACATTTTTTAAATCTGATCTCAGGTCAAAATGGGTTAACTATAAACTGCGTTTTGGGATGCAAAATGAACCCTATTTTAATCTCTGTTGTGCTATAGGGGGTAGTTTGGAAGACATTTAGTATAGAATCTGGTCGGGGGTGTCAATGCGCTAGTGGCAGGTGGCAGCTTTATAGGTGGGAGTAGTGACTTCAGTCCCTTTGATAGCTGCAGGCTGCAGCCAGCCAGCCAGGCATCAGCAGTACAGTATATATCGTAGGAGTAATTATGTTTTCCCCTGCACTGAAACACACCAGTACAGTGGAGGCGTATATATATATATATATAGCGAGGCTGGGAGCAGCTGAAGATTGTACAGTATGTGAAGTGATATCAGGATCTAATGAGGAGAACATATATCGCTGTTGCTGCTGCTGTCAGGCAGAAACTTTGAACAGAACGTCGATGCCGCACTTATGAGCTTGTAGATCTGCTATATTTCAACAGCTAAAGCATAACATAATGCTTAAAACCTAGATTTTTTTTTAAATAATAATTATTAAATTGATTAGTTTGAATAACTATAGAACAAACACAATGATGTGCATGTGGTTACTGATGAAATGGTTTGATGGTGCATTGGAAAGAGCAGTACATTACAGATAGCATTTTCACATATGACACACGAGCAATCCCCAAGATCTTTCTTTTTCTCCCACCCCTCTTCCCTCCCTCATCCCCCCTCCATGTGGCTCCAACTCCAATGTCTCTGTATAGTCCTTTTTCATATGACATCAAGTCCACACTTAAACAGGGACAAACAGGGCAATATCACTTCGGGTTGAAACATTTCAGGAGGACAAAAAGAAAAGAGTGGGCAGAAAAAGACAGACAGAAAAACAACAACAACCAACAAAAAAACAAACGAAAGTATATACACTATTGCTGAGGGGGAAAAAAACAATACAGCTTTGGTCTTCGACCATGAGAGAAAGAGAGGTGTCTTCAACATTTTCTACAATCGTAAAGCAGGCGAAGGACCAGTGAGATCACACAAAGTCCGCTCTCAGAGGGGCAATGTGCACTATCCAGTTGTTCCAAATTTGGTAGAAATTGTCTAATCTAGTTCTTAACATGTATGTTAATTTCTCCATTTTGAAAATATCCAGGACTATTCCAAGCCAATCGTCCATTGTGGGTTAGTCGACTAAATCTATGGTTGATTTAGTCGACTAAAATTTATTTTGGCGGGCCTTGACGCCGTCGTAATGACAGATTTTACACTTGCTGAAAATAGCCGATCTACAAGCTCACAATGCGTCGCATTTTCAGCATGCAACCAACTGTAAAATGACATATGCTGGATCTCTTGTCCACTGGTCCCTGTTTAACGTTTTCATCTAGGTTTTATTTGCTGACGAGATTGTCCATATATAGTCACAGTTTTGGTCATCATAGCTTAGTTTTTATTTAGTTTCCATTTAGTTTTTGTCAGTGAAAAAAAGGTAGTCGACGAACATTTTTCATCATAGTTTTAGTCAACAAAATCAACACTGATGTATAAAGACAACGGCTTCACAGAGCAAATCCTCTTTGTTATATTTTGGGGCGGGAACCCCTTTTTGTGTTAGCTATTGAAAAATAGCAGATCTACAAGCTCATAGCGCGCCACCGAGTGGCGCGCTACGAGCTTGTAGGTCTGCTATTTTTTTTTTAATCGAAGAACGACTGACATAGAAACATAGCTTTTTCAGAAAACTGTCAGGATGTAGAAGACATTTTTAGAATCTGATCTCAGGTCAGAATGGGTTAAAAGGTTGGATCCTGTTATGACAATAAAGTTGGGCTTAATGCCCTATTGAGGCGACAGTTTTATGATCAACAAAGGACTGGATCTTCCAGTTGGCTTGTTTGTCAACCGACTACATTTCTGAGGCATTTTGAGAGCGTTTACTTCCCCCTGCAAAAGGTTCTGCCTGTTGTTGAAGGCTTTTAGTTTATTTAAATACAGATGAACGGCCATCTAAGTGGCTAAACTTTACTTCCCCCCTGCAGAAGTTCTGCCTGTTGTTGTTGAAGGCGTTAGTTTATTTAAATACAGATGAACGGCCATCTAAGTGGCTAAACTTTACTTCCCCCCCTGCAGAAGTTCTGCCTGTTGTTGTTGAAGGCGTTAGTTTATTTAAATACAGATGAACGATGGCGATCTAAAGTGGCTAAACTGGCATGCAAAGCAGTCTAGGGGGAAGTGGTGAGAGAGGAAGTCACATTATTGTGCAAGCGTCCAGTAAAAGGAAATCATCAATATTTGCATCTTTTGGCCTCACATGAAATGTGAAATGTGACACATTTTTGTATTCCTTAAAAAAAAAAATATATATATCACTTTTTTATTGTGTTTGTGACCTTTAAAACCCATTTAGGCCTGACGTCGAAATAAATAAAAAAAGTCTTCTGAAAGAATATATATTCAAAGATTTGTGCCGCATTTTCACGATTTTTCAAAAATAGCAGACCTACAAGCTCGTATGAGCTTGTAGATCTGCTATTTTTCAATAGCTAAAGTATAACATAATGCTTAGTTAAAACACTAAAAGGGGTTCCCGCCCACAATGGGCGTAAATGTCAAAATGTCACGTAAATTGCACGCTGTGTTCATGATTTTGTTCAGAACGGGGCCAAACCTGCAAACTTTGGAAGCCAAAGTTATAGCCAATTAGGATGTAATGTGAAATATTGGGACGGATCTGTCTTGATCACATGACTATAGACATAGAGAGATACTGATTTGCGGGATTTCTGGACAGAATCTGAGGGAGTAATATCAGAAAATGCATCCTGGTAGCGCTACAGTATATATAAAAGGCAGATGTGAAACATGCAGATCAAAGGTTATTTTTTCCTAGGGGCCCTCGGGAGTGTGCATGCAAAGTTTCACGTGGATCGGTGCAGTCATTGGTAAAAATGTGAAGGTGTGGGTGGGTGTGGGTGTGTGTGCGTGTGTGCGTGCGTGCATGTGTGTGCGTGCTTGCATGTACACCTGTAAAACTGTGATGTGACAAATAATACTTCTCTGATTGCCTCATATCTTATATAATAATAACATGTCTTAAAGTTGAAGGTGGTGTTTTTTGTGATATTGTATTGTAAAGATTATATTTTAAATAAATGAATGCAAATGATTATGTAATTAACATTTATTACTAATAGTATAAACATGATACATTTAAATATATTTTTTGATAATAGTAATCATTGCTATTTGTTAATTTAGACATTTTGAATCCATTTCTTCTATAGGCATTATTTGTTTTAGACAATTATCCTCAAAATATTACATTATACACAGATCTGAAAGAAGAAGAAAGAAACAAAAAAAAAAAAAAAAAAAAACGGATCATTGTTGATGTTTTATATTCTTTCTTTCAGTGCAGTGAATGCACCGAGACAACATTACTCATGTGAAAACATATCTGCTAAATACAAAGCATTCTGATCAATTTGGATGCTTCTTATATATAGACTACTAGACCTACTTTTGAAATGTTCTGTGGCAAATTGCTAAAAATCGTTCCAACTTGAACGAGTCCTGGAATAGCAGGTTTACAAAGTCATGTCTTAACCCATTCTGTGCGGGAACGCCTTTTGGTGTTTTTAGCTATTGAAAAATAGCAGACCTACAAGCTCTACGAGCTTGTAGGTCTGCTATTTTTGAAAAATCGTGGAAAACGTGCCTCAAATCTTTTAATATATATTGTTACAGAGTGAACATTTTAACTTAACTCAAGCTTCTGGGGAGGTCCCTGGAACAACATATTTTCAGATGGGGGGCGGAGGCATATTACATGTAATTTCTGGGGTCCTTGAGCACCAATGATATAGAAACATAAGGTTTTCCAGAAAACTGTCATGATTTAGAAGACTTTTTTTTTTTTTTTTCGACGTCAGGCCAAAATGGGTTAATGCTAGAACCTTGCAAGGAGCTTGAAAAGGAAAGGGCTTTGACCCAGATGTAGTAATAGAGGGTTTGGAATTGGACGGGGCACAAGTGGACCGTAGCCTATAATATGAATTGGACGGGGCACAAGTGGACCGTAGCCTATAATATGCAGCTGCTGTAACCTTAGACAGGTCAGCGCGACAAGACCAGCAACAATTTCATAATAATAACAATAATAACATCTCAAATTTGTATAGCGCTTTTCTGAGTACCCAACGACGCTTTACAATGGGGAGTCAAGACACCATTTAACCCATTTTGGGGCAGGAACCCCTTTTTGGTGTTCATAGCATTACGTTATACTTTAGCTATTGAAAAATAGCAGATCTACAAGCTCGTAGCGCGGCACTGAGTGCCGCACTACGAGCTTGTAAGTCTGCTATTTTTGAAAAACATCGCGAAAATGTGGCGCAAACCTTTGAATATAATATTCTTTCAGAGCAGAACGTTTTGGATTTTCAGATGGGGGTCGGCAGCCGATTTCATATATTTTTGGGGGTCCTTGAAAATGTTTGAGAACCACTGACAATTTTCAAGAAAACTGTCAGGATTTAGAAGGCATTGGTAGAATCGTTCCCATGCAGGTCTAAATAGGTTAAACTACCGTAACACACCTGTGACACATATATCTATATTTGAGACATCTCACCTTATCCTCTCTAACTCAGCATGAAACTATATTAATCCAAAAAATGGGTTAACTATAAACTGCGTTTTGGGATGCAAAATGCACCCTATTTTTATCTTTTTTTTAATTTTTTATCTCTGTTGTGCTATAGGGGGTAGTTTGGAAGACATTTAGTAGAATCTGTTCTGGGGTGTCAATGCGCTAGTGGCAGGTGGCAGCTTTATCCTATTCTGACCTGAGATCAGATTCTAAAAATGTCTTCTACATCCTGACAGTTTTCTGAAAAAGCCATGTTTCTATGTCAGTGGTTCTTTGATTTTTCAAAAATAGCAGACCTACAAGCTCGTAGCAATGTGTATCCATCCAACACCTGGTGACAGCTAATAAGCTCAGAGCGGCATTTAACTGGCTATATATATATATATATATATATATATATATATATATATATATATATATATATATAATATATATTAAGAGTTGTGCTAAGGACGCGTATAACTTTATACATGTCTTTTTCTTTTTTTTTATAATTTTGTTTTTATCCCACGATTTTGTAACCCATGTTTCACCCCTGTGTCAATTATCTAATGTGATCCTGGGCTCTACACACCCTCCGCCAACCTAGTCCCCATATATGGGGGACAAGGGGAGAGCAACGGACTTGAACTCATGCTTCCTTCATGCCTTCATGATTGTCCAAGTTGCTCCTTTACACCTGACAGGGGGGAGTTTCCCTGGTTGGACGTAGCGCGTGGAAGGAACACGTTATTCCAACCATGAAGTTCCTTTCCCCTCCATCAGGCGCATACATGTTTTTTCTAATCAAACCGCGATGGTGCCTGACGTGTATTGTTGTCTTTAGGTCCTTTTTTAACCCATTTAGGCCTGACGTCGAAATTACAAAAAAAAATGTATTTTTTTCTGAAAAACCTCATGTTCCTGTATCAGTGGTGATCAATATTTCATGTCAAGGACCCCAAAAATGATGTGTAATATGCCGCCGACCCCCATCTGAAAATATGTTCTTCCAGGGACCCCCCCCCCCCCCCCAGGAGCAAAGATTTGAGTTAAAAACGTTCGCTCTGAAATAATATATTCAAAGATTTGTGCCACATTTTCACGATTTTTCAAAAACAGCAGACCAACAAGCTCATAGTGTGGCACTCGGTGAGCTTGTAGATCTGCTATTTTTCAATAGCTAAAGTATAACATAATGCTTGAAACACCAAAAGGGGTTCCCTGCCCAGAATGGATTGATCAAACGGGATTGCTGAAATCTTAGTTTTATAAAAATTTTGTCCATGTCTTCTTCAGCGTTCCTAGACATGTTTTGCATCATGCAGCACACTGCCGCTCACTTCCTTTTTTACTGCCCTGACTAAAGCGTCTTTTACTCTAAATCTACGGCGCTCTCCGTGGTTTTAAATCCAAACGGCGATGTTCTGTCATCATCTCTGACGTAACCTAGCATCTCCTTTGGAAAATAAACGCTTCTAGAGACACTTTAGATGTGACAGCGCAAGGTACCCTAGTAACGGAAGATTATGCCTCCCAGGTTTTTAAAAGTAAAATCAGCCTCATCTGCTTGGCACTATAGCGCCATTATTTTGTTTATTGTTTATTCAACTTTCAGCATGATCACAGGTTTTAAAAGACAGGTGCCATTAAAAACACTGAATTTTTTTGCCAATCACAAATATAAAACTTCAAATCTAAAATGCAATAGCCTATCTAAAAATCCAAATGGTGTAAAACTCAAATCTAAAATCCACTATCATTTAAAAGTCTGCACATATATGGGATTGGTGATTTTCTGAAAGATTCCGGCGGATTCAAGGTGTTAAGAAAGAAACAGATCAATTGAGAACAAAGTAAAGACTTACAGTACACAGGACCATGTACTACAGGAGCACATACACACATACATAGTGATACAGCTAGGAGAGAGATTCATGCAGGTACAGTACAACAAGCGTTTACAGGACCAACAGAAGCCTCCGTTCGTTTGATGAAATATAACTTGTGTCTAAAATGGTACAAGTTAAGCCTGATGTATTTCTGTCGCGCGACAAAAAAATAACATTTGCATCTGAAAATGCGTTATTTTTGTCCCAAAAAAAAAGAGATAGAAAGAAAAAAACTATGAAGAAGAAGAAGGCATACTGTAATAACTGTATATACATCAGGCTTGGTTATGTCCACTCAAAGAACCTGGAGGCCAAGATGAGGGGTTGAGTTCTTCAGGGATGGGATAGGAACAAGAACTAACCAACAGAATCCCATTCCCTAGACGGTACGTTTCTACTAAGGCTGGGCAATCAATCGAACATTTTCGAAACCGATATTTAGAAAACCAATAATCAAATTGATCTTCAGGAATTGAAAATATTTTGTTTTACGAGTCGACGCGAAACAAGTCGAATAGATTTTTTTAAATTTATAATAATAATAATCGGATTAACCCCGTGTTATACTTTGTTGTACAATGGTGGTGTAAACAAAAAATTGTGATAATAGCCGAGTGCGTATAGATAGATGTAGCTATTTTCACTCTCTATAACGTGATTTCGATTTGAAGTCATATTATCGCCCAGCCCTACTACGTTCTACTAAAACATGCAGATCGGTTAATAAAATAAAAAGGGTTATTATTCATGTAGAGAATTTGCTGTGTACTCACTGGTTTCCCATTCCTGTGAAGAGCGGTGGATAGAAGAGATGCACATACATACACACACACAGACACTGTAAGGCATGACGTACAGTAAGATGAAAAGACTGATAAATGATATGTCAGCGTGACGGTGCAATGCATGCAGCGTGTCAAGGCATTTCCCCAAATACAAGGTACCAAAAGTTAACTCTGAACTTGGTAAAGATCTGCTTTTGGCTTCTGTGGCCCTAATAATATACAGTACATGGAATGACCTGCAAACAACATTATAATTGACCACATTGGTACCCTTGAGTTGTTTTAAAACCATGGTGAGCATACACACCCCCACAATATACAAGATTTTGTCGAGTAAAACTGTAATACCTTTCTTCACAGACAAAAACTAAATGAAAACTAAGCTACGATGACTAAAACTATGACTACATGTTCTGAATCCTGATATTAATATTATACATTACTACAAATGAAAAGTAGACTAAAATGTCAGGCAGCGACTATAGGGAAGAAGAGATCCAGTAGAACTAAAAGTCAAGTCATGGTTGCACTCTGAAAATGGCCAATCTATACAGTACATGCTCACAACAAGTTGCAGCGCGACGTGTTGTAAGCTTGTAATGTAGATCTGCTATTTTCAGAGTGCAACCACGTGTAAATTCAGGCTTTACGACGCCATCAAGGCCCCTCAAAAAACAAAACCAACTGTAAGATTTGGTCTATTTGGTGACAAACACTACAATATTTCAGATGACTATAATAATATGACCAAAACTAAATTACATTTTACTCAAAATACTATGACTAAAACAACTAATTTTGCCGTCAAAAGAATCAACACTGGTTTGGTTTGGGGATTCTGCTGCGAGTGGTTTCAGTTGCAACTTGTTGCATTGTGTATCATTGGTGTGGACTGGGGCTATAAGACCACACACACACACACACACACACACACACACACACACACACACACACACACACACACACACACACACACACACACACACACACACACACACACACACACACACACACACACACACACACACACACACACACACACACACACACACACACACACACACTCTCTTCCTGTGTGGTAGGGCTGGCGGTTTGTCGTGCATAAGATAAAATGTATCACAATGGGTCATTGTCAGTGAACATACTCCTGCCCCCGCAGCGCCCTGGAACATGAATTCCTCATATCCAGGCAGAGATGAGCCGATGTCCTGTGTATCAATTAGTACATGACATAATAATATGAATCATGTATGAATTATTATTGATTGACTAACTAAAAACTAAAAAACACTTCACAAACAAGAAATGCATTATAAAATCCACTAACTAACGGGGTTATCTCCTGTTCTGTCAGTGGGTCAAAGGCTCATTCATTTATATAGGAGCCACACAGTGGAACAGCCTGGAATCCAGTGTTAAACTGACCTCCAATCTGAGGACGTTTAAACAGAAGACTAAAGAATGGCTACTGGAAAAGGTTCCCCTATAAAGGCTCATCTTAGAGGGACGGATAGGGACGTACTTGTTGTGTTGTGTATGTAATGTATACTGTTATGTATTTGTGATGTATTTTAAAGTATTGTTCCGTTCAGTGTGAGAGGACCTCAGTGGAAATAAGTCTTTGGACTTTACTGTGTAATCCTTGAATCGCTGATTATAATGTTGTATTATGATTGCTTTTCTAAAAGAATCTAATCAAATAAAATAAAATATTCACACATTAGAAGGACAATATCAGAACCATAAGGCTGTGTGTTTTCAATGAGTCTAACATGGTTCAAATGGAGTTTTTAAAGTTACAAGGCAGGGTGGCGTGTGGCATGTGCGATGTGATATGATGCATGATATCAAATATCTAAATATTTAATCAAGCACCCGTGTGAAGTGAGGGGTGAGTCTTATCGCCATACATCATCTCATTCTGGCCAATCACAATTTGCGTCCTCACTTTTCTGCCCTCACATTTAGCTTCGATATGTTATCATCAGCCAATCAAATCATCTCTATGGGGTGATCAGCCAATCACAAGCCCAAAGTTTGTGTTCACACAAACCCGGAAAGCTAGGCATACAGTAGGAGGGGCTAGCACCCCTAAAAAGAAATTCTGAGGGGTGCATACCAAAAGCCCTGGTATAGCCTATAAACCAGTGCTGCACAATGTTTTCCCCATTAAACTATAGAGCGTCACAGTCCCTCCCCCTTTCAGAACAACGAGTGGCCCAGGAAATGAATCCCAATGCATTTTTCCCCATAGGCTTTTCTTAAAAGTATTTATTTAAAGACGGTTACGCCGCGGACAAAGCCAACTCGGATCGTGACAAATCATGACAATGAACACAATGTTTTGGGGCGATCAAATCATTTATAAGAAGAAAAACAAAACAAATAGTGTTGTATCCTGCCTTTATTTTCTTCTTTCAAATGATTTGATCGGCCCAAAATATTGTGTTCAATGTCATGATTTGTCACGACTCGAGTTGGCTTTGTCCGCGGCGTAACCGTCTTTAAATAAATACTTTAAGAAAAGCCTATGGGGAAAATGCATTGGGATTAATTTCCTGGGCCACTCGTCGTTCTGAAAGGGGGAGGGACTGCGACGCTCTATAGTCTTTAGTCTGTAGCCTATACTGTATAGTTGCTGAACATTAACTACAAGCCATTCTGGACTGGGAACCCGTTTTGGTGTTTTAACTATAAGCATTATTTAGCTATTGAAAAATAGCAGATCTACAAGCTCGTAGCGCGCCACTCAGTGGCGCGCTATGAGCTTGTAGGTCTGCTATTTTTTGAAAAATCGTGAAAATGTGGCACAAATCTTTGACAAGACTTTTTTTTTATTTTGACGTCAGGCCTAAATGGGAGAAAACATCGAAGTGCTTGACTTAAACCTCTCTTTAACCCCTTTTGGTGTTTTAACTAAGCATTATGTTATGCTTTAGCTATTGAAAAATAGCAGATCTACAAGCTCATAGAGCTTGTAGGTCTGCTATTTTTGAAAAATCGTTAAAATGTGCCTAAATAGACACTATGCCTTTTTGCTCAGACACTAACTACTATGACGTAAAATCCTCCATTCATTGTCAATAGGATTATAATGTTTGTGTAGGACAAAAATAGACACTATATGCCGATTTGCTCAGACACTCAGTGATGTAAACAGGTTTTCAATGTAATGAGTCCCGGGATGCAGGGATAGTCTTTTAGATGAGTCCCAGGGACATTTTATGAGTGAGTCCCACTTCAATGACATTAGGAGTCATATTTTGCCGTTGGGTGGAGGAGGCATTGCTACATTAGGTTCTCCATTTTGCCAACGCCGTTGTTACAGACTCTGACATCCATCAGCCAAAACAAACACTACCATTAGAGGTGCCAGTCAACAGACAGCCGCCCGTCCAGCACGTGATGGAAAGTAAGTAAGTACTTTTACTTAAGTACAATTTTGAGGTATTTGTACGTTAAAGGGGTAGTTCAGATTTTTTGAACTTCAGTTGTATGAAATACTTGCCATTAATATAGTGGTTGCAACTGTATTAATTGATTGCCAGAGTCCCGTGGTGGGAGTTCTGCTCTGGTTTTAGTGAATATTAAGTAGTTCTGGTCATTTTGTGGGGGGCACTGGGGCCACGCAGTAAAAGTTAATTAATCCACAAAACGAACGTAATTTGTATTGTTGGCCTATTTCTAAAATATTAGCGCGACTTTCGTTCAACTTTGACCCCTCCATCACATGGAACTATTTTTTGGGCGTAGTGATATGGACACAAAAAACATCGTTCTGTGTGATAGAGGGGTAAAAAAAGAACGAAAGTTGCACTAATATTTTAGAAATAGGTCAACAATACAAAATGACCGGAACTACTTGATATTTCACCAAAACCAGAGCAGAACTCCCACCACGGGACTCTGGCAATCAATTAATACAGTTGCAACTTGCAACCTCTATATTAATGGCAAGTATTTCATACAACTTAAGTTAAAAAAATCTGAACTATCCCTTTAACCCATTTTGACCTGAGATCAGATTCTATAAATGTCTTCTACATCCTGACAGTTTTCTGAAAAAGCTATGTTTCTTTTTTGGAGATTTTAATTTTGATTAGAAAACATACATTAACCACTTCAACGCTCTACGCCATTTGAAAATGGCGTATAAGCGTTGTGACGCTTCGTGAGCTTGTAGATCCTCTATTTTCAATAGATTTTGTGCACATTTTGAACTTGTGAAATGGCAAATTAATTCTGCAATACATTTTGATGCCGATACTTTTGTAGCCTACTTTTACTCAAGTACATTTTCAATTCCGTACTTTCACTTGTAACGAAGTGGCTCTTAATTGCAGTATTGGTACTTTTACTCATAAGTAAAACAAAACGAAAAATGTTCGTCGACTACCTTTAATCACAAATGGAAACTAAATGAAAACTATGCTATGGTGACTAAAACTAAGACTAAATATACTGACAATTTCGTCGACAAATTAAAACTAGACTAAAATGTTAGGAAGGAACTAGTGGACAAGTGATCCAGTATAAGTCATTTCTGATCTACAAGTTGCAACGCGTTGTGCGCTTGTAGATCGGCTATTTTCAGCAAGTGTAAAAACACTCATTACGACGGCATCAAGGCCCGCCAAAACAACATTTTAGTCGACTAAATCACCTGTAGATTTAGTCAACTAAAATTGCATGACATTTAGTCGACTAAAACTAGACTAAACACTAAGACATTCCAGGTGACTAAAATGTGACTAAAACTAAATGAAGTTTCAAGTCCAAAGACTATGACTAAACTAAAGTAGAAATTTGCTGCCAAAAACAACACTGTTCTGGTGACACCGGGTCGGTTCTGCCCGTCTGGAATATCATTCCCTGACCCGTCACTATCAGATTCTATATAGGCTATATGGCGGCTGTGTGCAGGTGGCATGACTGGCAGTGGTGTCAGTGACTCCCTTCAAAATGAGCTTATTAATTGATAAACTTGGTACAGTAGCTGTGTGTGTGTGTGTGTGTGTGTGTGTGTGTGTGTGTGTGTGTGTGTGTGTGTGTGTGTGTGTGTGTGTGTGTGTGTGTGTGTGTGTGTGTGTGTGTGTGTGTGTGTGCGCATGGAGAGAGTGATGAAGGAGGGAGAGGTGATAGAGAGAGAGAGGGAGAGAAAAGAGAGAGGGGGAGAGAGAGGTTGGGACTTGTGGAGGAGGGACAGTGAGAGGAAAGGAAGGGGGGAGGTGGAGAGAGATAGAAAATGACAGGGAGAGAGAGAGAGAGAGAGAGAGAGGAGTGAAAAGTGAAAGCAGGGAAACAGCAGGGAAAGTAAAATGAAACCCCAAATATGCAATATGAAACTATATTATAAAAGTTACAACATCAAACAATGTCCACATGCCAGCCCTCAGTCTCCCTGCAGTGACAGCCTTAGTTATAAAAGACACACACAGGTCTTTCCCGTGAAGATTGATTGGACTATAATTAGCCTACCGTTTCTATATTTCGGTCGGACTCATTTATTTGTAGGTTGTCTACTTTTAAAGGTGTATTAAACGCAAACGCAACTAATGCATGCAGTCACTTATTGCAGCACATTGCATCGGCAGCACAAAGGGTCAACGAATCTATATAGTCATCATTTTTAATTAAAAAATGAG
The DNA here is from genome assembly GCF_964188405.1 of Protomyctophum parallelum. Classification (NCBI taxonomy): domain Eukaryota; kingdom Metazoa; phylum Chordata; class Actinopteri; order Myctophiformes; family Myctophidae; genus Protomyctophum; species Protomyctophum parallelum. Next base: position 37,731,082 of record NC_139703.1, on the reverse strand, counting down.
CCCAATAATAAGTTTATGTCCCATTGCACGGACGGACTGCATTGTTTATATATAGTAGTATAGTTCGTAGCTGATAGAGAAATAAAGTCGAACCCCTGCACTGCACACAGGCTGATCGGATCCCATAATAGCGACGGGGTTATAAAGCTAGATAAGACAAGATAAAAACTAGACTAAAATGTTAGGAAGGGACTAGTGGACAAGAGCTCCACTATAAGTCCTTTTACACTTGGTTGCATGCTGAAAATAGCTGACAATTACAATTGCAATTACAATACTGACAATTTCGTCAACAAATAAAAACTAGACAAAAATGTTAGAAAGGGACTAGTGGACAAGAGATCCAGTATAAGTCATTTTACACTTGGTTGCATGCTGAAAATAGCTGATCTACAAGCTCACAACGCGTCGCGTTGCGACGCGTTGTGAGCTTGTAGATCGGCTATTTTCAGCACGTACACAAAAAGCCTGTATGACAGATGTTGGGGGGTCAGCTCTCAGCTGTCAGAAGGCAGCAGATCACGCATGGAGCCGTGCATGGTGGAGGAGGAGCATTTCACCCTCGCACCACCATCCACCATCACAGTATACAGTCAGAGAAGACGAGGAGAACAATAATTGAAAATTCCAAGTCCATAATTAATATGACAATAATAACAGCCGGCATTTTACCTGCAACGTGACGGGTTTCAAAGGTCGGAAGCTAGCAGGAGCGTCTCTCTCTCTCTCTCTCTCTCTCTCTCTGTGCGGTTCTTCTCTGTCTGACTCGGAGGAGCGCTCGTTCCGTTCAGACAGAAAACAGAAAGCACAGGAGCACCGCCACGCCCCCCTGATGACGCCACTGCACAGGTGTGTGTGTGTGTGTGTGTGTGTGTGTGTGTGTGTGTGTGTGTGTGTGTGTGTGTGTGTGTGTGTGTGTGTGTGTGTGTGTGTGTGTGTGTGTGTGTGTGTGTGTGTGTGTGTGTGTGCGTGCGTGCGTGCGTGCGTGCGTGCGTGCGTGCGTGCGTGCGTGCGTGCGTGCGTGCGTGCGTGCGTGCGTGCGTGCGTGCGTGCGTGTGTGTGTGTGTGTGTGTGTGTGTGTGTGTGGGCGGCACCAGGGGCTGATTGAAGGCTGCAGCAGCCAATCAGAGGGCGTACTGTAGCCTGTGTGGCACAGGTGGTAATAATAATTATCGTTTCAGGTTAACTGTATAGACGGAACAGGTGCGTCTCTAAACCTCTTCCATTTATATGTGCTGTTTGTTCAGTAAATAACAGCCTAAAAGGGGTTTTCCCCCAGCTCTGTAAACGATACTGTACCAAAGTAACTAAATAGGCTATGCCAATTGCAAAGGGTAAAATATAATTTAGATAGCGTGTTATGTATAGACAGGTGCCAGGTTCATTTGTTGATCTTGGCATCCTACCATAGTGATAGTCATGTGTGCACTTTTTCCTCCGAGGTGGTGGAAAGGGCGAGGTTATGTGTACACAGATTATTTCTATGTTTGATGAAGCCTACCTCGTGTTATTTAACTTATTTTACATTGCTCACTGTAAATCGCTCTGAATTAAGAAGAGCATAGAGCTATAAATGCCTACATTGTAATTGAAATAAGTGCATAGGCCTACATGTACTCAAGTTCTTACTACTACTAGTTCAAACTATTTGTCACTTTGTCAGTATTTCTTTATCGTCAAACTCAATGAGCAGAAATAGGCCCATGCTCCATGGTGTGTCTATTGATTGATTGATTGATTGAAGTATTTGACAGTTTGCAGAATTACAGTACATTTCAAGCACAAACTCAATACAAAGACTGTTAACTGTGAGTGGACGACCCAATAAACTAAAGCATTACACTTGTTTACAAGAGGGTCCACCATGTTCAATTCATCATACATTCAGATAATATATTCAGTAATTTAGGTCTACTTCAGTGGTTTTCAACCAGTGGTCCGGGGACCACCAGTGGTCCTTGAGGGGGTTCCAGGTGGTCCCCAGCTAAATTGAGAGTTGGTAACCAAATGGACCCTTATATATATCTTCATGTTACGCTCTCAAGAGTTACATTATTGTTAAACATCAGCATTACTTAATAATGTACAAGAAGTCTACACAATTAAATTAGAGAATGTAGAAGAATTGTTTTCGTTTGAAACAAAATATCCTTTAGTTTTGGGTCTGTGGCTCAAATGCAGAATAAATAATGTGCCTCGAGGCTCGATTATCCTCGATATGAAAAGCATTGAAAGCCACTTTAATACTTGTAGGGTTGTATAATGTAATGTGTTGTCTCTAATGCGTTTGTGGTCTAATGCACCCTCTAGTGGAAGAAGGCGGTATATGTATCTTAATCAGTCAAGATAGAACAGTTTGCAGAATTACAGTACATTTCAAGCAGAAACTCAATACAAAGACTGTTAAATGTGAGTGGACGACCCAATTAAGCATTACACTTGTTTACAAGAGGGTCCACCATGTTCAATCCATCACAACATTTAGAGACGTAGGCTACAAATGTAATAGACACTATTCTATTCTATATAGTAAAAGAACAGAACAGGAAATCATCATAAAGGAGGTAAAAAGGGAAAAGAAACATATACAGTGATCGTAATCATAAACTCAAATTGAACAAACTTAAAGGTTTTATGACATTCATTTTCATTTATTTTTCTTTTTCTTTTTCTTTTTTCTTTTAGGTTTTATGACCTCAATTACACCCAAAAAACCTGAACTTTGAACATTCAGTGGATTTTCTGTGGTCTGAAGTTTTCTTTGGGGTTTGGAAGCCTTTTGAGCTACAATGAAAACAGGCAACACAGTGAAAACAGTGACATCTGCTGGCAAATCCCATTGACATATATGGGATTTGCAGGCTCTTACATCACAAACTGCCGGCATATCAGAGCACCTGTTTGAGCCAGAAAACCCCAGATCACAGAAAATCTACTGAATGTTAAAAGTTCATGTTTTTTGGGTGCAATTGAGATAAGCAAACCTAAAAAAAATAAGAACAATTCCAAAACCTTTTTTTTAATGTCACATCCCTTTAACACCTTTAACAACAGTCTTTGTATTGAGTTGTGCTTGAAATGTACTGTAATTCTACAAACTGTTGTGTTGATACATATTTCAATCAATCAATCAATCAAAAAACAACGTGTTCAGAAACATCAGAGTTTACCTGTCTGTGACTGTCTTTTCTGTTCATAGAGTATATATGAATACTTACAAGCTTGGACTACAGCTGCAATGTTGGTGAGTTTAACGTCGTTTAAGACAAGCAGATCGCAAACCAAATTGGATGAGTGTGGAGTCAATGGAGGGTATTGCAACTCTAGATTCATCCCATTATAAAAAAATATAGCGTTGCAAATTGCGGCTACACTAGAGTGTGCTTTTTGTGCAGGTCCAGTATTATGTGTACCAATTAAGATCCTCAGAATGTGAGCAAAGCACATTTTGGCAGCCAGCCAATCATGTATAACATTACAAAACAACCCACTCTGCTCTCTTACCTTTTAGTTTTTATTATCTACCTCTTTTCCTCAGATGGTCTGAGGTTAGGTTTAGGAATAGTTCTACATTTAGATACATCAACATCAATGACCATGCAGTGTTGACTTTCACCCAATGCTTTCACCTCAATAGCATTCTTCTTATTATGTAAATGAAGTGTCTTAATCTTGTGTGTGTGTGTGTGTGTGTGTGTGTGTGTGTGTGTGTGTGTGTGTGTGTGTGTGTGTGTGTGTGTGTGTGTGTGTGTGTGTGTGTGTGTGTGTGTGTGTGTGTGTGTGTGTGTGTGTGTGTGTACATTTTGCAACAGGTCTGTAGTGGCGTGTCAAAGCTCCGCCCCCGGCCAGACTCATCTGAGACGATAAGATTTGACCAATTAAGACAAAGCTTGATCAAACAACACAACATTCTAATCTAGGGGAAGAAGAATTGCCACCACTGACATTGTAGTTTCACTCAGAGACACCACTGACATTGTAGTTTCACTGACATAGTAGTTTCACTCACTGACATTGTAGTTGTAACTTCACTCAGAGACAAAAATGGCCTCCATGTCGTCTCTTCCAGAAAAGGACTTTTCCTGTCCTGTGTGTCATGACATCTTTAAAGATCCCGTGATACTGTCCTGTAGCCACAGCTTCTGTACAGCTTGTTTGCAGAAATGGTGGAGAGAGAAGCGTATAAAGGAATGTCCAGTTTGTAAGGACATACATTTGGCGGAACATCTACCCCGTAACCTGGCTCTGAAGAACCTGTGTGAGGCCTTCGTACAGGAGAGACATCAGAGAGCTTCAAAACGAACAAGATCTTCGTCGGGGTCCGAGGATCTCTGCAGTCTGCACGCCGAGAGACTCAAACTGTTCTGTCTGGGGTGTCAACAGCCGGTGTGTCTCGTGTGTCTCCGGACCACTGATAGACGTGGCCAAACACCTGGGCAACCTGGCCTTCAGAGTCTGGGACAAGATGAAGGACAACATCTCCTACTTTCCTGTCATTCTGGACCCCAACACCGCCTATCCAGGATACACCCTGTCTGACTAGGCTAGAGGATGGGATCTACACGGCACAGTCCGTAGTACCAGGGTCACTCACCGGCATACAGGTCATCCCATTGGAGACGGAACCTCAGAGGATCAGAGTCCAGCTGGACTGTGATGGAGGAACGCTGTCCTTCTCTGACCCCGATGGTGCTAACGCACACATACACACCTTCACGCACACCTTCACCGAGACACTATTTCTGTACATTTTCGATATTGGTGATGGTCCCTGTAGTGGCACTGTGAGGATATTACCGGGTAAGATTAGTGTAACTGTGGAACAATGCAGTTAGACCGTACTGTCTCCGTTGCCTTAAGACATTCAGGGTCATTACTTGTCTCGTATGTTTGAGAGAGAGTCATTATTGTGTTTTCAAAATGAATATCAAGAATTGTATAAGCAGATTAAAAAAAAAATGTAATTCACATTTATACAATGTCAATATTACATGTTGTGACAAATAAAATGCAGGATATTTTGCAGAGAACTTTTAACTCAAAGTCCACAAGGGCATAATTGTCTATTGCAAAAATGCATCGAAAAAGCAATGCCCCAGACGTGGGAACAAAATTCATTTTCCAGGACCTTTTCTTTTTTTTGTTCCCCAGTCCAGATGGCCTACAGTTACACCCACAGCACATTGTGACATTGACAGCAATGCATACTTATTCTCACTGGCTTGTTTATTCTGTGAATTTAGTTAATCAATATTATGTCAGTCTGTTATATCGTTGGTGAGCAGGATTTGTGAGTTCAATATGAATTTGACCACATAGAGTTCAGTGAGTCAAATCATAATAAAGACAAATACCGGCACACTTCAAAGTTTTCTCATATTTTGTAATTTACTGTCCAGGTCAACAGACCTGTGTGTGTGAAGGGGCCCCCAGGGGCCCCCACTCTATCCATTATATAATGTTGGCTATTAACAAAATAGCAGATCTACAAGCTGTCACGGTACGTGACATGTTATGTTTTCTTGTGTACCTTTTATTTTGTGCCATCCTGTCTTCCCCTGTACCTGCCTTGTCTAACCTGTATTGTGATTAGTCTTTGTTTTCCACCTGTGTCCTCTTAGTCCCCCAGCCAATCCCTGTCTTGATTTTTGTTCACCTGTGTCTAGTTTTCCCATGTCTATAAGTATGCCCTTGTGTTTTTCAGTTCTTTGTTGGTTCGTAAATTGTTGTCAGTGTATTCTAGCTCCTCGTGGTTCCTTGTATATTTCCTAGTACCAGTGTTTTTCCTTGCTCCTAGTTATCCCTAGTTTCCTCGTGTTTCCTGTGTTTGTCCCTGTACCTGGTTTTTGGTTAATAAACCACCGTGCACTCGACCTGCCTTGTGTCTGCCTCATCCTCTGCATTTGTCCTGCGCTTGGGTCCTACACCTCTGACTCTGATCGTGACACAAGCTGCTGTTTTTGTAAAGATTTAATTTCATTTTATTTCGCACATAGATTTCAAGATTGAAAATGTTTGGAACATTTTGAATCAGTTTGAATTTGGTTTCACATCAATCTACTCTTCTGGGGGTCCCTGCCAAAATATAGTTCCAGACGGCCATTTTGGGGGTCCTTGACATGACAATGTTGAATAACTACTGAATTAACTTGAAGCTATATGACGATGAGGTGAAGTGGTCTTTATTCTTTGGTTATGTTTTGACCCTCTCATCATTCAAACATTCAACAAATTAAAACGGGCTCTAACATGGAATAGTTGCGAACGCAGTGATTGCGAACGCAGTGAGCCACTTACTATGACAGCAAGGGCTGAATGTCTGTGTGTGTGTGTGTGTGTGTCACGCTGTTACACCACCCGCCCGCCACCAGAGGGCGCAGCTGTAGCACACACACACACACACACACACACACACACACAGGGCGCAGCTGTAGCACACACACACACACACACACACACACACACACACACACACACACACACACAGGGCGCAGCTGTAGCACACACACACACACACACACACACACACACACACACACAACCACACACACACGAGCTGCGTTCGCTTCCCGCGTTTGCGCGTCTTACTTGTAGTCTACTATACATCCTCTGTATGTGGATGCATACAATACAAAGACTGTTAACTGTGAGTGGACGACACCATAAAGCATTACACTTGTTTACAAGAGGGTCCACCATGAATTGAACATGGTGGACCCTCTTGTAAACAAGTTTAATGCTTAATTGGGTCGTCCACTCACAGTTAACAGTCTTTGTATTGAGTTTGTGCTTGAAATGTACTGTAATTCTGCAAACTGTTAATACATATTTCAATCAATCAATCAAAAAAAAGTATCTTTACTGATTAACATACCGCCTTCTTCCACTAGAGGGTGCATTAGACCACAAACGCATTAGAGACAACACATTATACAACCCTTCAAGTATTAAAGTGGCTTTCAACGCTTTTCATATCGAGGATAATCGAGCCTCGAGGCACATTATTTATTCTGCATTTGAGCCACAGACCCAAAACTAAAGAATATTTTGTTTCAAACGATAACAATTCTTCTACATTCTCTAATTAAATTGTGTAGACTTCTTGTAAATTATTAAGTAATGCCGATGTTTAACAATAATGTAACTCTTGAGAGCATAACATGAAGATATTATATAAGGGTCCATTTGGTTACCAACTCTCAATTTAGCTGGGGACCACCTGGAACCCCCTCGAGCGGGACCATGGTGGTCCCCGGACCACTGGTTGAAAACCACTGAAGTAGACGTAAAAGTTTGGAATTACTGCATATATTATCTGACTTTATGATGAATTGAACAAGGTGGACCCTCTTGTAAACAAGTGTAATGCTTTATGGTGTCGTCCACTCACAGTTAAGTCTTTGTATTGTATGCATCCACATATAGAGGATGTAGAGTAGACTACTATTCCATGTTAGAGCCCGTTTTAATTTGTTGAATGTTTGAATGATGCGAGGGTCAAAACATAGCCAAAGAATAAAGACCACTTCATCCATCGCCATATAGCTTCAAGTTAATTCAGTAGTTATTCAACATTGTTATGTCAAGGACCCCCAAAATGGCCGTCTGGAACTATTTTGGCAGGGACCCCCAGAAGAGTAGATTGATGTGAAACCAAATTCAAACTGATTCAAAATGTTCCAAACATTTTCAATATGTTTTTTCAAATCTTTTCAAAAACAGCAGCTTGTATCTGCTATTTTGTTAACCCATTTTGGGCAGGAACCCCTTTTGGTGTTAGCATTATGTTATGCTTTAGCAATTGAAAAATAGCAGATCTACAAGCTCATAGCGCGCCACTCGGTGGCGCGCTATGAGCTTGTAGATCAGCTATTTAAAAAAAATCAAAGAACCACTGACATAGAAACATAGCTTTTTCAGAAAACTATCAGGATGTAGAAGACATTTTTAGAATCTGATCTCAGGTCAATTTAATAGCCAACATTATATAATGGATACACACACACACACAGGTCTGCTGACCTGGACAGTAAATTACAAAATATGATAAAACATTGAAGTGTGCCGGTATTTGTCTTTATTATGATTTGACTCACTGAACTTGGTCAAATTCATATTGAACTCACAAATCCTGCTCACCAACGATATAACAGACTGACATAATATTGATTAACTAAATTCACAGAATAAACAAGCCAGTGAGAATAAGTCAGCATTGCTGTCAATGTTGTCGGACTGGTGAACAAAAGAAAGGGCCTGGAAAATTAATTTTGTTCCCACGTCTGGGGCATTGCTTTTTCGATGCATTTGTGGACTTTGACTTCACAACTCACAACATGTATATAAATGTGAATTACAAAAAAATGAAATCTGCTTATACAATTCTTGAAAACACAATGAATGTCTCTCTCAAACTGCCATTCATATAACATACGAGACAAGTAATGACCCTGAATTTCTTAAGGCAACGGAGACAGGACGGTCTAACTGCATTGTTCCACAGTTACACTAATCTTACCCGGTAATATACTCACAGGGTAAGTACCATTATCACCAATACTGAAAATGTACGGAAATAGTGTATCAGTGAAGGTGTGCGTGAAGGTGTGTATGTGTGCGTTAGCAGCATCGGGGTCAGAGAAGGACAGCGTTCCTCCATCACAGTCCAGCTGGACTCTGATCCTCTGAGGTTCCGTCTCCAATGGGAGGACCTGTATGCCGGTGAGTGACCCTGGTACTACAGACTCTGCCGTGTAGATCCCATCCTCTAGCCTTATTCTCCAATGATTACCCTTTCGGTCTCCCTTCCTCTGGTACGACTCTGCTAACAAACCCACTTCCCAGTCCGTGCTGTCGCCAACCTCGATGTCCCAGCTGTGAGTGCCAGAGTCAAAGCCCTCGGAACCCAGGACGATGGGCATCTGGTCAAACCGCTCTATGTTGTCGGGAAGCGCAGACCCGGAGGGCCAATAGTCTGTGTACGGGTATGTGCAGTATCCGGGACGGCACAGATCGTCAGACAGGCTGTATCCTGTATAGGCAGTGTTGGGGTCCAGAATGACAGGAAAGTAGGAGATGTTGTCCTTCATCTTGTCCCAGACTCTGAAGGCCAGGTTGCCCAGGTGTTTGGCCACGTCTATCAGTGGTCCGGAGACCACCGGCTGTGGGTCCTGCGGTGTGAACCGCAGGACTCTTTCCATTGTGGTCTTGTAGTTCTGCAGGAATGAGACGGGTTCGGCTCTAAGCTCCTCCTCTATGGATCTGATGTTGCTTGAAAGGTCTCTTATGTCTCTGTTCAGACCCTCAATCTTCTCCTTAATCATCTGATTAATCTGGTGCTCTTCCTCCCTCAGTTCAGTGATCCTGGCCTCCTCTTCACGATCTAGAAACTTATGAAGCTTCTTAAACCCTTTGTTAATGCGCGTCTCTGTGAGCCAGGCCTGGTGCTTAACGTGTTCTGCTGTTCGGTCACTTCTCTTTTGTACTTTAAGAAAGACCTCCAGTTTCTCCAGTAAAGGCTTCAGTGATTTCCGGACTTCCTCCTTGTGATCCAGAGCAGCTTCATCGACGGGTCTGAAGCTGTGCTTGGCGTGTTTTTCTGAATGCAGACACACGACACACACCGGCTGTTGACACCCCAGACAGAACAGTTTGAGTCTCTCGGCGTGCAGACCGCAGAGATCCTCGGACCCCGATGAAGATCTCGGTCGTTTTGAAGCTCTCTGATGTCTCTCCTGTACGAAGGCCTCACACAGGTTCTTCAGAGCCAGGTTACGGGGTAGATGTTCCGCCAAATGTATGTCCTTACAAACTGGACATTCCTTTATACGCTTCTCTCTCCACCATTGCTGCAAACAAGCTGTACAGAAGCTGTGGCTACAGGACAGTAACACGGGATCTTTAAAGATGTCATGACACACGGGACAGGAAAAGTCATTTTCTGGAAGAGACGATGCGGAAGCCATTTTTGTCTCTGAGTGAAGTTACAACTACAATGTCAGTGGTGGCAATTCTTCTTCCCCTAGATTAGAATGTTGTGTTGTTGGTCAAATCTTATCGTCTCAGATGAGTCTGGCCGGGGGCGGAGCTTTGACACACCACCACAGAAGACCTGTACACACACACACACACACACACACACACACACACACACACACACACACACACACACACACACACACACACACACACACACACACACACACACACACAAGATTAAGACACTTCATTTACATAATAAGAAGAATGCTATTGAGGTGAAAGCATTGGGTGAAAGTCAACACTGCATGGTCATTGATGTTGATGTATCTAAATGTATAACTATTCCTAAACCTAACCTCAGACCATCTGAGGAAAAGAGGTAGATAATAAAAACAAAAAGGTAAGAGAGCAGAGTGGGTTGTTTTGTAATGTTATACATGATTGGCTGGCTGCCAAAATGTGCTTTGCTCACATTCTGAGGATCTTAATTGGTACACATAATACTGGACCTGCACAAAAAGCACACTCTAGTGGAGTCAGGAGGGATAATTCCCATGATGCAACCAACCTTTTGATGTGAGTCTGAACTCTGAATGCCTACTAAAGACAACTAATGAGATGAATGTTTGTCCAACTCTCTCTCTCTCACACACACACACACACACACACACACACACACACACACACACACACACACACACACACACACACACACACACACACACACACACACACACACACACACACACACACACACACACACACAAAGGGGGGCTGACGTGGGGAGAGAATTCGGATGTTTACAATGGTCTAACTATTTTACCACGTAGATTGATTGATTGATTGAAATATTTATTAACAGTTTGTAGAATTTACAGTACATTTTAAGCACAAACTCAATACAAAGACTGTCAACTGTGAGTGGACGACCCAATTAAGCATTACACTTGTTTACAACAGGGTCCACATTGTTCAATTCATCAAAACATTTAAAGACATACAAACATTTAGAGACATACAAATAGACATTTCTATGTAGCTAAATTCATCATATGGGAAGCAAAAAAGGGAAAAGATACAATATGCAGTGAGGGAAAATGGGGTGGGGGGGGGGTGGGGGGGATTCAGATTTTACAGAGGCCAGTTTCGAATTGCAGCCATCCGTAGGTGCCCTTTGAGAGCGGTTTTGAAGGAGTCAAGGGATTCACATGTCTTAATGACTGTTGGTAGGGCGTTCCACATTTTGGTGGCATAGGAGCGAAAAGAATTTAGTCCCTTGTTTGTGCCGAATCTGGGTTGTACATGGTTTGTTGCACTCCCTCTGGTGTTGTGGGTGTGGACTTCGTTTACATTAAGGAAGTATTTAGACAGGTACATGGGTATCTTGGTGGTGTATCGAATCTTGTGGACCAGACCCATTGCAAGATGCTGTACTCTGTCGACGACCCTAAGCCATCCCAGCCTGTCAAAGTGGGCAGGGGTGAGGTGGGTTCGGGGGGTGAGGCCAAGTAGGAGCCTGACCAGTTTGTTTTGGGAGGTCTGGAGCCTTGTTTTAAGGGCCTTTGAGGTGCTGTGGTACCAAGAGGTGGATGCATAGTCAAAGAAACCTTGTACGAGGGCTCCTGTTAAGGTCTTCAAGGTGTTTTTGCTGACCAGTGAGGAGATCCTGTAAAGGAATCTTGTTCTTTGATTGACTTTTTTGATTACGTTGGTGGCCATCTTATCACCGGAAAGATTGGCCTCCAGGATGGAACCTAGGTAGGTAATTTGATCTTTTCGTGTGATAATATTGTCACCCACTCTAACCAAGAAGCCATCTGCCTTGCTGAGATTACTATTTGATCCGAAGAGGATGGATTCAGTTTTTCCCAGGTGTAAGGATAGTTTGTTATCAGCGAGCCAGGTGCAGATTCTACCGAGTTCAGAGCTGAGGGTCTTTTCAACCTGCAGTTTGTTCCTGTCCGAGACCAGCAGTGCTGAGTCATCTGCGAACAGGAACAAGTTGCAGTCACAAGCTGAAGTCATGTCATTAACATATATTAGGAACAGTAAAGGCCCTAGTATGCTTCCAGCACCGCAGCGCCCACACACTACAGGCTACAAGCACACACAAGGACAAACTACAGTGTAGTACTTTACAAGTGAAGTCATGCTCATTGCTCTTTGCATTTGCACAGTGGCAGCAAGGAAACAAACCTACCCTTTTTGTTCTGCTGTTTCACGAGTCACGACCGTATGTCGGATGTCCAGTGTAGCATGATGTTTAGACTGTATGTCGGATGTCCAGTGTAGCATGATGTTTAGACCGTATGTCGGATGTCCAGTGTAGCATGATGTTTAGACCGTATGTCGGATGTCCAGTGTAGCATGATGTTTAGACCGTATGTCGGATGTCCAGTGTAGCAGGATGTTTAGACCGTATGTCGGATGTCCAGTGTAGCAGGATGTGAAATCTGTTGCTCTGTGTTGACCTGCTACTGTCTGCCTGGGTCTAGACCGGAGGGGAACCATGTCGACCACAGAGCAATGGATCGAGCAAGGCGCAACAGAACAGAGCAACAGATTTCACATCATGCTACACGGTGTTTTTTTCAGTGGTTTTCAACCAGTGGTCCGGGGACCACCGTCCCGCTCGAGGGGGTTCCAGGTGGTCCCCAGCTAAATTGAGAGTTGGTAACCAAATGGACCCTTAAATATATCTTCATTCAAGAGTTACATTATTGTTAAACATCGGCATTACTTAATCATTTACAAGAAGTCTACACAATTAAATGAGAGAATGTAGAAGAATTGTTATGGTTTGAAACAAAATATTCTTTAGTTTTGGGTCTGTGGCTCAAATGCAGAATAAATAACGTGCCTCGAGGCTCGATTATCCTCGATATGAAAAGCGTTGAAAGCCACTTTAATACTTGAAGTGTTGAATATGTAATGTGTTGTCTCTAATGCGTTTGTGGTCTAATGCACCCTCTAGTGGAAGAAGGCGGTATCTTAATCAGTCAAGATACATTTTTTTGATTGATTCATTGATTGATTATTTGACAGTTTGCAGAATTACAGTACATTTCAAGCACAAACTCAATACAAAGATTGTTAACTGTGAGTGGACGACCCAATTAAGCATTACACTTAATTGTTTACAAGAGGGTCCACCGTCCATGTTCAATTCATCAAAAACATTTAGAGACGTACAAATAGACACTTCTATATAGTAAAAGAACAGAACAGGAATTCATCATAAAGGAGGGAAAAAGGGAAAAGAAACATATACAGTGATCTGATCGTAATCATAAACACAAATTGAACAAACTTAACACCAGGAGCCAATATGTGTTGCATTTCATTTCAGAAGTACAGTTTGTGTTCGCTGTCCCGCTGGAGATAAGACATGAATTTAACGACCACCAACTGTGATTGTTTTGATGAATTGAACAAGGTGGACCCTCTTGTAAACAAGTGTAACAGTCTTTGTATTGAGTTGTGCTAGAAATGTACTGTACTTCTGCAAACTGTTGTGTTGATAGTACATATTTCAATCAATCAAAAACCAACGTGTTCAGAAACATCAGTTTACCTGTCTGTGTGTCTGTCTGTGACTGTCTGTCTGTCTGTTCTGTTGCGCCTTGCTCGATCCATTGCTCTGTGGTCGACATGGTTCCCCTCCGGTCTAGACCCAGGCAGACAGTAGCAGGTCAACACAGAGCAACAGATTTCACATCCTGCTACACTGGACATCCGACATACGGTCTAAACATCCTGCAACACTGGACATCCGACATACGGTCTAAACATCATGCTACACTGGACATCCGACATACGGTCTAAACATCATGCTACACTGGACATCCGACACACGGTCTAAACATCATGCTACACTGGACATCCGACACACGGTCTAAACATCATGCTACACTGGACATCCGACACACGGTCTAAACATCATGCTACACTGGACATCCGACATACGGTCTAAACATCATGCTACACTGGACATCCGACATACGGTCGTGACTCGTGAAACAGCAGAACAAAAAGGGGTAAAGGTTTGTTTCCTTGCTGCCACTGTGCAAATGCAAAGAGCAGTGAGCATGACTTCACTTGTAAAGTACTAGACTGTAGTTTGTCCATGTGTGTGCTTGTAGTCTGTAGTGTGTGCGGCGCTACGTGGTAAAATAGTTAGACCATTGTAAACATCCGAATTCTCTCCCCACGTCAGCCCCCTTGCTATTATGAATACGTGTGTGTGTGTGTGTGTGTGTGTGTGTGTGTGTGTGTGTGTGTGTGTGTGTGTGTGTGTGAGAGAGTGTGAGTGAAAGAGAGAGAGAAAGTTGGACAAACGATTCATCTCATTAGTTGTCTTTAGTAAGGCATTTCAGACTCGACATCAAAAGGTTGGTTGCATCATGGGAATTATCCCTCCTGACTCCACTAGAGTGTGCTTTTTGTGCAGGTCCAGTATTATATGTGTGTGACGGTTGTGTACCCGTCCCGTCATGAAAGACACACACAGATGCACTGGGTTGGATGTTTAGGCTCTTTACTGAAGTAGCTCTGCAAATGAGTGGTTTCAGACACAGAACATAAGGGTTTAGCTCCTCCGCTGATATTGACGTCACAGCAGAGAGCTAGTCAGACTGTCTATAGTACAGAACATCTTAATAATACTTTTCTTAGAGCAGCTCCAGACAAGACACACTTACCACAGCAGAGAGCTAGTCAGACTGTGGGGAACTTCCGTTTCCGGTCACCTTTATAGACTACCAGTAGGGGGCGCTAAACAACCACTCACGCAGGAGGATAAACTATACACACACGTCTTAGCAGGAATTTCACTACAATAACCAGAGTATTTCTTATACCCGTTACATGTGTACCAATTAAGATCCTCAGAATGTGAGCAAAGCACATTTTGGCAGCCAGCCAATCATGTATATAACATTACAAAACAACCCACTCTGCTCTCTTACTTTTAGTTTTTATTATCTACCTCTTTTCCTCAGATGGTCTGAGGTTAGGTTTAGGAATATTTCTACATTTAGATACATCAACATCAATGACCATGCAGTGTTGACTTTCACCCAATGCTTTCACCTCAATAGCATTCTTATTATTATGTAAATGAAGTGTTTTAATCCTGTGTGTGTGTGTGTGTGTGTGTGTGTGTGTGTGTGTGTGTGTGTGTGTGTGTGTGTGTGTGTGTGTGTGTGTGTGTGTGTGTGTGTGTGTGTGTGTACATTTTGCAACAGGTCTGTAGTGGCGTGTCAAAGCTCCGCCCCCGGCCAGACTCATCTGAGACGATAAGATTTGACCAAAGACAAAGCTTGATCAAACACAACATTCTAATCTAGGGGAAGAAGAATTGCCGTCCACCACTGACATTGTAGTTTCACTGACATTGTAGTTTCACTCAAGAGACAAAAATGGCCTCCATGTCGTCTCTTCCAGAAAAGGACTTTTCCTGTCCCGTGTGTCATGACATCTTTAAAGATCCCGTGTTACTGTCCTGTAGCCACAGCTTCTGTACAGCTTGTTTGCAGCAATGGTGGAGAGAGAAGCGTATAAAGGAATGTCCAGTTTGTAAGGACATACATTTGGCGGAACATCTACCCCGTAACCTGGCTCTGAAGAACCTGTGTGAGGCCTTCGTACAGGAGAGACATCAGAGAGCTTCAAAACGACCGAGATCTTCGTCGGGGTCCGAGGATCTCTGCAGTCTGCACGCCGAGAGACTCAAACTGTTCTGTCTGGGGTGTCAACAGCCGGTGTGTGTCGTGTGTCTGCATTCAGAAAAACACGCCAAGCACAGCTTCAAACCCGTCGATGAAGCTGCTCTGGATCACAAGGAGGAAGTCCGGAAATCACTGAAGCCTTTACTGGAGAAACTGGAGGTCTTCAATGAAGTAAAAAGGAAAAGTAACCTAACAGCAGCACACGTTGAGCACCAGGCCTGGCTCACAGAGACGCGCATTAACAAAGGGTTTAAGAAGCTTCATCAGTTTCTACATGATGAAGAGGAGGCCAGGATCACTGAACTGAGGGAGGAAGAGCACCAGATTAATCAGATGATTAAGGAGAAGATTGAGGGTCTGAACAGAGACATAAGAGACCTTTCAAGCAACATCAGATCCATAGAGGAGGAGCTTAGAGCCGAACCCGTCTCATTCCTGCAGAACTACAAGACCACAATGGAAAGAGTCCTGCGGTTCACACCGCAGAACCCACAGCCGGTGGTCTCCGGACCACTGATAGACGTGGCCAAACACCTGGGCAACCTGGCCTTCAGAGTCTGGGACAAGATGAAGGACAACATCTCCTACTTTCCTGTCATTCTGGACCCCAACACTGCCTATCCAGGATACACCCTGTCTGACGATCTGTCCAGTCCCGGATACTGCACAGACTATCCGGGGTCTCACACTAGTCAGCTTCCCGACAACACAGAGAGGTTTGACCAGATGCCCATCGTCCTGGGTTCCGAGGGCTTTGACTCTGGCACTCACAGCTGGGACATCGAAGTTGTGGACCGCACGGACTGGGAAGTGGGTTTGTTAGCAGAGTCGTACCAGAGCAGGAAGGGAGACCGAAAGGGTAATCATTGGACAATAACGCTAAGGGACGGGATCTACACGGCAGAGTCTGTAGTACCAGGGTCACTCACCGGCATACAGGTCCTCCCATTGGAGACGAAACCTCAGAGGATCAGAGTCCAGCTGGACTGTGATGGAGGAACGCTGTCCTTCTCTGACCCCGATGCTGCTAACGCACACATACACACCTTCACGCACACCTTCACCGAGACACTATTTCCGTACATTTCCGATATTGATGATGATACTTACCCTGTGAGGATATTACCGGGGAAGATTAGTGTAACTGTGGAACAATGCAGTTAGACCGTACTGTCTCCGTTGCCTTAAGACATTCAGGGTCATTACTTGTCTTGTATGTTTGAGAGTCATTATTGTGTTTTCAAAATGAATATCAAGAATTGTATAAGCAGATTTTCTTTTTTTGTAATTCACATTTATATACATGTGCATAAATAAAATGCAGGATATTTTGCAGAGAACTTTTAACTCAAAGTCCACAAGGGCATAATTGTCTATTGCAAAAATGCATCGAAAAAGCAATGCCCCAGACGTGGGAACAAAATTAATTTTCCAGGACCTTTTCTTTTTTTTGTTCGCCAGTCCAGATGGCCTACAGTTACACCCACAGCACATTGTGACATTGACAGCAATGCTGACTTATTCTCACTGGCTTGTTTATTCTGTGAATTTAGTTAATCAATATTATGTCAGTCTGTTATATCGTTGGTGAGCAGGATTTGTGAGTTCAATATGAATTTGACCACATAGAGTTCAGTGAGTCAAATCATAATAAAGACAAATACCGGCACACTTCAATGTTTTATCATACATTTTGTAATTTACTGTCCAGGTCAACAGACCTGTGTGTGTGAAGGGGCCCCCAGGGGCCCCCACTCTATCCATTATATAATGTTGGCTATTAAATTGACCTGAGATCAGATTCTAAAAATGTCTTCTACATCCTGATAGTTTTCTGAAAAAGCTATGTTTCTATGTCAGTGTTTCTTTGATTTTTCAAAAATAGACCTATGAGCTTGTAGATCTGCTATTTTTCAATAGCTAAAGCATAACATAATGCTAACACCAAAAGGGGTTCCCACCCCAAAATGGGTTAACAAAATAGCAGATACAAGCTGCTGTTTTTGAAAAGATTTGAAAAAAAGATATTGAAAATGTTTGGAACATTTTGAATCAGTTTGAATTTGGTTTCACACATTTGGTTTCACATCAATCACTCTTCTGGGGGTCCCTGCCAAAATATAGTTCCAGACGGCCATTTTGGGGGTCCTTGACATGACAATGTTGAATAACTACTGAATTAACTTGAAGCTATAAGACGATGGGTGAAGTGGTCTTTATTCTTTGGCTATGTTTTGACCCTCGCATCATTCAAACATTCAACTAATTAAAACGGGCTCTAACATGGAATAGTACTAGTCTACTCTACATCCTCTGTATGCATCCACTCCAGTGGTGAAAGTAACAAAGTAAATGCACTCAAGTACTCTATACTTAAGTCTAATTTTGAGGTATTTTTACTTTCCAGTTTTCAGTACTTTTACTTCTACTGCACCACATCTCAGAGGAAAAACATTGTGGGCTACTTTTATTTATTTGAAAACGTTAGTTAGCCTACAGTATTATTACAAAACGTTATACTTATACATTGAACCAGTGGTTCTCAAAGTGGCGTCTGGGGACCCCTAGGGGTCCTTTAGACTTAGAGTTCCAGGGGGTCCCCAGTTAAATTACTGATAATTAGGAACCAAATGGACCCTTTTATAGGTCTGTATACGCTCTCAGAGTAACATTAACTTTGATTTTTACAATAGGTATACATTGGGGTCCCAAAGAGAGATAGAAATGCCATTATATGGGAGACCGTAGCCTAATTCAGGTCAAACCTGGGGTCCTTGAAATTAAACTGGTGGTTGTATTTGTTTTCTAATAGGGGTCCGCAAGCTAATGACTGTCAATGTGGGGGGGGGGTCCTTGATATGAAAACGTTTGAGAACCATGCAGTGTGCCACCACTGCATTAATCCACTAGATGGGGCTGTACCGTTAAAAAGGCATTTTATTTGTGTTTAGTAGCCCCTCTCTCTCTCGTTGGCGGTTGCTTAGTGACGGAAAGCTGTGTGTGTAGCTACTGATATGATTTCCTGTGTTTTGAAAGTCGTCTTGTCTTGTTGGCACTTTGCTAAAAAAAAAAAGAGATTTACAAACAGACAGTCAAGATTCACGTTGTATCTGCAAGACGAGAATAGATCATTGCTATCGTTTGTGCTGCCTCTTGTAATAAACGTTATAAAGCGTTTCTACTTAATTGGATTTATGAAGAGGGGTTTTTTTTTGCGATGAGTGATGAATAATTACAGTTTCATCAGAGTCGTTGGGAAAGGCAGCTACGGTGAAGTGAACCTGGTGAAACACAAGACTGACCGAAAACAGGTAAACGTTTATCTTTTTAAAAATAGACCTACATGCAATTATTCTAATATGGTTACTTTAGTAGCCCGTTAACGTTGAGCTAAATCAGCTAAGCTAACTTCTTGTGACAATAAATCTTAAACGACTACTGTATAATCGGCAGTACGACGGTGTCGCTTGGCAGAAAATAACTGGTTAGCTTTTTACTGTAATTTCGATAGAATAGTTCATCCTTTTTGACAAGGGACTTCACAATAAATAAACAGGAATTTGTGTATTTCAGTCCATGATTTCACAGCTTAATCCAGAGGGGCTTTTAGTGAGCAAAGTAAACACTAATATATCAAATGTGTAGAGATAAATATATTTTTATCCAAAGCGCTTTTTACTGTCATATATTGTGCATTATATTCACATTACACACACACACACACACACACACACACACACACACACACACACACACTTACACACCGATGGCAGACGAAACCATGCAAGGCACCAACTAGCCCTCCAAGCAGAACCCAAATGCTACTGAAGTTTCTGACATTTTGTTGACACAGATAGCATTGGGTCCTGTAGCACTACTACCATGCCACCTGGGACGCACCCATTTTAAAACATAAACAACATGTTTAGCGGCTCCCCGCGCTCTTTGACGATATTTTTCAGTGTGAGGCTTTCTGAATATGTAAAGTATAAGTACCCATACATGCCGCTGCGAATATCTCCTGTGGCGCGGAAGCCGTTAAGTATTTTTAATATATGTTTGCCCGATTTGGAAGCTTGGATTCTTCTCTTCCTTCCTTGTTTATTGACACCTCATTGTACCGCCTATCTGGCTAGCTAGTGGCGCTATAGCTATGACACAGCAGATCAGAGGCAGGGACGTAGCCTCACAAGCCAACCGCACACCGGGAGGCGGTACAATAAACGGTAAACAAACAAGAAGAAATAAAGCGACCAAATCGGTCAAACAAAGATTAAAAATACTTAACGGCTTCCGCGCCACAGGAGATATTCGCAGCGGGATGTATAGCTACTTAAAGTTACCGAATTCAGAATAACTCAAGGAAAATAATGCCGTCACTTGGCGCAGATCCTATTTTAGAGAGAATTTCTACATCCGTGTACTGGAATTTCCATACGAAAATATAGGTCTGACCAGGGACCCAACATAAAACTCATAAAAATTTCAGAAAAGCTTTATGTAGGGTCCCGAGAGGGGCTAGGCACCAACCTGCACATCGGGTTCAGAGTCTTGCTCAAGGACACTTCGACAGGAGCCTGGCTTTACGTTCCCAACCCCATCCAGCCTCTCTACCAGCCACTACCGGCAGAAACCATACAAACTATAGGATGTCAGTAGCCGCATGTAGCGCCTAAACCCCATTATTAGTCGTTACTGGTTGCCAACAGCCAGGACTG
The DNA here is from genome assembly GCF_964188405.1 of Protomyctophum parallelum. Classification (NCBI taxonomy): domain Eukaryota; kingdom Metazoa; phylum Chordata; class Actinopteri; order Myctophiformes; family Myctophidae; genus Protomyctophum; species Protomyctophum parallelum. Next base: position 37,710,654 of record NC_139703.1, on the reverse strand, counting down.
ATGTTATGACGTGTGCTCCAGAAAGTGATGTCCAAACATGTCCATTCAGTTGAAGTATATTTATTAGCTGCCAGAGCCCTATACTTTTAAAATAAATAAACATATAAGTCAAAAGAATATACCGGTAGACAATGAGCCCGCCAAACACAGTCTAAAAATCACACACGTGTGAACTGAGTGGTGCAATTCCCCCCCCCCACCCCCCTCTCTCTCTCTCTCTCTCTCTCTCTCTCTCTCTCTCTCTCTCTCACTCTCTCTCATTAGAGTCACTACCCCTGTCACTGTTTCTGGCGCCCCCTACTGCTATTATTAAGTCACATACTCGTGCTTACACAGACAGACAGACAGACAGACACACAAACAAACAAACAAACAGGTACGAGGACATTGCAAGCTGGTTGTAGGAGTGGTTGCACCACTCAAAAACTGTTTGCCTCTGCATGTCAGCAACACCTGCACCTGATTAGGGCCAGGGTTAAATACCCATCCCTGTAACCATGGTAACCAAGGCCTTGATTGACAAGTCCTTCAATGACAGCACAGAATAGATGCATGGCTCAAATGGCTCTTACACCGCAATTTGCAACACTAGATTTAAAAAAAATAATTGGATGAATATAGAGTTGCAATACTATCCAGTGACTGCCCATTCAACCAAATTGCATTTGCAATCTGCTTGTATTAAACGACATTAAACTCACCGATATTGCAGTTGTAGGGAAAGCTCGAATTGTCCTCTTTCAAACTGCAAAGTGTTTGTTTCATAAAAATCCACCGTAGACACAGTTGTGAGCTATTTTCTGTCAAGAAGATCTGTGCTGTGATAAAATAATAGCAGATCTACAAGCTCATAGCGCGCCACCAAGTGGCGCGCTACGAGCTTTTAGGTCTGCTATTTTTGAAAAATCGAAGAACGACTGACAGAAACATAGCTTTTTCAGAAAACTCTCAGGATGTAGAATACATTTTTATAATCTGATCTCAGGTCAGAATGGGCTAACGGGTCGTGCTGCTTGCCTCCTGCATTATGTGCAAGAAGAGAAATTCGAAACATGGGGGTACACGGGGTCGTTCAGCGACTTTGACGAGCGTTTAAGGATTTCATACGATGTTCTTTGTTTGTTTGTTTGTTTGTTTCCTCCCCTCCTCCTCCAACAAAGTCAAAGTCGTACGATTTGTCACACACGTTACCGCAGTGGAATTTGTTCTCCGCATTTGACCCATCTCTTGGAGCGGTGAGCCGCAGCCAAGGAGCGGTGAGCTGCAGCGTGCGCCGCGCTCGGGAATCATTTGATTAGTAGATTTGACCCCCCAATCCAACCCTTTGATGCTGAGTGCCAAGCAGGGAGGCATTGGGTCCCATTTTTACAGTCTTTGGTATGACCCGGCCGGGGATCGAACCCCCGACCTCCCAGTTTCAGGGCAGACACTCTAACCACAAGGTTAGAGTGAGCTGGCCTTGTGAACCAGTATGTGATAAAGATTGTTTGTTTGTTTCCTCCTCCTCCTCCTCCTCCACCAGTATGTGGTCAAGAAGCTGAACCTGACCACGTCCAGCAAGCGGGAGCGGCGAGCCGCCGAGCAGGAGGCCCAGCTGCTGTCCCAGCTGCGACATCCCAACATCGTCAACTACAAGGAGTCCTGGGAGGGCGACGACTGCCAGCTGTACATCGTCATGGGCTTCTGCGAGGGCGGCGACCTGTACCACAGGCTCAAGACGCAGAAGGGAGAGCTGCTGCCCGAGAGGCAGGTGGTGGAGTGGTTCGTACAGATAGCCATGGCACTTCAGGTATGTTGTTGTTGGCATTAGATAACACATATCTATGGATGGATATACCCAGTGGCGCCGCCTGGGCGTGAAAAGTGGGAGAGGGGACAATATTCTAGATGGAGAGTTCAGACTAGAGAGCAACTGCAGTTACTACCAATACACGACGACAATTCATCCATCCATCCATCTTCAACCGCTTATCCGTAGTCGGGTCGTGGGGGCAACAGCTCCACCAGAGAGCTCCAGACTTCCCTCTCCAGAGCAACATTAGTGACTTCCTCCTGGGGGGATCCCGAGACGTTCCAAGGCCAGTGAGTTGATGTATTTCCTCCAACTGCGCCTTGGTCTGCCCCGGGGTCTCCTCCCAGTGGGACGTGATCCTTGGTCTGCCCCGGGGTCTCCTCCCAGTGGGACGTGTTCCTTGGTCTGCCCCGGGGGTCTCCTCCCAGTGGGACGTGATCCTTGGTCTGCCCCAGGGTCTCCTCCCAGTGGGACATGGTCCTTGGTCTGCCCCGGGGGTCTCCTCCCAGTGGGACGTGATCCTTGGTCTGCCCCGGGGTCTCCTCCCAGTGGGACATGGTCCTTGGTCTGCCCCGGGGTCTCCTCCCAGCGGGACGTGATCCTTGGTCTGCCCGGGGGTCTCCTCCCAGTGGGACGTGGTCCTTGGTCTGCCCCGGGGTCTCCTCCCAGTGGGACGTGATCCTTGGTCTGCCCCAGGCACTCCTCCCAGTGGGACGTGATCCTTGGTCTGCCCCGGGGTCTCCTCCCAGTGGGACGTGATCCTTGGTCTGCCCCGGGGTCTCCTCCCAGTGGGACGTGATCCTTGGTCTGCCCCGGGGTCTCCTCCCAGTGGGACGTGTTCCTTGGTCTGCCCCGGGGGTCTCCTCCCAGTGGGACGTGATCCTTGGTCTGCCCCAGGGTCTCCTCCCAGTGGGACATGGTCCTTGGTCTGCCCCGGGGGTCTCCTCCCAGTGGGACGTGATCCTTGGTCTGCCCCGGGGTCTCCTCCCAGTGGGACATGGTCCTTGGTCTGCCCCGGGGTCTCCTCCCAGCGGGACGTGATCCTTGGTCTGCCCGGGGGTCTCCTCCCAGTGGGACGTGGTCCTTGGTCTGCCCCGGGGTCTCCTCCCAGTGGGACGTGATCCTTGGTCTGCCCCAGGCACTCCTCCCAGTGGGACGTGATCCTTGGTCTGCCCCGGGGTCTCCTCCCAGTGGGACGTGATCCTTGGTCTGCCCCGGGGTCTCCTCCCAGTGGGACGTGACCCTTGGTCTGCCCCGGGGTCTCCTCCCAGTGGGACGTGCATCGAGGACCCCCCTAGGGAGACGCCCGAGAGGCATCCTAACCAGATGCCCGAACCACCTAAACTGGCTCTGTCTGTCCGTCCGTCCGTCCGTCTGTCTCTTTTGATGCCAAAAATACTGGATGAGTCTGACATATCATAGTACTGAGTTATAGACTAGCCTTTGTGTGTGTGTGTGTGTGTGTGTGTGTGTGTGTGTGTGTGTGTGTGTGTGTGTGTAATTCAACACTATACATATATATAGTATCTGCACGAGAAGCACATCCTTCACCGGGACCTGAAGACGCAGAACATCTTCCTGACGAAGACCAACATCATCAAGGTGGGCGACCTGGGCATCGCCCGCGTCCTCGAGAACCACAACGACATGGCCAGCACGCTGATCGGAACGCCGTACTACATGAGCCCTGAGCTGTTCAGCAACAAGCCCTACAACCACAAGGTAACACTCTTTATCTACTACATGAGCCCTACAACCACAAGGTAACACTCTTTATCTACTACATGAGCCCTACAACCACAAGGTAACACTCTTTATCTACTACATGAGCCCTACAACCACAAGGTAACACTCTTTATCTACTACATGAGCCCTACAACCACAAGGTAACACTCTTTATCTACTACATGAGCCCTACAACCACAAGGTAACACTCTTTATCTACTACATGAGCCCTACAACCACAAGGTAACACTCTTTATCTACTACATGAGCCCTACAACCACAAGGTAACACTCTATCTACTACATGAGCCCTACAACCACAAGGTAACACTCTTTATCTACTACATGAGCCCTACAACCACAAGGTAACACTCTTTATCTACTACATGAGCCCCGAGCTGTTCTCCAACAGGCCCTACAACCACAAGGCAACACTCGTTATCACACGGCTCGGTCGAACGCTTGATTCTGATTGGTCAATCGCCACATTCAGCGTGTGTGTGTTATATCTCTGGATAATAATGACCGCTCCGTTCTATAACGGTCCACTGATCTAATCAAAGGCTCGCTGCCCTGTACGCAACAGGACAGCCATGTAAACTAACACACAATGTCATTTAACTAAACAACCCCACAGCAGAGATATACTCCATCTATTCCTCCTTTCTGTGTTTCAGTCAGATGTGTGGGTTCTTCTGTCTGTGTTTCAGTCAGATGTATGGGTTCTGTCTGTGTTTCAGTCAGATGTATGGGTTCTGTCTGTGTTTCAGTCAGATGTATGGGTTCTGTCTGTTTCAGTCAGATGTATGGGTTCTGTTCTGTCTGTGTTTCAGTCAGATGTATGGGTTCTGTTCTGTCTGTGTTTCAGTCAGATGTGTGGGTTCTTCTGTCTGTGTTTCAGTCAGATGTATGGGTTCTGTCTGTGTTTCAGTCAGATGTATGGGTTCTGTCTGTGTTTCAGTCAGATGTATGGGTTCTGTCTGTGTTTCAGTCAGATGTATGGGTTCTGTCTGTGTTTCAGTCAGATGTGTGGGTTCTTCTGTCTGTGTTTCAGTCAGATGTATGGGTTCTGTCTGTGTTTCAGTCAGATGTATGGGTTCTGTCTGTGTTTCAGTCAGATGTATTGGTTCTGTTCTGTCTGTGTTTCAGTCAGATGTATGGGTTCTTCTGTCTGTGTTTCAGTCAGATGTATGGGTTCTGTCTGTGTTTCAGTCAGATGTATGGGTTCTGTCTGTGTCTCAGTCAGATGTATGGGTTCTGTCTGTGTTTCAGTCAGATGTATGGGTTCTTCTGTCTGTGTTTCAGTCAGATGTATGGGTTCTTCTGTCTGTGTTTCAGTCAGATGTATGGGTTCTTCTGTCTGTTTCAGTCAGATGTATGGGTTCTGTTCTGTCTGTGTTTCAGTCAGATGTATGGGTTCTGTCTGTGTTTCAGTCAGATGTATGGGTTCTGTCTGTGTTTCAGTCAGATGTATGGGTTCTGTCTGTGTTTCAGTCAGATGTATGGGTTCTGTCTGTGTCTCAGTCAGATGTATGGGTTCTGTCTGTCTCAGTCAGATGTATGGGTTCTGTCTGTGTTTCAGTCAGATGTATGGGTTCTGTCTGTGTTTCAGTCAGATGTATGGGTTCTGTCTGTGTTTCAGTCAGATGTATGGGTTCTGTCTGTGTTTCAGTCAGATGTATGGGTTCTGTCTGTTTCATATAGGTTCTGTCTGTGTCTCAGTCAGATGTATGGGTTCTGTCTGTGTTTCAGTCAGATGTGTGGGTTCTGTCTGTGTTTCAGTCAGATGTATGGGTTCTGTCTGTGTTTCAGTCAGATGTATGGGTTCTGTCTGTCTCAGTCAGATGTATGGGTTCTGTCTGTGTCTCAGTCAGATGTATGGGTTCTGTCTGTCTCAGTCAGATGTATGGGTTCTGTCTGTTTCATATGGGTTCTGTCTGTGTTTCAGTCAGATGTATGGGTTCTGTCTGTTTCATATGGGTTCTGTCTGTGTTTCAGTCAGATGTGTGGGCGTTGGGGTGTTGCGTGTACGAGATGTCCACACTGAAGCACGCCTTCAACGCCAAGGACATGAACTCCCTGGTGTATCGCATCGTCGAGGGGAAGGTACGTTACATAATACACAAACAGAAGATTCCTGTCTGAGTGTGACGTGATCATTAGTGAGGACCTATTATATGAAGATAGGTTGAAAAGTGGTGAAGTGGTCCTTTAACCCATTTTGACCTGATAGTCCAGGCAAAGTAGCATTTCCAGACAGACTAATTAAAATAGAATTTTTTTCACCATAGATCATCTCTATGAGGTGTCTAGAACAACATACTAAAAGTCCTAAGAAATCCTAGATGCGGAAATATGTTTAATTCTCATCAATTCAAGATGTGTGCTAATACCTCGAGAAAACTAAACACCCTAATGGGCATTATTTTTTCTCACAATGAAACTTTCCACAATGAATCTTAACATGAAAACTAAACTTTTTTGTATTACAAGTTTCTCTGAAACTTAATTTGAATATGCAAATTAGCTTAATATATATTGAATATGCCCACATTTGCATATCACGAAAATTACTTTTCCCCAAAATGTATAATATTTACATTGTTGTTTGTTAATGATATCAAACACACTGATCAGACTTTCATGAACCATTTCATCGAAATATTGTGACTTCATAGAATAACATAAAAAACACCATTCATATGTATGACAAATTTATGTATGACAAATGCATAAATCCGTCAAAACTTCCTCCAACCATCCTACTGCTAATGGTTGATGGCAATGCTGCTTTTGGACTGGCCTCTAACCTGAAACCTGCCGGGCTTGGTACCTACCGGGGGCATAACCCCCATCGGTATAGTCCTCAGGGTCACAGAGGCCAGGTCACCTACCTCTGGGAGGACATCCCCTGGCTGCAGCAGTGTCTCAGTCCATCCCAGTCTTCTTGTTCCTGTACTCTGCAGACGCGCCTGAAGCTGTTGCAGGCCATCTCCCACCTCCAGGTAGACTCCATCACACATCTCCCACCTCCAGGTAGACTCCATCACACAGCTCTGTCACCTCCAGGTAGACTCCATCACACAGCTCTGTCACCTCCAGGTAGACTCCATCACACAGCTCTGTCACCTCCAGGTAGACTCCATCACACAGCTCTGTCACCTCCAGGTAGACTCCATCACACAGCTCTGTCACCTCCAGGTAGACTCCATCACACAGCTCTGTCACCTCCAGGTAGACTCCATCACACAGCTCTGTCACCTCCAGGTAGACTCCATCACACAGCTCTGTCACCTCCAGGTAGACTCCATCACACAGCTCTGTCACCTCCAGGTAGACTCCATCACACAGCTCTCCCACCTCCAGGTAGACTCCATCACACAGCTCTGTCACCTCCAGGTAGACTCCATCACACAGCTCTGTCACCTCCAGGTAGACTCCATCACACAGCTCTCCCACCTCCAGGTAGACTCCATCACACAGCTCTGTCACCTCCAGGTAGACTCCATCACACAGCTCTGTCACCTCCAGGTAGACTCCATCACACAGCTCTGTCACCTCCAGGTCCAGGTAGACTCGATCACACAGCTCTGTCACCTCCAGGTAGACTCCATCACACAGCTCTGTCACCTCCAGGTAGACTCCATCACACAGCTCTCCCACCTCCAGGTAGACGCCATCACACAGCTCTGTCACCTCCAGGTAGACTCCATCACACAGCTCTGTCTCCTCCAGGTAGACTCCATCACACAGCTCTGTCACCTCCAGGTAGACTCCATCACACAGCTCTGTCACCTCCAGGTCCAGGTAGACTCGATCACACAGCTCTGTCACCTCCAGGTAGACTCCATCACACAGCTCTGTCACCTCCAGGTAGACTCCATCACACAGCTCTCCCACCTCCAGGTAGACGCCATCACACAGCTCTGTCACCTCCAGGTAGACTCCATCACACAGCTCTGTCTCCTCCAGGTAGACTCCATCACACAGCTCTCCCACCTCCAGGTAGACTCCATCACACAGCTCTGTCTCCTCCAGGTAGACTCCATCACACAGCTCTGTCTCCTCCAGGTAGACTCCATCACACAGCTCTCCCACCTCCAGGTAGACTCCATCACACAGCTCTGTCACCTCCAGGTAGACTCCATCACACAGCTCTGTCACCTCCAGGTAGACTCCATCACACAGCTCTCCCACCTCCAGGTAGACTTCATCACACAGCTCTGTCACCTCCAGGTCCAGGTAGACTCGATCACACAGCTCTGTCACCTCCAGGTAGACTCCATCACACAGCTCTGTCACCTCCAGGTAGACGCCATCACACAGCTCTGTCACCTCCAGGTAGACTCCATCACACAGCTCTGTCACCTCCAGGTAGACTCCATCACACAGCTCTGTCACCTCCAGGTAGACTCCATCACACAGCTCTGTCTCCTCCAGGTAGACTCCATCACACAGCTCTCCCACCTCCAGGTAGACTCCATCACACAGCTCTGTCTCCTCCAGGTAGACTCCATCACACATCTCCCACCTCCAGGTAGACTCCATCACACAGCTCTGTCTCCTCCAGGTAGACTCCATCACACAGCTCTGTCTCCTCCAGGTAGACTCCATCACACAGCTCTCCCACCTCCAGGTAGACTCCATCACACCTCTCCCACCTCCAGGTAGACTCCATCACACAGCTCTGTCACCTCCAGGTAGACTCCATCACACAGCTCTGTCACCTCCAGGTAGACTCCATCACACAGCTCTGTCTCCTCCAGGTTAGTCTAGGAAAATTGGCCTCAGATCCTGTGCAGCAGGGGCGTGGCCCAGTGCGTTGCGTTTCAAATGAAATGCGAATCAAAAGACAGGGGCGGGTTCCACATGGAGTGGGCGCTACATCTAAATAAGACGGAAGGGAAACAATTGCTCCTTGAGCGGTGGTGGCCTACTACAATTCAATTTGGAATTGGATTCCCTTCGGACTATTTTCATGGTATGCACAGTGCTTCAGACCGGAAAGGGGAGTGTCCGCTCAGATTCTGAGCGCAACGTACTTCCCTCACATGGATACGGTCTTTTTTTCCCAGAAGTCTTTCTCGCCCGCCTAGTGGCGAAAAATAAAACTTCTGGGAACTCAGATTACCTCCAGGTAGAACCTCCCCTGTTGTTGCTACCTTGTCGTGGTGGGGAGGCTTGTGTGCCTCTGTGACCCTGAGGACTATACCGGTGTGGGTTATGCCCCCGGTAGGTACAACCAAGCCCGGCAGGTTTCAGGTTAGAGGCCAGTCCAAAAGCAGCATTGCCATCAACCATTAGCAGTAGGATGGTTGGAGGAAGATTTGACGGATTTATGCATTTGTCATACATATGAATGGTGTTATTCTATGAAGTCACAATATTTCGATGAAATGGTTCATGAAAGTCTGATCAGTGTGTTTGATATCATTAACAAACAACAATGTAAATATTATACATTTTGGGGAAAAGTAATTTTCGTGATATGCAAATGTGGGCATATTCAATATATATTAAGCTAATTTGCATATTCAAATTAATGTTCAGAGAAACTTGTAATACAAAAAAGTTTAGTTTTCATGTTAAGATTCATTGTGGAAAGTTCCATTGTGATAGGACAAAAGAAAAAAAAAAGCCCATTAGGGTGTTTAGTTTTCTCAAGGAGCACACATCTTGAATTGATGAGAATTAAACATATTTCCGCATCTAGGATTTCTTAGGACTTTTAGTATGTTATTCTAGACACCTCATAGAAATGATATCTGTTGAAAAAAAAACTATTTTAATTAGTCTGATTTTTGGGTCTAAAATGGGCTAGATTGCCTGGACTATGAGATCAGATTCTAAAAATGTCTGTTTTGAAAATGACAGTTTTCTGAAAAAAGCTATGTTTCTGTGTCAGTCGTTCTTCGATTTTTCAAAAAAATAGCAGACCTACAAGCTTGTAGCACGCCACTCGGTGGCGCGCTATGAGCTTGTAGATCTGCTAAAGCATAACGTAATGCTAACACCAAAACGGGGTTTGTTTTGTTCCCCCCTCAGCTGCCCCAGATGCCCAGTAGGTACGACCCCCAGCTGGGGGAGCTGATCCGAGGCATGCTGTGCAAGAGGCCCGAGGACAGGCCTGACGTGAAGCTCATCCTGAGACAGCCGTACATCAAGCGTCAGATCGCCATGTTCCTGGAGGCCACCAAAGAGTAGGCCCCGCCCCGCTCGCACACAGCTGGACCCTCCTATACGTTTAGAGATGTCACCGTTGCAAATTCAAGTTGACGATGAATTGCCACGCAAATAATTTAGCTTTTTTTTTGCTTCTCGCCACCCTGCAGGAAAACCGCCAAGTCGAGGAAGAAAGCGACGGCGGGCAGCGGCGACAGCAGGGCCGACGACAGCGCTGCGGTTTGGGCAGCGCCGCCTCAACCTAAAGCAGAGCGGCAGTCACAACAATGTCCACAACCGGTGAGGGAAGGAACCCATTCTGACCTGAGATCAGATTCTATAAATGTCTTCTACATCCTGACAGTTTTCCATTCTGACCTGAGATCAGATTCAGATCAAATAGCAGACCTACAAGCTCGTAGCGCGCCACTCGGTGGCGCGCTATGAGCTTGTAGATCTGCTACTTTTCAATAGCTAAAGCATGACATGATGATAACACCAAAATGGGCTAATTAAATCCACTAAACTAACTAAAATACGTCTAAATACGCCCTTTGCAGTGTGGTGGGCCTTTGCAGTGTGGTGGGCCTTTGCAGTGTGGTGGGCCTTTGCAGTGTGGTGGGCCTTTCACAAAAACATGCAACTTAAATCCATCTAGTGTAAAAAACAAAAAAATCATGCACGATATAATCGGTAGAATAGCGGAAATCGGATCGGTCTAAAAAAGACTGCAGATTATTATTTCACTGATATTGATGACGACAATAATAATGTGACCGTCAATAGCTAAATTCTACTAATTTAATTTGTGTATTCATCTCATTCAGTAGTGAAAACAGACTCTTGGAAAAAGAGTATACTATTTATTGATTGATTTAATACTTTATTAAAACTGTTTAGTAATAGTAGCCATAAACGTCAAGACGTCTAATTGCCTATTAAGTAATGGATGCCACGGGCGTCAAGACGTCTCTCCCTTGGGAAGAAAAAATATATATATATATATATCCATATTTTGAATATTCCTCTAATCTGGTGTACAGGTGATGACATGCACATTACATGCATAATATAATTACAAATTCTTTCTTTATAAATGGGAGAATTGGCACTCAAAGCCTAAACTGGTGACCACCAGGTGGCGCTGAAGGAGTTTTAACAGGCTTTTATTGGGCCAATAAGCCCCTATAGTGCCCCCTATAGGCTTGTTTCCATTGTGGTCCTCCATTGTATAATATCGGAATCGGTTCAGAATCGGTATCTGCAGATATATGACCCTGGAAATAATCGGAGAAAGGATATCGGTCATAATTTCATAATCGTGCACCCCTAAAAGAAATACATCAAAATACGCACTTGGCAGTGAACGAGTTCTTTCAGCGCCACCTGGTGGTCACCAGTTTAGGCTTTGAGTGCCAATTCTCCCATTATAAAGAAAGAAATAATTTGTAATTCTATTATGCATGTAATGTGCATGTCATCACCTGTACACCAGATTAGAGGAACTTTCTAAATATATATTTTTAATTCCCAAGGGAAGACGTCTTGACGCCCGTGGCATCCATTACTTAATAGGCAATTAGACGTCTTGACGTTTATGGCTACTAAACAGTTTTAACAAGCGGTCTGTTCTTTTTTTTCTCTCCCTTTGACCTTCAGAAGGAGCAGAGGTCAGAGCAGAGGTCACATCAGAGTAAAGTGGAGAACGGCGTCCCGGAGCCTCGCCGAGTCCTCACGCCCCCGCCCAAATCGTCTCCGCCCTCCGACGACAACGTTTCCCTGGCGACGATAAGCAACGTGGACATCGCTATGGAGACGACGACGCAGGACGACGAGGACCGGGAGGAGAGACGGGTTCAGCAGTGGCCGCGGTCGGCCGGGTCAAAACGGCCAGCCGGCGACGACGACGACAACAAACCAACAGCGCCTCCCCGGGCTGGGGGGGGTGGGGCCGGCGCCGCGAGGAACCGGAAGGCGAGAGAGAAACCGCCGGATCCCCCTTTGCCCCCTCCTCCTACTCCTCCTCCTCCTGCTGCTTCCCCCCCCTCACGGCGGCACCACCACCACCACTACACGAAGCCACCCTCGGGTGTCGTTGTCGGGGGGGACCGCGGGGCAGGCGAGGAGAAGAGGAGACCTTCCCCCAACGTCGGGTCGCGGTACGTTCGCTCGCAGGCCTCTGCAGCGCCGAAGCCCGCGGCCTCGGCTTCTGCGGTGGAGGAGACGCGGCGGGACGTGGATCACGATAAGGATCACGATAAGGATCACGATAAGGACGACACCTTGGAGTCACTGAAGGTTGCCAAGGCTGCCATTTCTCCTCCCGGGGGGTCCGGCTACTCGCCGCCGCGGTCCGACCACAGCAGCGCGGAAGACGACGACGGCGTCAGGGAGGAGGAGGTCGAGGGGGAGGAGGACGCTATAAATAATGACACCGTGATTCTCCTCAAGGGGGCGCCGCCTCAGTGCCACGCGTCGGATGTACACGTAAGCGCTCTCTCTACGCGACCATGTGTAGCCTTGGGGCGTTTGTTTGTGACAACCAATTTTAACCCATTCTGACCTGAGATCAGATTCATACGAGGTTTCCACTGGACACACACTGGTCTGATTAACCCATTCTGACCTGAGATCAGATTCTAAAAAATGTCAGTCGTTCTTTTTTTCAAAAATAGCAGACCTACAAGCTCGTAGCGCGCCACTCGATCTGCTATTTTTCAATAGCTAAAGCACGACATGATGCTAAAACCAAAATGGGTGCCCGCCCAAAATGGGTTAACCCATTCTGACCTGAGATCAGATTAAAAAAAATGTCTTCTACATCCTGACAGTTTTCTGAAAAAGCTATGTTTCTATGTCAGTCGTTCTTCGATTTTTCAAAAAAATAGCAGACCTACAAGCTCATAGCTTGCTATGAGCTTGTAGATCTGCTATTTTTCAATAGCTAAAATAATGCTAACACCAAAATGGGTTAACTTAAGCCATTAATACCTGAGGTCGATTCTACAAATGCCTTCTAAAATCAGTAGTTCTTTGAAAATGTTTTGTAATTTAAAATGATTTAAAACATGTTCAAACACTCAAAAGAAAGTAGATGTACAAGCTCGCAGCGCGGCATGACCTGGTAAATCGCAACGCTTTGTGAGGTTGTGCAGCAAATATGCTATTTTTTTAAAACCACTACGATAGCAGTAGCCTATAGTATTGACTAATGATCAATGATCCTTTCCCTGGTTTCTTTTTTTAATATATTTATTATCCCACGATTTTGTAACCCATTTTTCACCCCTGTGTCAATTATCTAATGTGATCTTGGGCTCTACACACCCTCCGCCAACCTGGGGAGAGCAACGGACTTGAACTCATGCTTCCTTCATGCCTGAGTGTCCAAGTTGCTCCTTTTACACCTGACAGGGGGGAGTTTCCCTGGTTGGACGTAGCGCGTGGAAGGGACACGTTATTCCAACCAGTTCCTTTCCCCTCCATCAGGCGCCCCGGCTGGCCAGGGGGAGGCAGTTTAGTGACCAGGATTACTGCATGTTTTTTTGTGAGGGTACCTACCCTAGGGGACACGGGGAGAACATGTGAGGGTACCTACCCTAGGGGACACGGGGAGAACATGTGAGGGTACCTACCCTAGGGGACACGGGGAGAACATGTGAGGGTACCTACCGTAGGGGACACGGGGAGAACATGTGAGGGTACCTACCCTAGGGGACACGGGGAGAACATGTGAGGGTACCTACCCTAGGGGACACGGGGAGAACATGTGAGGGTACCTACCCTAGGGGACACGGGGAGAACATGTGAGGGTACCTACCCTAGGGGACACGGGGAGAACATGTGAGGGTACCTACCCTAGGGGACACGGGGAGAACATGTGAGGGTACCTACCCTAGGGGACACGGGGAGAACATGTGAGGGTACCTACCCTAGGGGACACGGGGAGAACATGTGAGGGTACCTACCCTAGGGGACACGGGGAGAACATGTGAGGGTACCTACCCTAGGGGACACGGGGAGAACATGCAGAAAGGCCCTTTCGCCAACCCCGCCTTCGTCCCTGGTTTCATTAGGAAAGTGTTCTTCTACTTGTCATAATCATAGATCCATAAATACTCATCATAGGGGTCTTTTGACTCTTTCTTTGCAGGAGAGCCTAGAATCCACAGAAAGACTATTGGAGCCCTTTGACCCCAACGCAGCGCTGGTGAGAATCCGGCTTCCGTTCTCCATTCCATGATGAAGGGCATTGCTGAATAATAACATAATATTATAATAAAAATATGAAGTCCTTTATTTGTTTATGTACTGTATTATTATTTGACTATAACTTAGTGAACTCTGGCTACATTTGTATGTCTACATTATACATGTCAACAGTGCAGAGGGCCAAACAAATATATTAGTACCTAAATCTTTATCTCCTTTAGTTCTGGCTCTTTATTCCTGCGACTTTTTATTCTTTATTATTAATTTTATCATTATTCTTTATATCCCAGCTGTATCTCTTTTCCGTGTCTGACCTGTATTTGTATGTATTTCATACATTTCATGCTGTAATAGCGCATCGCAGTCCCGCCCCCTACCACCAGGGCCCAGGAAATTATTCTCCGTTCATTTTCCCCTCATAGACTTTTCAGAAAGTATTTATTTAAAGACGTTTACGCCGCAGACAAAGCCAACTCTTGTCGTGACAAATCATGACAACAAACAAAAAAAATTGGGCCGAACAAATAATTAGAAAGAAGAAAAAGAAACGGCAGGTTACAACACTTCTTTTGTTGTTTTTTCTTCTTTGTAATTATTTGTTTGCTACAAAATATTGTGTTTGTTGTCATGAGTTGTCACGACTCGAGTTGGCTTTGTCCGCGGCGTAACCGTCTTTAAATAAATACCTTTTTGAAATGTCTATGGGAAAAATGCATTGGGAATCTTTTCCTGGGCCTGGCGTCGTCATGAAAGTGGGCGGGACTGCGACGCTCTATAATGCCATGACGACAACTAAATTCCCCCCCCATGGTAACTTGTGTGTTTTCCGTTAGGAATCATTCCAGGAGGAGTGCCATCAACATCATGTGACCAGACCATGTGACCCCTCTGGTCCATACCTGTCGTTAGAACCTTCCATGTCCCAGCACACCAGACCCAATCAGGACACGGGACCGACCCATGGGGACAAGGTACACAACGTTCCAAACGTTATGAATCAACTAACGTGGTGAATGTTTTCATCGTATTTTGTAACCGCTCCTATCCAGCAGAATAACAAACACTCCAACTGATATCTCGAGGTTATTTATTTCCCCAAGACAACGTGAAAAACTGCGACACAAAACATAACAATATTCTTTTTAAACACAATTAAACATGAAATATGAATGTCCTTGTTGTCAGTCAATCATGATGTCCTTTTAAAGGTTTTATGACATTCATTTTTCTTTTAGGTTTTATGACCTCAATTACACCCAAAAAACCTGAACTTTGAACATTCAGTGGATTTTCTGTGGTCTGAAGTTTTCTTTGGGGTTTGGAAGCCTTTGGAGCTACAATGAAAACAGGCAACACAGTGAAAAATCCCATTGACATATATGGGATTTGCAGGATCTTACATCACAATCTGCCGGCAAATCAGAGCACCTGTTTGAGCCAGAAAACCCCAGATCACAGAAAATCTACTGAATGTTAAAAGTTCATGTTTTTTGGGTGCAATTGAGATTAGAAACCTAAAATAAAATAAGAACAATTCCAAAACCTTTTTTTTAATGTCACAATCCCTTTAAAGTGTCCATGAATCAAGAAATGTCCGTAATATAATAAACAAACACAATGAGATGTACACAAACAATTAAACGATCGACAGAATTACAACACTGTTTACAAACAAAGAAAACAACAACAACAAGTAACATACCGTGTGCGTCTTCTGCAGATTATTTTAGGAGAGCTACTTTATCTTCTCTTATATTCTTTATTTAAGGACACTCTTTTTAGACGTGGGAAGAGCTCCTTGCACCACTGTCTGAAACTCAGCTTGTTGTGACTGAGTTCAGCTCACACAGGTGCAATCAATGCTGCCTCACTCTAATCACAGGGCTCTGCTCCTGCATGCCCTTCTAGGTCATAATGAACAGCAATAAAAGACCAGGCACCACACACAGCATAGAAATACAATATGTACCCAAATAAACATACATATAATGTTCACATATTATACATTTTCAGAAAGGTAAGCAATAAAATAAAATATTACAAAATACCCAATGCTGGGACAGCTACATATTTTGTTATTGTCTCCAGTCTAAGGTGAGCGTTCCTAGACCTCTGCCTCCGGCTCCTGCCGACGCCGTTGCCATGGAGATGAAGATGAAGAGGAGCAGGGGGAGCGCGGAGAGGAAGAAGATGACCGTAGAGACGACGACATCGTCCTCCTCCTCCTCGTCGCTTTGTTCTTCCAACGACAGACTTTTACCACTGCCACAGGTCAGTTAAAAACCACTGCCACAGGTTAGTTAAAAGGTGCCACAGGTCAGTTAAAAACCACTGCCACAGGTTAGTTAAAAGGTGCCACAGGTTAGTTAAAAGGTGCCACAGGTCAGTTAAAAGGTGCCACAGGTCAGTTAAAAGGTGCCACAGGTTAGTTAAAAGGTGCCACAGGTTAGTTAAAAGGTGCCACAGGTTAGTTAAAAGGTGCCACAGGTTAGTTAAAAGGTGCCACAGGTTAGTTAAAAGGCGCCACAGGTTAGTTAAAAGGTGCCACAGGTCAGTTAAAATGTGCCACAGCCAGGTTAGTTAAAAGGTGCCACAGGTTAGTTAAAAGGCGCCACAGGTTAGTTAAAAGGTGCCACAGGTTAGTTAAAAGGTGCCACAGGTCAGTTAAAAACCACTGCCACAGGTTAGTTAAAAGGTGCCACAGGTTAGTTAAAAGGTGCCACAGGTCAGTTAAAAGGTGCCACAGGTCAGTTAAAAGGTGCCACAGGTTAGTTAAAAGGTGCCACAGGTTAGTTAAAAGGTGCCACAGGTTAGTTAGTTAAAAGGTGCCACAGGTTAGTTAAAAGGTGCCACAGGTTAGTTAAAAGGCGCCACAGGTTAGTTAAAAGGTGCCACAGGTCAGTTAAAAGGTGCCACAGGTCAGTTAAAAGGTGCCACAGGTTAGTTAAAAGATGCCACAGGTTAGTTAAAAGGTGACACAGGTTAGTTAAAAGGCGCCACAGGTTAGTTAAAAGATGCCACAGGTTAGTTAAAAGGTGACACAGGTTAGTTAAAAGGCGCCACAGGTTAGTTAAAAGGTGCCACAGGTCAGTTAAAAGGTGCCACAGGTCAGTTAAAAGGTGCCACAGGTTAGTTAAAAGATGCCACAGGTTAGTTAAAAGGTGACACAGGTTAGTTAAATAAAACCCGCTGTGGTGGACAGCGTTTTTTTAAACCCTTGCTTTTTATGGAATAAAATGATTTTCTACTTAAACTGAACAGAGTTGCCTTGGACCTTCTTTAAGTTCACCACCTTCATTTCTTTTTCTTTTTTTGTCAAATATGTTTTTATTGAACAGATTATAAATTGGTAAATATTATGATATGAAATACATTTTATTTTATTTTATGAAACAACATGAAAGGAAAAAAAAACAAGACAAAAAAGAGAAAGAAAACCCTTAACCCTCCCACCGTTACTGCTCAGTGACACTGCATACTATATAACAAGATGATAGAAAGCTCATGGAAAACATCTGAAAAGAAAATGGCGTACAGTCAACCATATCAATGGTATCCTGTCTATTAATCGTTTCTACTCAGGTAATGGACAAGGGGCAGCCAAACCTTATCAAACCGTCTCTCCCTGTTTCTCAGGAAATACCTTATTCTCTCAAGATGAAGGGTGCGTTCGGAAATGCGCACCGGGAGCGCACTCGCCTATTCGTTTGCATTGCACAGTGCGCTTTCCGAACGTGCCCGAAGTGTACTAGTCAATTCATTTAACCAGTGCTTAAATGCAGGAGCCTCCTCCTTCTTCCAGTGTGCACCTTCATTTATTTTTTGACTGTGATTTTTACAAAGTAATTGAACTTTAAACTTTGTCCTGAAAATAAAAAACCCTCTCCAAAGAGCAACGGTATACGGTTTTCTACAGTTCTGTTTGTTCAATTGGGTTCTTGACTCCTTACTTCCAGCATCGTCCACTCAGTGCCAGAGAGAGAAGACGGCTGAGACAGTCCCAAGACACTAACGTCATCACCCAGACAGGTAAATCACTCTGTTACCCAGACAGGTAAATCACTCTGTTACCCAGACAGGTAAATCACTCTGTTACCCAGACAGGTAAATCACTCTGTTACCCAGACAGGTAAATCACTCTGTTACCCAGACAGGTAAATCACTCTGTTACCCAGACAGGTAAATCACTCTGTTACCCAGACAGGTAAATCACTCTGTTACCCAGACAGGTAAATCACTCTGTTTCTGTTAGTATTAGGAAAAGGTGATCAAGCAAACGCATTTCCTGTTTCCTTAACCCATTCTGACCTGAGATCAGATTCATACGAGGTTTCCACTGGACACACACTGGTCTGATTAACCCATTCTGACCTGAGATCAGATTCTAAAAATGTCAGTCGTTCTTCGATTTTTCAAAAATAGCAGACCTACAAGCTTGTAGATCTGCTATTTTTCAATAGCTAAAGCATAACGTGATGCTAACACCAAAATGGGTTCCCGCGCAAAATGGGTTAATAATTATGCTTTCTGAAGTGTCTATGCTCCCCCCGGCCACAACGACCCTGTTTGAAGCCGTCATGAATGATCCTGTCTGATGATGTCATGAATGATCCTGTCTGATGATGTCATGAATGATCCTGTCTGATGATGTCATGATGATGTCATGAATGATCCTGTCTGATGATGTCATGATGATGTCATGACCGTAGCTCTCTGCTCTTCCGCAGCTGACGCCGCTGTAAGGAGGCCGTCGTATGACATCACTTCCTCCGCGGCAGAGAACCACAACACACCAGTTGTCCGTTCTGTCTCTGACTCCATCGGTGAGATCAACAATAAGGTATAGAGTTCAATTGAACCCATTCTGACCTGAGATCAGATTCTAAAAAAATGTCTTAAAATGACATTTAAATGTCTTAAATGTCTTAAAATGTATTTTCTAAAAAAGCTATGTTTCTATGTCAGTCGTTCTTCGATTTAAAAAAAATAGCAGACCTACAAGCTCGTAGCGCGCTATGAGCTTGTAGATCTGCTATTTTTCAATAGCTAAAGCACGACATGATGCTAACACCAAAAGGGGTTCCCGCCCCAAATGGGTTAATGCAACAACAACCACTACTAGTAGTACTAATATTAGTAGTAGTACTAGTACATAGTAAGTTACTACTCCTATGTCTTAAGCCCTAACCAAAGGGTCACCTTTGGTGTGGTTTGTGGCCATTGAATTCCATGCGTTGAATCACTAGGGTCAACGTGCAACAAGACATATCACACCGCTGGGACAACGCTCAAACCGTCTCGACCCTTTGGTGTTTGTTTGTTTAGGGCTTTAGTTGTACTAAGAAGAAGAATAATTATAATGCTAAAGGCCAGGGATAGGATTTTATTGTCCTTTCTTAGTTTAGTTTTGGGAGGTCAAGGCCTCGTCTGCTTTGTATCTTTAATTAAGTACTTCCTTTCCCAGCAGGACAGGTTGCGGCGGCGACCGTCGGACGAGGATTACTGCAGCTCCTCCACCAGTTCCACAGAGCGCTCAGAGGGAGACTGCAGGGAAGGGTGAGTTCCACACAGCGCTCAGAGGTTAGGGTGAGTTCCACACAGCGCTCAGAGGTTAGGGTGAGTTCCACACAGCGCTCAGAGGTTAGGGTGAGTTCCACAGAGCGCTCAGAGGTTAGGGTGAGTTCCACAGAGCGCTCAGAGGTTAGGGTGAGTTCCACACAGCGCTCAGAGGTTAGGGTGAGTTCCACACAGCGCTCAGAGGTTAGGGTGAGTTCCACACAGCGCTCAGAGGTTAGGGTGAGTTCCACACAGCGCTCAGAGGTTAGGGTGAGTTCCACACAGCGCTCAGAGGTTAGGGTGAGTTCCACAGAGCACTCAGAGGGAAGGGTGAGTTCCACAGAGCACTCGGAGGGAAGGGTGAGTTCCACAGAGCGCTCAGAGGTTAGGGTGAGTTCCACAGAGCGCTCAGAGGGAAGGGTGAGTTCCACAGAGCGCTCAGAGGGAAGGGTGAGTTCCACAGAGCGCTCAGAGGTTAGGGTGAGTTCCACAGAGCGCTCAGAGGTTAGGGTGAGTTCCACAGAGCACTCAGAGGGAAGGGTGAGTTCCACAGAGCGCTCAGAGGGAAGGGTGAGTTCCACAGAGCACTCAGAGTTTAGGGTGAGTTCCACAGAGCGCTCAGAGTTTAGGGTGAGTTCCACAGAGCGCTCAGAGGTTAGGGTGAGTTCCAGAGAGCGCTCAGAGGTTAGGGTGAGTTCCACAGAGCGCTCAGAGGTTAGGGTGAGTTCCACAGAGCTCTCAGAGGTTAGGGTGAGTTCCACAGAGCGCTCAGAGGTTAGGGTGAGTTCCACAGAGCGCTCAGAGGTTAGGGTGAGTTCCACAGAGCGCTCAGAGGTTAGGGTGAGTTCCACAGAGCGCTCAGAGGGAAGGGTGAGTTCCACAGAGAACTCCGAGGGAAGGGTGAGTTCCACAGAGCGCTCAGAGGTTAGGGTGAGTTCCACAGAGCGCTCAGAGGGAAGGGTGAGTTCCACAGAGCGCTCAGAGGGAAGGGTGAGTTCCACAGAGCGCTCAGAGGTTAGGGTGAGTTCCACAGAGCGCTCAGAGGTTAGGGTGAGTTCCACAGAGCACTCAGAGGGAAGGGTGAGTTCCACAGAGCGCTCAGAGGGAAGGGTGAGTTCCACAGAGCGCTCAGAGGTTAGGGTGAGTTCCACAGAGTGCTCAGAGGTTAGGGTGAGTTCCACAGAGCGCTCAGAGGGAAGGGTGAGTTCCACAGAGCGCTCAGAGGTTAGGGTGAGTTCCACAGAGCACTCAGAGGTTAGGGTGAGTTCCACAGAGCGCTCAGAGGGAAGGGTGAGTTCCACAGAGTGCTCAGAGGTTAGGGTGAGTTCCACAGAGCGCTCAGAGGGAAGGGTGAGTTCCACAGAGCGCTCAGAGGGAAGGGTGAGTTCCACAGAGCGCTCAGAGGTTAGGGTGAGTTCGCTCTCCAACCGCAGCTTCATTCTCCAGACCAGCAGTGGGCAGTGCAGTAGGCTCAGAAGACTGAGGAACGGGGTACCGCAGGGATCTGTCCTCTCGCCAATGCTGTTCAACATTTACATCCACGACCTACCGGATACATCGTCCAGAAAGTATGGCTACGCAGACGACCTTGCCATCATGTTGAGTCGACCAACATGGAAGGCGATGGAAGAGGGCCTGAATAAAGATATGGGCACCATGGTAGCATACCTTCAAAGGTGGCGTCTACAGCTTAGCGTTGGAAAGACAGTCGCTGCGGCATACCACCTTAGCACCAGAGAAGCAAGGAGGGAGCTCGAGGTGAGTGTCGACGGCAAACGCCTGGAGGTCCAGCAAGCCCCGAAGTACCTCGGCGTGCGTCTGGATCGGACACTGTCCTTCAGTCAACACCTCAAGGAGCTCAAGGCCAAGGTGACATCCAGGGTTGCACTGATCCGCCGCCTCGCTGGAACAACCTGGGGAGCCTCGGCTAAGACGCTGCGTATATCCACCCAAGCCCTGGTCTTCTCAGCAGCGGAATACTGCGCCCCAGTCTGGAGCAGAAGCCCACATGCAAAAAAGGTTGATGTGGCAATCAACAACGCCCTCCGGATCATCACGGGATGCCTGAAGCCCACCCCTGTGTCCCACTTGCCAGTCCTTGCGGGAATAGCTCCGGCCGGCCTCCGACGGGAAGCTGACACCCTCGTCCTGGCCAGGAAAGCCCAAAAGCAGGATTGGCACATCCTGCATGGCACCACCACAACTCCAGCGCCTCCAAGCAGACTCAGGTCTCGTCACCCCTACAACAGGGCAGCACAGGAGATGCTCAACACCACCCCTTAGGCCATCTCCAGAGATGCATGGCTAGCAGCAGCGTGGAAGCAGGAGTGGGAGTCAGCCGGGCCCTCCCGCATGCATCGGTTCATCTGGGACCCAGGAGCTGGCGACATAGGGGGAGATGATCTTCCTCGCAAGCAATGGACCACACTGAACCGCTTGAGAACTGGGGTTGGGCGCTTCAATGCATCATTGCAGAAGTGGGGACTGGCAGACAGTGCGGCATGTGAGTGCGGTGCCACTGAGCAGACCGCCGACCATGTCATCTTCACCTGCCCCTTACACAGACCGCCCTCAGAGGCCGGCCTCTTTGACCTGGGACCAGAGATGCGGGCGTGGCTCCACGACACCGAGTTGGACCTCTAACGTTACACGAAAGAAGAAGGGTGAGTTCCACAGAGCGCTCAGAGGTTAGGGTGAGTTCCACAGAGCGCTCAGAGGTTAGGGTGAGTTCCACAGAGCACTCAGAGGGAAGGGTGAGTTCCACAGAGCGCTCAGAGGGAAGGGTGAGTTCCACAGAGCGCTCAGAGGTTAGGGTGAGTTCCACAGAGCGCTCAGAGGTTAGGGTGAGTTCCACAGAGCGCTCAGAGGTTAGGGTGAGTTCCACAGAGCGCTCAGAGGGAGACTGCAATTGCCAATACAGCAAACCACTTTGTCGAAAATACAAAAAAGAAATTGTAAAGAAAATTCCTATCACTCAAAGATTTGGTGCCGCCCCCCGGACCCCCTGTTGAAGACCCTATATTCTTTTATAGAACTCTTATGCCAGATCACAATAGTATCCAAAATTGCAGACGATATCCAGTCTAATATCATGATATGGATATAATATTTGATAGTAGGGATGTCCCGATTTCCGATCACGCGATCTATTTCCAATGCATGATGTTTGTGGATCGTCTCCAGGAAGAGTGAATGCAACGACATGCAGGACCTGGTCCAGATGATGACCCAGACGCTGCGCCTGGAGGGCAGAGACGGAGGGAGCGAGCCGGACGGAGGAGGAGGACTCAACTCCAGCGCGTTGCCCGAGTTTAAGATCAACAGGAAGTACAGAGACACCCTGGTGCTCCATGGGAAGGATCAGGAGGACCAGGACCTTCCACTGAGCCAACTACCACTGAGTGAGATTCAAGCACACACACACGCCCCACTAATAACAAAAGAATGACTTGATACTTAATAACTTCCATATCAAACACCAATCAATCATCTAGATCAGGGCTGGGCAACTTTGACGATGGCGAGGGCCAATATATTTCCACACTCACTCCAGAGGGACACAGTGCATATTACGTTTTGAGCTTATAGATCAGCTATTTTTGAATTGGAATCCTGAAAAGTAACCTTTTTATTGAATTTCAAATGCATTTAGTTATAGTTATGTTAACTTTATGAAATGTTAACATAAAAATGTTATAACATTTTAATACTAGTCATGAATTAATTAAAGCGGGTTTGGAATTGTAAACAGCTGAAATCAATACTATTCTGATATTAACATGCAGGCCGCATTAAGTGAAGGTGGGGGCCGCATGTGGCCCCCGGGCCGCCAGTTGCCCACCCCTGATCTAGATCAGTGGAAGGCCCATTATTTGTTTTGCCATTTGACCCACGGACCATTTGATAAGATCCAAAACAAAACGTGCTGTATTGATGCGTTACCATTAGGAGAGAAAACAGGCAAACAATCAAAATAACAATTATTCTATATTTCTCCAATTGTGTAGACTTAAGTGATGCAGATGTTTAACTAATACTTCAACTCTTGAGAGCTTAAAATTAAACCAAATGCATTTATACACTCAAGAGTTAAAGATCTAATAAGGGTCCATTTGGTCTAGGAAAATTGGCCTCAGATCCTGTGCAGCAGGGGCGTGGCCCAGTGCGTTGCGTTTCAAATGAAATGCGAATCAAAAGACAGGGGCGGGTTCCACATGGAGTGGGCGCTACATCTAAATAAGACGGAAGGGAAACAATTGCTCCTTGAGCAGTGGTGGCCTACTACAATTCAATTTGGAATTGGATTCCCTTCGGACTATTTTCATGGTATGCACAGTGCTTCAGACCGGAAAGGGGAGTGTCCGCTCAGATTCTGAGCGCAACGTACTTCCCTCACAGGGATACTGTCCTTTTTTCCCAGAAGTCTTTCTCGCCCGCCTAGTGGCGAAAAATAAAACTTCTGGGAACTCAGATTAGGGTCCATTTGGTTACCAACTCTCCATCATTTAGTAGCTGGGGACCACCTGGAACCCTCTCAAGGACCACCGGGTTGGAAAACCACTGATCTACTGTAGATGGAAGATTCATATAAGTGTAAATAAATCAGGCATGTTATAGAGAGGGTACAGTATGCGCGTGACATCATCATCAAACCCGGACGTTATGCAGGAACGCCTACTGAGTGGCAAAGAAAACTACCTTCTGGCCTCGACAGCCCATACATCCACACAGAAAATTTGTATTTGATTGCATGAAACAACATTAAACTCACTTTGTCACTCACCATTTGCCACTCGATTTTGCCATTCACTTTATGCATGTGCATATACCCTCTATAGAGCGTCGCAGCCCTGCCCCATACCAGGGCCTAGGAATTGATTCTCCGTTCATTTTCCTCATAGACTTCAGAAAGTATTTATTTAAAGACGTTTACGCCGCGGACAAAGCCAACTCTTGTCGTGACAAATCATGACAACAAACAAAAGAAATTGGGCCGAACAAATAATTAGAAAGAAGAAGAAAAACGGCAGGTTACAACACTTTTTTTGTTGTTTTTCTTCTTTGTAATTATTTGTTTGCTCCAAAATATTGTGTTGTCACGACTCGAGTTGGCTTTGTCCGCGGCGTAACCGTCTTTAAATAAATACCTTTTGAAATGTCTATGGGAAAAATGCATTGGGAATCATTTCCTGGGCCTGGCGTCGTCATGAAAGGGGGCGGGACTGCGACGCTCTATTGTGGAGGGGAAATTATTGCAGCAGCCCAACAGGTCTACACATAAAAGAATAAATTAATCATAACAAGCGTTCTGCTTCTCGTTCAAAAGGTTCCACCTCTGGGCCAGCCAAGATCCGCAGGGCCATGGAGCACCTGAGGACGGACGCGGTGAAGGGTCTGGGGGTCAAACTTCTGGACAAAGTCCTGGACATCATGGAGACCGAGGAGGACGATGACCGACTGCAGGTATGACATCACACTGGCTGCTGGACATTTAGCCCATTCTGACCTGAGATCAGATTCTGAAAATGTCTTCTACATCCTGACAGCTTTCATTTTGACCTGAGATCAGATTATATTCTATTCTTTCAGAGCGAATTTTTTTAACTCAAATCTTTGCTTCTGGGGGGGTCCCTGGAACAACATATTTTCAGATGGGGGTCGGCGGCCAATTACATATAATATATTTGGGGGTCCTTGACATGAAAATGTTTGAGAACGACTGACATAGAAACATGAGGTTTTTCAGAAAACTGTCAGGATTTAGAAGACCATTTGTAGAATCGTCCTCGGGTCTCTTAGAACCTCTCACACAACATAAGGACAATGTTTAGGGCTTGAAAATGTGAACTTTGCCTGCAACAAGAAACATATTTGTGAAATTGTTTATGACGAAAACCAGAGATAAGATTCATATTTAACTCGGTTGGCTAAATCAAATGTAATTTTGTTTTCAAAACATTGCAGCTGTGCCTTCGAGACCAGATGGGAGAAGAGAAGTATCAAGCCTTTGCTGTGATGGTGAGACAGTTGAAGTTCTTTGAGGACGTTTCCTTCAAAGGTTAGGACGTTCCCTTCAAAGGTTAGGACGTTTCCTTCAAAGGTTAGGACGTTCACTACATGCCCAAGCATTAGCTGACTCTGTATAGGCAATAGTATGTCGTCTCGTCTGTAGACGGGTTTTTTTTGTACCTCACTTTCCAGGACATAACAGAAGATTGTGAAAACTTGAAGGCTACCTATGCAACCGTTGTGGGTCATAGACTACTTCTGTAAAATGGTTTATTTATAATGAAAACCAGGCATTCACAAGAATTGTATCCATGCTGTATATCTTTAGAAATCACATTTCATTTGAGCAGCCTTTTGTATGTTATTATACAAAATGTAGATGTACTGTAGATACTTTCTAATAAACATTTTTAAAAAGAAGTTTTTTTTCTTTTCTGTTCTCATTTTCATAACCGTTTGTCTCACTCACTGGCAAGAATAGTCTTAACCCATTTTGGGCAGGAACCCCTTTTGTTGTTTTAAGCATTGCTTTTTAAAATGTAGTGCAAATCTTTGAATATATATTCTTTCATAGCGAGCGTTAACTCAAATCTTTGCTTCTGGATCAACATATTTTCCGATGATGGGCGGAGGCATATTACATATAATCTTTGGGGTCCTTGACATGAAATATTGAGCACCACTGATACAGATTTTCAGAAAACTGTCAGGATTTAGAATATCTTTTTTAGATTTCGACGTCAGGCCTGAAGCCCCATTTATACTAGACACTGTGCGACGTGTCCTATGCTGGAAAATAGCCGATCTGCAAGCTCACAGCGTGCCTCATTTGTGACACGCTGTGAGCTTGCAGATCTGTTATTTTCGGCGTACCGTACACCTCCGTCATATGGTAAAGTATTAAATGGGGCTCTATTGCGAGAATACCCTGAAAATTCACACCCACGTCTTTTACTTTGCAGCAAATAAAAAAGGTCTACTCTGAAAATAAATGCTACGACTACAAATCATTCAGACACTGGATGTTTATTGATAGCATGTATAATGTACGATTGACTGGCAGACACTATAACAAAACTATATTTTCAAATGCTGTTTATTTAATTTTTTTAGACAAAAAGCGATATATGTCGCTTCCATTGTAAAAAAAGAAAAGAAAAAACTAAACAAAAACAGCTGTACAGTCTGCTTGGGGCACCAGCAGACAGTCTGCCTGGGGCAGCAGACAGTCTGCCTGGGGCACCAGCAGACAGTCTGCCTGGGGCGGCAGACAGTCTGCCTGGGGCAGCTGTACAGTCTTCCTGGGGCAGCAGGGCAGACTGTCTGCCTGGGGCAGCAGAGCAGACAGTCTGCCTGGGGCAGCAGGGCAGACAGTCTGCCTGGGGCAGCAGGGCAGACAGTCTGCCTGGGGCAGCAGGGCAGACAGTCTGCCTAGGGCAGACAGTCTGCCTGGGGCAGCAGGGCAGACTGTCTGCTGGTCGCTGAGTTTACTTGTGCTTCTTCTTCTTGAGGCTTTCCTGAGGTTTCTGGCTCACTTCCCCGCCCGTCTCTGGTAGCGTGGGCTGCCAGGGGAGAGGGTTGGTTCTGTACATGGACCACGGCGGCAGCGTCAACTACAAACACAATAATGAACGACGTAAATGAACAATGAAAGATGATGCATGCTACTGCCTACTTCTGCCAGTAGGGCGCTCTGTTGAACCATGTCTAGGGATGTCGCAAACGTACTCATTGTGCTTTGAGGGGATTTATATCAATTATCATTATTATTTTACTAGGTGTGTTTTAGTGTAATAACAGTGGTGATCCGTCTCCCTCTTATCTCAAGTCATTATTTTCCTTCTGGACAAAATTAATCTTAAAATTATGACATACTTCTAGTATAGCTTTACATGAAATCTATGAATGTTTTATTTGCATAACTCCTTTAAAGCATAGAATGTAGCTTAGGCTGCTTTACAGTAATACATTAGTTAGTAGAACAATATAAATGAACACATAGGCTACATACAATAACTAAGGTTTGTGTCATTTTATGCCAGGAGTTTAGTTTATGCACCGAATATTCGGCCACAGAAAATGTTCGGCAGAACATGTCTAAAAATGCAGTTTCGGCCCGAATAGGCAGAAAATATATCACCGAATAGTGTATGCAATTAATTCATTCAAAAGAGCTGAATAAATGTTTTATGGACCCATAATAGTGATTATTATTTAAGTTAAATTTCACCATGATCGTGTCTTTTGCCATAATCAGGTAGCTTTAAGGTGCGGCCATGACAGCAATGGTAGGAAGAAAAGATATTGGGCTATTGGCCCAATAGAGATAATCCTGGGGTCCTTGACATGAAAAAGGTTGAGCACAACTGAAATAGAAACATGGGTTTTTCAGAAGGATTTAGACGCCTTTTTTTAATCGCCATCAAGTTAACCCATTTTGGGAGGGAACCCATTTTGGTGTTAGCATCATGTCATGCTTTAGCTATTGAAAAATATCAGATCTACAAGCTCATAGCGCGCCACTCGGTGGCGCGCTATGAGCTTGTAGATCTGCTATTTTTGAAAAATTGAAGACATTTTTTTAATCTGATCTCAGGTCAGAATGGGCTAATAATGAAACTGTCAGGATGTAATAGACATTTTTACACAAGTATTACGGCTGTAGCTGAGGAGGTGCCATCGTGGTGCGTGGTTGGAGTGCACAATGTCAAGCACTTTGGCCAAAGGTGCTAAATAAATGCACAATGAATGGACCATTTATTCATGCGCTGAATCATGCGCCTCTGAATTCCTACGCGGCGTTGGAGACTACCGACTAGAGTAGCTATAATATAATCTATCATTTCTGTCGGGCAGAAACCCATTATCTCCAATCTCCATATTCTAACTTTGTGTTTTTCCTTAAATTAAATTGATGCATTTATATAGTGCCTTTATCCAAGGCACTTTACATATATTGTACATTACATTCACCCATTCACCCACACACACGAAACCATGCAAGGAAGGCACCAACCTGCACATCGGGGGCAATTAGGGGTTCTATGTTTCTTTTCCCTTTTTACCTCCTTTATGATGAATTCCTGTTCTGTTCTTTGACTATATAGAAGTGTCTATTTGTACGTCTCTAAATGTTTTGATGAATTGAACATGGTGGACCCTCTTGTAAACAAGTGTAATGCTTAATTGGGTCGTCCACTCACAGTTAAGTCTTTGTGTTGAGTTTGTGCTTGAAATGTACTGTAATTCTGCAAACTGTTAATAAATATTTCAATCAATCAATCGTCTTGCTCAAGGACACTTCGACACCAACTCTACGGGAGCCCGGGTTCGAAGACGGGGGTACCTTGCGCCGGTTCCCATCCGTTCCCACTCTACCCCTGAACCACTGCCGCCCCACTTTTAAATCTGCACTAGTGGGTACTACTAGCATATAAAATAAATGAGAACAAAATGTAAAACTCACCACACAGGACACGGCGAAGCCTCCCAAAACGATATAAACCGTCCACCCAAACTGTTCAATGGCGAAGCCATAGAGGAATCCGACCACCTGGAAGACAATGTTGAGCTTTCAGAATACAGTAGTATGATGTATTTTAAAAGGGAATGTTGTCTTTTTATTTTGTAATTACCGCTGAGAAGAGTATTATCCCCTGGAAGATCTGCTCAGCAAGCTTCTGACCTTTATAATCCTGTTACGACAGAGACAAACCAATCAATAAATAAAACATACAAGCCTTTATAATCCTGTTACGACAGAGACAAACCAATCAATAAATAAAACATACAAGCCTTTATAATCCTGTTACGACAGAGACAAACCAATCAATAAATAAAACATACAAGGAAAATACAAAGTACATGGTTAAATCCTCTTTATTCATACAAATGTAACACAATGGAGACATTTTGTACACTCGAGAGTTAAATTCACCCTTTGTCAATGTCCACCCGTGGTTTTGCCCCTCTTCGCACCCATTGGTTGCCGTTTCATGGTTGGACAAAAATCCTCTCTCTCTCCATCCACTACCATTGAAATAACGTGGTTTTTCAGTTGCGTCGTATTGATATTCTGTATATTAAATTCTTATTTTAAACTTGGGTGTCAGTAAAAACTAGGAACATCACAGGTGCAGCATGGTGACTGCAGGGCATATCACAATATCACAATGATGTTTTAGCTAATTCAACATAAACAAGGCAGAACCAGGGCGGAACAAGGCAGCTGGTTAGTCAATGAGGCTCCAATCAGATGCCTGACAAATATATATATATATATATATGTATATATATATATATGTATGTAGACAAACGTTTTTTTTTTAATTATTATTTTGTAAAATAATTTAATGTATTTATTATTGTAGGTATGTGTGCATGTATGCCTCTTTAAAGTGTAATGTCACTTATTTTGCTTTCACACTGGAAAAGAAATGAATTGAGAGCAAATAAATATGTCTTTTAGACATGTCTTAATATGTCTTGTGAATATGTCTTATAAAATGAAACAAATGGCCTGTAAATTAGCTTATAATGGCAATAAACAAGTTTAAAAAAAACAATACAAATGTTCTTAGATTGGGGTTTCAACATGTTGGAATGGAAATCACTGTCTACATGGGAGAATGAAGGCAAGCAAGCAGATGGCAGGTGTAAAGTGAGCATTTCGGGACGCAAACGCACTGGCATATAGTTATCTAGGGATTGCAAATGTTATTTAATCACAAATAAACCACAATTGTGGTGTCTAAACAACATTTTAGTGATATGGAAACTAAAGACTAAACTAACAGTGATGTGGCGTTCATAGCAGCCTAGCTGCTACATGAGCAGGAATACACATATACAAATGTTACAACAGCAGGAAACAACGTTATGGCATCATAACCTCTGCATATGTAATACTAATATGACATGAATGCAAGTCTTACCATGTGCGTTGGGATTGAATTAAATATCGACAACATCTTTGTATCTGTCCGACAAATATTATCAATCCAACAAAAAAAAGAGCCAAAAAAAGATGGATTTATTGAAACGTTAATGCTACACTTCCGGGTTCCTAAAAGCTACGTAGAGCTTTTAGAGAAGGACCCCACGGGTTGTTGGTGAGCGTCATAAATGCGCCGCAGACCGGCGGGGTGCTGCGGCGCATTCACAGAGCTACACAACATAGGGATTGGTCTAAAATTAAATCTACACGCTGCCAACTAATCATAATGCTTTGCAGTTAGTGCCGTGGAGGGGGAGAAGAAACATGGTATTTTACGACAGGCGAACACAGAAGATAAATAAAATAAATGCGTTTGTTATTATATTCTAAAAAAAAATGAAACAAAACGTAATTATATATTTTTTAAACCAATAATAAATAAATTAAATTATTTTACAAAAAAAAAATATATATACGGGGCGTCGCGTCCCGTCTGCTTGTAGATCGGCTATTTTGGACGCGCGAGCGACCACGACAAAATAAACGAGACTATATTGTCCTGTGTATTTCTAATCAGGCAGATCGGCGGCCGCCTAACCGACAACAACACATAAAAACTTGTTGATGTTGAGTTGGCACTTTGGCTTTAAACCTGCTCCAGGGCATTGTCTGTTTAAACAGGAGCTTCTTGACATCACTGACACGTCCTGTCTGTGAAACTTAAATTAACCCACACTCTCAGTTATATGTAATATTATATTATTAGGTCGAGCTGGTTTTGCAGACGTTTATTTCGTGTAGAAAAGAAAAGAAAAGAAAAGGGTGCATTTTAATAGAATAGCTATAAGGCGGTGTGGTCTGGCTGTGGTGTGTGTGTGTGTGTGTGTGTGTAACGGTTTCCATTCAACACGCAAACAGAAATTAACCTGCGTCTGTTTTGTATTGTGGTTCTTCAACCACATAGTTGTACTGTACAGAACCTATGAGGACATTATTATTATCATCACCAGCATCATGACACTGAGGAGAGGTGAGTTGGTTTTGAGATTGAGATTGAGTGTAATGCTTAATTGGGTCGTCCACTCACAGTTAACAGTCTTTGTATTGAGTTTGTGCTTAAAATGTACTGTAAATTCTACAAACTGTTAATAAATATTTCAATCAATCAATCAGATGATTGATTGATTGATTGAAGTATTTAACAGTTTGCAGAATTACAGTACATTTCAAGTACAACTCAATACAAAAACTGTTAACTGTGAGTGGACGACACCATAAAGCATTACCTTGTTTACAACAGGGCCCACCATTTTCAATTCATCAAAAGAAGATGAGAAACTTGATTGATTGAAGTATTTATTGACAACCATAAAGCATTACACTTGTTTACAAGAGGGTCCACCTTTTACAATTCATCAGAACATTTCATTAGAGGCGTACACATACAGTATACACACTACATACACACGCTGTTTGTGAAATGTCAATCATTGTCAGTCGATTATTATTATTACTACTATTATAAATATTATATGCCAGCAAATTATAAAGCAAAATCAAATAATTAATCTATCTGTATATTTGTATCCTATTGTCTATTGTCAGTGGTTCTCAAACATTTTTGTGACAAGGACTCCCAGTCAGAGACTCCAGAAGAGACATTTGTTATCTAAAATAATCACACCCGTGTGAAGTGAGGGGCACTCTTAGCATCATATATCATCTCATATATATACATTGCTTTCTAGAACGTCTAGGACTTTGCCTAGCTCTGGACCTCTGGTCCATAATATGCTTCTATGATTCTGCCCTGCATTTCGTAGAAGCAGTAAAGGCTATGGACCAGAGCTAGGACTTTGCCATGTGGTAAATATGCATTTAAAGCAGCTAGTTAACGCGTCTGCCATCATCATCATCTCTTTCAGTGAATGTGGTGATTCTTGCACTACTGGCTGTGGCGTTTCTGATAGTAGTTCAACGAAATCTCCTGAATCTCAACGACTTCCTGGGGAGCCAACAGAATGCAGGTAGGAGATATATTTTCAACCCGTTCTGTGTTTTCTTTTGTAAATGAATGCCTTACTTTGTCATGCAACGGTGTCACACACAAAAAGTAACAGTTTGGACATAATGCTGATGCCTGATTCCAACAACAACAATGTTTTGCAGTGTGTTTTTAATATGTCTGAAAGCTCTGTATACAGGAAAAGACACTGTCACCTGATTTCACTCACGGCCGAAATGTCGTGTATTTGGCTAGAATCAGTAGAATGTCTGTGTTTTAATATAATGAACACTGTTGGACAGCTAAGGCTGTGTGCAGACTGCAGACTTCTTTTCCCGTATGCAAACCTTTTGTCCAGCAACCAGCGAGTGACTGGATGTGCAAGCCACCTGGTTTTTAAACCGAAAGCTGTTCTGCATCGTGGAAATATGAATATCTTTGTGATTGTCGTTCGTCATCTCAACCAGACGCGGTGCCAGGAATGGTTCTTCCCTTCGAGTCGGAACTCTCCCCGAACCTCCGGACGCCGTCTGAGGAGGAGGAAGAGGAGGAGAGGACGGGAGAGGAGATCCCCGTGGTCCTCACCGCTGCCGAGGAGAGGCTAGGCGCCGTCGTGGCCGCCATCAACAGCATCTACCGCAACAGCAAAGCCAGCGTAGTCTTCAACATCGTAACCATGAACGACACAGTGGACCACCTGAAGTAAGTCCATACACCGTTGTCTCCACCAGGCCGAAGGCATGGGGAGAGAGTATGGTTTGTCCTCCGTCCGTCCGTCCGTCCCTGTGTGAGAGTCCGTGTGTGTTTTACATTTATATAGTGCTTTTATATAAAGCACTATATAGCTGTGTACAGCTAATCTCCGGCACCGTTAACCCGGTCAATGCCAAATGTTGCACACACTCCCTGGATGCCAACGATGAACTTCTGCCCCAAATTGTCTTTTCTGGGAAGAACAATGCGTGAAAATAGCAGATTAACAAGCTCTCAAAACGTAGCAATGTGAGATTGTAGACTGGCTATTGGTGAAGAGATTTGAGGGGGGAAAAAAGGAGGGTGCGTAATAATAATAAGCCTTTCCTTTTCTAGTCCAGATTTGAATGTGGTTTCCTTTGCAATTCTGACACATTTTACCATCGACTCCAGCGGATGAACTGAATCTTGAACATCAGGTCAACATTTGTGTCTATAGGTGAGACGTGACCTTTGACAATGTAAATGTCTCAATAATAGAGCAGGGAGACAAGATACAACCACATCAATTTATTGTTACTATATATTTATATTCAACCAATACAAATTGGACAAATATAGAATTGACTAATGCCGTTTGCACTAGTGACTAACTAGGTCAACTGATACATTATCCAAGCCCATCTGTTATTCGACCTTCTGCCGTCAGACTGGTTGGTGGTGTTGGTCACATCAGAC
This sequence comes from Protomyctophum parallelum, assembly GCF_964188405.1. Classification (NCBI taxonomy): domain Eukaryota; kingdom Metazoa; phylum Chordata; class Actinopteri; order Myctophiformes; family Myctophidae; genus Protomyctophum; species Protomyctophum parallelum. The sequence goes on along the minus strand of NC_139703.1, from coordinate 37,676,827 downwards.
TGGTTGGTGGTGTTGGTCACATCAGACTGGTTGGTGGTGTTGGTCACATCAGACTGGTTGGTGGTGTTGGTCACATCAGACTGGTTGGTGGTGTTGGTCACATCAGACTGGTTGGTGGTGTTGGTCACATCAGACTGGTTGGTGGTGTTGGTCACGTCAGACTGGTTGGTGGTGTTGGTCACATCAGACTGGTTGGTGGTGTTGGTCACATCAGACTGGTTGGTGGTGTTGGTCACATCAGACTGGTTGGTGGTGTTGGTCACATCAGACTGGTTGGTGGTGTTGGTCACATCACTAGTTGGTGGTGTTGGTCACGTCAGACTGGTTGGTGGTGTTGGTCACATCAGACTGGTTGGTGGTGTTGGTCACATCACTAGTTGGTGGTGTTGGTCACATCAGACTGGTTGGTGGTGTTGGTCACATCAGACTGGTTGGTGGTGTTGGTCACATCAGACTGGTTGGTGGTGTTGGTCACATCAGACTGGTTGGTGGTGTTGGTCACATCAGACTGGTTGGTGGTGTTGGTCACATCACTAGTTGGTGGTGTTGGTCACGTCAGACTGGTTGGTGGTGTTGGTCACATCAGACTGGTTGGTGGTGTTGGTCACATCACTAGTTGGTGGTGTTGGTCACTTCAGACTGGTTGGTGGTGTTGGTCACATCAGACTGGTTGGTGGTGTTGGTCACATCAGACTGGTTGGTGGTGTTGGTCACATCAGACTGGTTGGTGGTGTTGGTCACATCAGACTGGTTGGTGGTGTTGGTCACATCAGACTGGTTGGTGGTGTTGGTCACATCAGACTGGTTGGTGGTGTTGGTCACATCACTCATGTCAATGTTGGCGTTGTCCGTGGTGTTGGTCATGGGGTTCTCCAAGGGGTCGTCAGGTGGACCCCTGCTGGGTGTGAGGAGGGGGAAACAGCATCCTGTAGACAGGTTGGCACAAGACATGGTGAGTTCTAATACAGCCATGACTTGAAGCTCATTTCTTCACAGGGGAATATTATAGCCTCCTTACGTTAGAGCCAGTGATGATTCTGTCGACTAAAACGAAAAATGTTCGTCGACTACCTTTTTCCACAGACGAAAACTAAATGGAAACTAAATTAAAACTAAGCCATGATGACTAAAACTATGACCAACTAGAACTGCACTCTGTCCAGTGCATACTTGCTTGTTGCACACTAGTAGGCCATAAATGGCCAACTAGTGCGCAAGAAGAGCGCGCAAGTACGTTCTTACTGTACTTACTATTTGGACACTACCGTTGTTTTTATACACTCCAGAAACATAATGTCGTAATGAATACGTAAGTGACGAATTTGGATTGTGACGTATATGTCAATCAGTGCCTCCCAACACTAAAACATATCGTCATTACGTCGCCATCGAAAACCAATTACACTCGGGCATTGGGTCCTTTAATCCACATATTTCTTCCGTCATCATTGAGAACTAGTTATAAATATACTATATATATATATATATATATATATATATATATATATATATATATATATGTAATTTGTAAGTTGATTAGCGGTATACTGTGGTTACTTTGCGCCAAAAACCGTCCCGGCCAACCCGCCACTTTTGATGCGTATGCAAATAAAACAGCAAATTTGTGCCTGATTTGCTGGGACCAGATTACATACATGACCATATTTCTTACGTCATCATTGAGAGCTAGTCATACATATACTATATGTATAATTTGTAAGTTGATTAGCGGTATACTGTGGTTACTTTGCGCCAAAAACCGTCCCGGCCAACCCGCCACTTTTGATGCGTATGCAAATAAAACAGAAAATCTGTGCCTGATTTGCTGGGACCAGATTACATACATGACCATATTTCTTACGTCATCATTGAGAGCTAGTCATAAATATACACACCATGTACTCTGGTCCCAGCAAATCAGGCACAATTTGCTGTTTTATTTTCATACGCATCAAAAGTGGCGGGTTGGCTGGGACTGACTGACTGTTTATATTGTGTTATAGACAGAATCTGGAGGAGCAATATAAAATGTGTTTTACAAACACACATTTAGTTTTATAGCATTTTGTTTTATAGCGCACCATGGTGGCGCTATAAAAGGCAGGTTGAAGTGGTTAATGCATGTTTTCTATTCAAAATTTAAATCTCCAAAGTAACTAGTAACTAAAGTTTTCAAATAATTGTAGTGAAGTAAAAGTACATATTTTGGCTCTTGAGATGTAGTGGAGTAGAAGTAAAAGTATTGGAAATTGGAAATACTCAAGTACAAATACCTCAAAATTGTAAAATAATAGTTCTTAGTTACTTTCCACCACTGATGAATTCCATGTATGCAGTGTTGTTTTCGTCGACTAAAACTAAGACGAAAAATGTTCGTCGACTACCTTTTTTCACTGACTAAAACTAAATAAAAACGAATCTATGATGACTAAAACTAAGACTAAATATACTGACAATTTCGTCAACAAATAAAAACTAGACTAAAATGTTAGTAAGGGACTAGTGGACAAGAGATCCAGTTTTATGCTGGGTTGCATGCTGAAAATAGATATACAATCTCACAACGCGTCGTGAGATTGTATATCTGCTATTTTCAGCATGCAACCAAAGTGTAAAATATGTCATTACAACGACATCAAGGCCTGTCAAAACACATTTTAGTCGACTAAATCAACTGTAGATTTAGTCGACTAAAATCGTATGACATTTAGTCGACTAAAACTAGACTAAACACTAGAACATTCCAGGTGACTAAAATGTGACTAAAACTAAGTGAAAACTATTCAAGAGACTATATGACTAAAACTAAAATAGAAATTTGCTGCCAAAAACAACACTGCATGTATGTCAGAGAGCTGTTCTTTAGAGACAATGTGTCAGTTATTTCCATGTACGTCAGTCGGTGAGCTGTTCTTTAGGGACAATGTGTCAGTTATTTCCATGTATGTCAGAGAGCTGTTCTTTAGAGACAATGTGTCAGTTAGTTCCATGTACGTCAGTCAGTGAGCTGTTCTTTAGGGACAATGTGTCAGTTAGTTTCATGTACGTCAGTCAGTGAGCTGTTCTTTAGGGACAATGTGTCAGTTAGTTCCATGTACGTCAGTCAGTGAGCTGTTCTTTAGGGACAATGTGTCAGTTAGTTCCATGTACGTCAGTCAGTGAGCTGTTCTTTAGAGACAATGCAGAGATTAAAATGGGGTGCATTTTGCATCCCAAAACGCAGTTTATAGTTAAGGTACGCAATAAAACAACGACCTCTGCATCCATGGGATGCACTACTGTACTACTGTACTGTTTTTTTATTCTAGTTTATTTTGCTAGCTTTAGTTATAACCATTTCTTCTTCTGTTTTCTATATGAATATAACCACATTATACATATAAAATAAAATCTTAATTTTTAAAAGTTAAATGCTGCAATTTGTAAAAAAAAAAAGGGCAAAATATTACTCCTAACGTCGCTGAAGTGGGACTCATAAAATGTCCCTGGGACTCATTTCTAAAAGACTATCCCTGCATCCCAGGACTCATTACATTGAAAACCTGTTTACATCACTGCAATGTGTAACTTGTTTCCTCTTTTCTTTTCTCTTTTCACAGGTCGTGGCTGAGTAAGAGCTCGCTGAACAACGTCAAACACAAGATTATCGTTTTCGAGCCTCAAGTCCTCGTCGGGAAGATCAGCAAAGAGAGCCTGGAGACCGTGAAACCGGTCAGACAATGATTCATGCCGTCGCCACCACTGTTGTTCTGGTGGTGCTTGTTCTTCCATTTTTCAAAAATAGCAGATCTACAAGCTCGTAGCGCTTTTTGGCAGCACATTTTGATTTTAGTTTTAGTCATATAGTTCTCTTGAATAGTTTTCATTTAGTTTTGGTCACATTTTATAGTCACCTGGAATGTCTTAGTGTCTTAGTTTTGGTCGACTAAATATCATAAGATTTTAGTCGACTAAATCTACAGTTGATTTTAGTCGACTAAAATGTATTTTGGTGGGCCTTGATGTCGTCATAATGACTGATTTTACACTTGCTGAAAATAGACAGATCTACAAGCTTGTAGATCTGTTATTTCCAGCATGCAACCAAGTGTAAAATGACTTATAGTGGATCTCTTGTCCACTAGTCCCTTCCTAACATTTTAGTCTAGTTTTTATTTGTTGGCGAAATTGTCAGTATATTTGGTCATAGTTTTAGTCATCATGGCTTAGTTTTTATTTAGCTACCATTTATCTTTCGTCAGTGAAAAAAGGTAGTCGACGAACATTCTTCGTCTTAGTTTTAGTCGACGAAATCAACACTGGTCAGTGGTCACCACCACTATATATATATATATATATAAATACTGTTTACTCACTGCTGGATCTTACCTTACAGTCTATGGATCTTACCTTACAGTCTATGGATCTTACGCAGAGCGTTTTGTTTCTCTAATGCTTTTTGCTTTTTTTTTTTCAGTTGACGTTTGCCAGGTTCTATTTGCCCGTGTACGCTCCCAACGCCGAGAAGGCCATCTATCTGGATGATGATGTCATTGTACAAGGTAGGGTCATTTCCTAGATTAACACTATGGCGAAAAATGTTCGTTGACTACCTTTTATTCACTGACGAAGAGTCAAATATCTTAAATCTAAATAAGAACTGAGCTATGATGACTAAAATATAATTTGACCATTTTGTCAACAAATTAAAACTAAACTAAAATGTTCGGGAAGGATTGTGTGGAGAAGGAGAGATCCAGTAGAACTATTTAATTTTTTAGGTTTGAGTTGCGCTCGGGATTTGCGCTCTCAAAATAGCAGATCTACAACCTGTATGTACCTGTACTGTTACGCGTCATTGTGAGCTGGTAGATCGGCTATTTTCAGCATGCAACGTGGGTAAAATCAGCCATAACGTCTAAATCAAGGCCTGCCAAAAGATTATTTAATCAAAAGACTGAAAATGTCAAAATGAACAAAAATACTACATGGTGTTTTAATTTCCCCCCCCCCAGGGGACATCCAGGAGCTCTATGGAACCATGTTGAAACCAGGACACGCCGCTGCCTTCTCAGACGACTGTGACTCGGCGTCAGCTAAGGGCTTCATCAGAGGAGCTGGGAACCAGGTACACAGAACAGAGTTACAGAATACATTAACCCGTTCTGACCTGAGATCAGATTCTAAAAATGTCTTCTACATCCTGACAGTTTTCCATTCTGACCTGAGATCAGATTCTAAAAATGTCTTCTACATCCTGACAGTTTTCTGAAAAAGCTATGTTTCTATGTCAGTCGTTCTTCGATTTTTCAAAAAATAGCAGACCTACAAGCTCGTAGCGCGCCACTCGGTGGTGCGCTACGAGCTTGTAGATCTGCTATTTTTCAATAACTAAAGCATAACATAGTGCTAACACCAAAAGGGGTTCCCACCCCAAAATGGGTTAAAGGCCTGATTTATGATGCATAGTTTAACCCCATTGAGACCTGAGACCACATTCTACAAATGTCTTCTAAATGTAAATCATGACAGTTTTCAGAAAAAAAAACTATGTTTCTATGTCAGTTGTTCTCAACGTTTTTCATGTCAAGGACCCCAAAAACGATATAGTTTAACCCATTCTGACCTGAGATCAGATTCTAAAAATGTCTTCTACATCCTGACAGTTTTCCATTCTGACCTGAGATCAGATTCTAAAAATGTCAGTCGCTCATCGATTTTTCAAAAATAGCAGACCTACAAGCTCGTAACGCGCGCTATGAGCTTGTAGATCTGCTATTTTTCACACCAATGCAACTCATTATGAGTTGCATTGGTGTGGTTTACCTTAAAAAAAACGTTTATTCCCGACCCGACAACCCTTTGGTGTGGTTTGGGCTTTAAGCCAGAGTGAGACTTAAGCCTTATCCTCCTCTTTAACGAAGACCTCTGTGAGAAGACGATGTCTTGTAATCTATCCTCGTTTCAGTAACGTTGGGGGAGGGGGAGGGGGGAGGGGGGAGGGGACCCAAGGTAGATGGAAAATTACTAAACAGACATGGACATTTTGGTTCCATGTCTAGAACAACTACCTGGGCTTCCTGGACTTCAAGAAGGACTCCATCAAGAAGCTAACGATGAGAGCCAACACCTGCTCCTTCAACCCGGGCGTCATCGTCGCCAACCTGACGGAGTGGCGGAACCAGAACATCACTGCCCAGCTGGAGCACTGGATGGAGCTCAATGTCAAGTACGATAGATATTAGATACATACGGCCAGCTCAATGTCAAGTACGATATATATTAGATACATACGGCCAGCTCAATGTCAAGTACAATAGATCAGGGGTTGTTTCTGTCAGTTGGTGCTCAACCTTTTTTATGTCAAGGACCCCCAGAATTATCTGTAATTGGCCGCCGACCCCCATCTGAAAATATCTTGTTCCACAGGGACCCCCTAGAAGCAAAAACATTGAGTTAAAAACTTTCACAGTGAAAGAATAAATATTCAAAGATTTGCGCCAACATTTTCAAGAGTTATTTTTTCGGACACAGCCAGCCATGGACAGACTCAGGGACACACATCCCAGCTGTCTATATAGGAGTGGTTGCACCACTCAAAATATAGATCTGCTATTTTGCAACAGCTGAAGTTTAAAATAATGGTTAAAAGCTCTAAGGTGACACAGATGTGTTCCCGTCCCGAATGGGTCTTTAATGAACGTTTGTTCATCGTGTTGCCTCCAGGGAGGATCTGTACAGCAAGACTCTGGCCGACAGCGTCACCGCTCCTCCCATGATGATCGTCTTCTACAAGCAGCACTCCTCCATCGACCCCATGTGGCATGTCAGACACCTCGGTACGTACTGGCTGGTTTTCTGAAAAGCCTATGTTTCTATGTCAGTGGTGCTCAACCTTTTTCATGTCAACATTGTCAAGGACCCACAGAATTATCTGTTGTTGTTCCAGCCCCCCCCCCCCCCCCCCCCACACACAAATTCCCTTGATAATTGTACTCATTTGGCCCTATTACAGGTATCATGGAATGTATGCATGAAACAATGCAGTGAGAGCTAAAAACCTTCATGGAGATTGTTATAAAATGACAGGCAAATCCTTGTTTTTGTTTGTTTGTCTTTTAAAGGCACAACAGGCGCAGGAAAACGCTACTCCCCACAGTTTGTGAGAGCAGCCAAACTCCTCCACTGGAACGGACATTACAAGCCCTGGAGCGGGGCGGCCTCCTTCTCCGAGGTGTGGGACAGGTGGTACATCCAGGACCCCACGGGGAGGTTTAACCCTGTGAGGAAGCTATACCCTGCAGAGAAATGAAACCAGTAACATGGGCCTGAGATCAGATTCTAAAAACGTCTTCTACACCCTGACAGTTTACCATTCTGACCTGAGATCAGATTCTAAAAAACGTCTTCTACATCCTGACAGTTTTCCATTCTGACCTGAGATCAGATTCTAAAAATGTCTTCTACATCCTGACAGTTTACCATTCTGACCTGAGATCAGATTCTAAAAATGTCTTCTACACCCTGACAGTTTTCCATACTGACCTGAGATCAGATTCTAAACATGTCTTCTACATCCTGACAGTTTTCTGAAAAAGCTATGTTTCTATGGCAGTCGTTCTTCGATTTTTCAAAAAATAGCTAATCTACCAGTAGATCTGCTAAAAGCATAACGTAATGCTAACACCAAAAGGGGTTCCCGCCCAAATGGGCCTGAGATCAGATTCTAAAAATGTCTTCTACATCCTGACAGTTTTCTGAAAAAGCTATGTTTCTATGTCAGTCGTTCTTCGATTTTTCAAAAATATATATATTATTTTTCAATAGCTAAAGCATAACGTAATGCTAACACCAAAAGGGGTTCCCGCACCAAAATGGGCTTTATACAAACAGGGCAAAAACCAGCTAAGAGACGCGCCGGTCATGAATTCACGGCGCAGGACCTCTTCGCCTTTCGACTTCTCAGGGATAAAAAAAGAAAACGCCAAGTGTGATGATGCGAGAAACCATTCCACATGCCCAGCCCTGTATTTGTGTCTTTAATACCATGTTGAAGTCATATTTGTAGACGACACCGCATGTCCTTTCACATCCCAGTGCATTTTATTATTACCTTTTTGTGTTGTTTATAAATTGCAGCCCACCTTTGGTACAGTAGCCTTTTAAGGGAGAATTCCATACTAGAAGGCTTTCTTACCTTTTTATTTGTAGTTGTTACGTCCCCACCAAAGAGGTCCGGGTGTTATTTTGTGCAAAAGCGCATTATTGGCTATTTCCCCTACCATAAGCCCTCAATGAATTGCATTGAATTGAATGGGGCATTGTGCTAATTCGCTTATTTCCATCGCTCAAAAATCTTAAAAAAAAATATATATATCCTCTCTTCTTAATGTAAATAGTATCCCAAGCGGCACACTTTACTACTTATTTCGATGGAAATAAGAGAATTGGCACAAAAACCCAACCCCCATTGAGGGCTTATGGTAGGGGAAATAGCCAATAATGCACTTTTGCACAAAACAACACCTGGACCTCTTTGGTGGGGACGTAACAACTACAAATAAATAAAGGTAAGAAAGCCTTCTAGTATGGAATTCTCCTTTAAGATGCCTGTGGTCAGGGCTTCTTCATTTCTATTTCAAATGCAGAAATAAGTCCATTTCAAAGCATACTGTATACAGCTGCAGTCTAGTACCGACTGTACAGTACGTATGTATGCTGCAGAAGATGTATTTAATATTGTATGGCCCTGAACCCAACGACCAGACCAACATGTTACAGTTGCATTTTTCTTCTTCCAGATTTTTAATATTTAAATATAATTTTAAGCTGTTACATTTTCTTTTTGTTGATATTGTCGCGGTTTTTGGCAGGAATTGTTAAACATTTTTAAGTTTACAGTTCAACTCATAGTAATTTGCTTATATAAATTGTCAGTGGCTCACAGCATGAACTGGTATGCTTATTTTATACGTTGTGAACTAGTAGATCGCTATTTTTGTACAACGAAGTATAAACGGGGTGTTTATACGACTAACCGTTTAGTAGCAGGTGAAGTTGCAGACCGTTTTGAGTGGTTGTGTTCCATTTAACACGTTTGTGTTTGAAGTTGAATACAAAATGTTTTCCATAAGCCTGTATTTCCATATGGATGTTTTAGAATAATGTGAACCACTACCCTGAATTCTTTGTATTTACACAAGGCAAATTTGCACAACTATGATTTTTTTTTTATCCCTTTTTCATCAGGGAATTGTTTTTAAACGAAAACATTGACCTTGCTGATGTAAATATTTGTACTTTTTTGTAAAGTTCGATTAAATAAAATTGCACCATGTTTGAAATTCTTCAAAAATATGTTTTATATGTTTAAATATGTTCACTGAGCTCTTTAAGCCCTCAAATTGTCTGCATTCTCTCAATTCTGACCATTTAAGTCTAATTGTGGGCTTGCTAATATAAGGCCAGTACACTAACATACGGTATCCACGCAACTTATTCTGCCTCTTTTTGGGAATACCAGACGAGTCACCCATTTACCAACTCGCTCCGGGCGTACAGCCGGCGGAACTGCTCATTCTAAAGTAAATGATGGTTAAACCTAACTTTAAACTCAGTAAAACTATGCCAAAACCTAACCCTATTCCTAAACGTAACCCCAGTAAAACTATGCCTAAACCTATTCCTAAACGTAACCCCAGTAAAACTATGCCTAAACCTATTCCTAAACGTAACCCCAGTAAAACTATGCCTAAACCTATTCCTAAACGTAACCCCAGTAAAACTATGCCTAAACCTATTCCTAAACGTAACCCCAGTAAAACTATGCCTAAACCTAACCCTATTCCTAAATGTAACCTAAGTAAATGGTGCATTTATATAGGACCTTTATCCAAGGCGCTTTACATGTGCATTACATTCACACACAGATGGCGACAGGCACCAAACGGCACCCATATAGTCCTTCATACTTTTAGCTAGGATCACCGTTCCAACTCTCAAACGGTGAGCTTGCTTAGTACTTGTTGGCTACCATAGTTAATGTCGAAGTGTCCTTGAGCAAGACTCTGAACGCCTAATTGCTCCTGATGTGCTGGTTGGTGCCCTGCATGGTTTCCGCCGCCATCGGTGTATGAATGCACAATCTCTGTAAAGCGCCTTGGATAAAGGCTCTATATAAATGCACCATTTACCATTTGTATTTCTGACAAAATGCTTAACCCAAATTTGCAAATTTGCACAACTATGATTTTTTTTTTATCCCTTTTTCATCAGGGAATTGTTTTTAAACGAAAACATTGACCTTGCTGATGTAAATATTTGTACTTTTTTGTAAAGTTCGATTAAATAAAATTGCACCATGTTTGAAATTCTTCAAAAATATGTTTTATATGTTTAAATATGTTCACTGAGCTCTTTAAGCCCTCAAATTGTCTGCATTCTCTCAATTCTGACCATTTAAGTCTAATTGTGGGCTTGCTAATATAAGGCCAGTACACTAACATACGGTATCCACGCAACTTATTAGTGTGGTTGCCCGAATGGGCAACCAGACTCTTGTAACTGTGACACTTTATTATTTCACTGGAGTAGTCTTTATTTTGACGCTTTATACCTCCCACACTGTACGCTGTACGCACTTGAGCCATATGTCAAATTGACCGGAAAAATCGGGAATCGTGTGCTTGTATTTTGTTAAGAGAAATGTTGTATAGTTTAATTGATATGAATTTATTAGTGAATTAAATTTCCCCATTGACATGAATGGGAAAAGGCAAAAATTCACATTCAAGTATTTGTTCCTCGGAGACTGTAATCACTATAGTTACAAAACTTTTAGGGATAATTCCACATTATCCCTAAAATTATTTAACCTTAAAATTTTATCGGTCGGCCTCATGGTGGCGCTATAACAGCCCACTTTACCTTTTGGCTTATAACTCTTGAACCATAGGTCGTAAAATAAAAAATATTTTTTCCCTGGATTCCTTGGGTCATGACGCATCTCCCCATATAGGCCACGCCCATTTCCGCCATGATAGATTTTCCGCCATTTTGAATTTTGTCCAAAACACACTTTTTGCTTTTCCTCCTACAGATTTTGTCCAAATCTCACAGAAATCGGCACACGTGATCTCTGGACCCATCCAATTAAAACTGAACTGCAGAATTTTGAAAGTGCGTATCGTTCGGCCGTAATCGTCTTCCGAAGTTAGTAGGAGGGGCCTATATCACAAAAAATGCCATAAATCACGAACGGAATGTCCAATCCATCCCACATTTCAATCACATGTCAAAGCAATTCCATTTTCATCCATAGGGGGCGCCGCAAATGCGAGAAATGTAACCGTTTGTCGCAAAAACATGAATTTCGGGGGTTAAATCCCCTCCGAATTACTTACGCATGATCTAAGGCGTGACTTGAAATTGTAATTGGCTGGCAATACTAGTGGGAGGGGCATATGTAAGCCACTGCGGCAACCACACTCTGCAATTTTTTTAAATTTGTGATGCCTTTGACAGATGTTTGTAGAAGTCGTTCAGTTATTGTTACATCATTTTGTAATTAACCTCTTAAGTCCTACATAATATATACACTTAGTCGCACAACAATGTTCAATTGTAAAAATGGCTGATCTACAAACTCACAACACAGCATTGTGAGGCTGTTTTTGAACATTTGTAAAGGATAATTTCACATGTTTCAAGTGATTAAAGGATGGATGGCTTTGCTGGCATTTAATGTGAATCACCACCAGCCCAGGTGAAATGTATGCATAGTTCTTGTGAGGCTGGAATCTATTTTACAGTATGGCTCTAGATGCGGAACATAGAAATGTTATGTCAGATTTTCACATTCAGAACCGTGTTAATCAGACCAGTGTGTGTCCATGTGGAAACCTCGTATGAATCTGATCTCAGGTCAGAATGGGTTAATCAGACCAGTGTGTGTCCATGTGGAAACCTCGTATGAATCTGATCTCAGGTCAGAATGGGTTAAATACTACTGAAGTTTCACTTGTAAGTTTGGGTAAGAAACTGTTTTTTTTTTTTGCAGAGACTTTTTGTCTAATCACGTGGTCTGGTTCTTTATTTTCTTTACTTTATACGATAAAGCGTCCAGTACAGGAGTTATGTACAATTTGTCAATTTGCAGGTATTTAGAACAAAATTATAGACTCAAAATCTATACATGCTGCAAGTGCTCCGTCTTCCAATAAATAAGGTTTATCAAGTAGAAATACATGTTTGGTTATGGTGACATACATTTTGTGCGTTGTACATTTACATGACATTGGCAGTTATAAATAAAATTGATATAAATTAACATGTTTTGAGTACTGAGTTATTTCACCGAGCTGGTCAGTTCAGGTGAAGAAGTTTAAATGGTTTAATGTTTGAAATTATGTTAATTAATTTATTATTAGCCAAATTTGTTTGATACATATCAAGTAGTGTCTAATGGGGGTCTAATGGGGGCTCAACAAATGTGGATTTGGGAACAACTGCAGACTGCAGTACAGTATTACGTTATTAACAGATCCCTGATTGATCTAAAACGAATCCACAAATCACCAACAACACAGCAATAAGGCATTAAAACGTTTCCTTTGGAAAGTCAGAAAGTGACGTGCAAAATAAAAAATAAAATCTGCCAATTTATACACACTATGTTACACGTATACCGACGGTAGGATACCGTGTCTTTTAGGGGCGTTTCTGTGGTCAAGATAGGGCTTTTTTTTGGTACTGTAGCCTACCTGTCAGTTCTGCTGCTGGAGTCGGGTCTTCATGTAGGCTATAGCCTATGTGGTCTTCAATGTATAGCCTATGTGGCGTGAACACTAAATCCAGGCTAAAATCGCGAGATAGTCAGCAAGTCATTAATTACAGAAGTATTTCACACACCTTTGATTCGCTGTAATAAAGGAACTAAAAGGTGATCATGAAGCAGAGGGAAACACAAAAGTCAGTTGGCAGCGCCACAGCCCAGCGACACCCACGTTGTGGCCAGAAATGTCACTCCGTTTGTAAGCTAAAGGATCCCACATAATGTAGGTTTGTAATAATGTTGTTTTTTGATGAATTGAACAATGTGGACTTTTGATGAATTGAACAATGTGGACCCTCTAAAACAAGTGTAATGCTTAATTGGGTCGTCCACTCACAGTTAACAGTCTTTGTATTGAGTTTGTGCTTGAAATGAACTGTAATTCTACAAACTATTAATAAAATATTTAAATCAATCAATCAAACCAGAGCTAGACTACACCATGATATATTATTAGGAGTACAATAACTTTGCATTGAGAATAAAAAGGTATAGCCACAGTGGGGTTGCAGTGTAATGTAATGCTGAAGGTTTAATCACAGGGCTGTCTGCTTTATGTACTATGATTAAACGTGCATTCTGGTATTGTGAATCAATGATTGAGAAAAACATCAGAGGGGTTTGAACCCGTGAAGTTATATAAAGTTTAATTCAAAGTCGGGTGTCTAAACCGCTAGACCACTGAGGACGCTGCCATGAAGGGGACTCATGTCTGTATTGACTATTTATAAGCCGTGACGTAACCCGCTTCCGGGTCTTACTCAAGAAAGCTCCACGTCCTCGCGGGCGTGGCCTCACGTCATACCCGGAAGGAAGTGCCGCCCCCCCTCAAATCAAGAAAGCTCCACGTCCTCGCGGGCGTGGCTTCACGTCATACCCGGAAGGAAGTGCCGCCCCCCCTCAAATCAAGAAAGCTCCACGTCCTCGCGGGCGTGGCCTCACGTCATACCCGGAAGGAAGTGCCGCCCCCCCTCAAATCAAGAAAGCTCCACGTCCTCGCGGGCGTGGCCTCACGTCATACCCGGAAGGAAGTGCCGCCCCCCCTCAAATACGGAAGAGACGCGTGGAGGGGGTTTTGCTCAGTGTTGTTTTGCCACGTCACCATGTCGGTCGTCGTCGTGTCCGCAGCAAGCAGGTACGTTCAATGTTATTTAATACTTAACGTTGTTGTTGTTCAAACATCTGTGATCACTTTATATGTTAACTTGTTGTGATGTTTATATATTATGTTCGTGCCACTCTGTAAAACCGTGTTCCAGTAGCCGACTGGTTACTCTCGGCGCCTAGTAGACAACAGGGCCCGGGTTCGAGTCCCCATCGAGGACTGAGAGTTAGCTTCATTCTTACCAAACTAGCACAATTGTTTTAGCTTTTCTCGTCGAAGTCCATTATTCATTCAGTATTTGAGCCTAAAAATGGTGGTCCCGTGTCTCAGATACGGAATGAATAAAGGACCTCGACTTGATGCAAACAAACAGTGTTGTGTTTGTTAAGAAGAAAATAAACTCGGTCATCGACTGGGAAGTGAACCCGGGCCCGGATGTTCACATACCATCGGCTTAACCGTTCGGCTACTGGATCATGGTTTTATAAAGTAGTAGTAGTAACATATATGAACACAACACAGTAGGAACAAAGCATTCTGGGATGCACGCTAGTTCGTTAGCTAGCTAGCGTGCTGCCGTCGTGAACGTGCACAATGATAGTCAACGGACCAGCGCGTTCATGTGTTTGGGGCCAGGCTGCAATACCTTCATTCGGCCACTATGTCCATTTCGCCTCAGGGTTTCCTCTGGGTGCCTTCTCTATTCATAATATACTCTATGCTCACAATGGTGGTCCGTGGCTGAATAAATAATCGACTAGAGGTGAACAGAGTAGTGTTTAGATGGTTCTGTTATGACTGCATGCTGTAGTGTTTAGATGGTTCTGTTATGACTGAATGTTGTAGTATTTAGATGGTTCTGTTATGACTTCCCCTCTGCATGTTGTAGTGTTTAGATGGTTCTGTTATGACTTCTCCTCTGCATGCTGTAGTGTTTAGATGGTTCTGTTAAGACTGCATGTCGTAGTATTACTATTTAGATGGTTCTGTTATGACTTCCCCTCTGCATGTTGTAGTATTTAGATGGTTCTGTTATGACTTCCCCTCTGCATGCTGTAGTGTTTAGATGGTTCTGTTATGACTTCTCCTCTGCATGCTGTAGTATTTAGATGGTTCTGTTATGACTTCTCTGCATGTTGTAGTATTTAGATGGTTCTGTTATGACTTCTCCTCTGCATGCTGTAGTGTTTAGATGGTTCTGTTATGACTTCTCCTCTGCATGCTGTAGTGTTTAGATGGTTCTGCTATGACTTCTCCTCTGCATGTTGTAGTGTTTAGATGGTTCTGTTATGACTTCTCCTCTGCATGCTGTAGTGTTTAGATGGTTCTGTTATGACTTCTCCTCTGCATGCTGTAGTGTTTAGATGGTTCTGTTATGACTTCTCCTCTGCATGTTGTAGTGTTTAGATGGTTCTGTTATGACTTCTCCTCTGCATGTTGTAGTGTTTAGATGGTTCCGTTATGACTTCTCCTCTGCATGTTGTAGTGTTTAGAATGGGGGTGGGCAACATTGACGATAGAGACTATATTTCCACAGTCCACTATATTTCCACTCTCACTCCAGAGGGCCACGTTGCATATTACTGTTGTAGCAAAAATAGCCGATGTACAAGCTCAAAACGCGTCGCAGTGCAACGCGTTTGGGGCTTATTGATCAGCTATTTTTTCCCCAAGACGGTGGATTGTGGCCCATGCCTTCCTGCTGTTATTTGTCATGTTGGTGTTCTCTATATCTTTTCGTCCTGGGCATGACGTTAAACTGTTCCGTTCGAGAGGACCGGCGACCCTCGAATGTAAACAGCCACGAAAGGAAACTATGTGTGTGTGAGGTGTTCTCTATCATTTCATTCCAGTACTACTACTTTGGGTAGTGGCTGGACGTTTGTGTAGATATTGAAAAGGAGGGGGCGAGCAGGCTACCTTGTGGTAGGCCGTTCTTTTGGGCTTTCCATTTACTCCTCTGGTCATTTAACTGGACATAGAAGCGCCTGTTGTTGAGGAGGCTTTTCCTGACCATTGTGCGGTGTTGGACAGTGTCGTAGGCAGCAGAGAGATCTCTGAATGCTGCTCCAGTTATTTGTTTTCCCTCAAACCCATCCTCAATGTGTTGGTTGAGGTTGAGCTCTGTCCAGCACAGGAGCGGCCAGGACGGAAACCACCTTGGTCTTTAGTCAGCTTGGTGTCTATGAGTGGCAAGAGGCGTTGGAGTAGCAGCCTCTCTTCTAGGTGATGCAGAGGAGGGAAATGGGTCGGTAGCTCTTTGTGGATAATGGGTCTTTGCCAGGTTTAAGGATTGCAACCACTTTGGCCTTTTCCCAGACAGAAGGGATGGTTTTCTGTGCTATGCATGTGTTCAGCATCCCCACAAGCCAGGTCTTTGCGTTGGGTCCCAGGTGCTGTAACATTTCTGCCAGTAGGTCATCAATCTCTGCTGCTTTTCCGGGTTTCAACTTTCCCATTGCAGTTTCAAGTTCTTCTAGGTCGAAGGGTTTGGTTTGAGGGCTGGCTGATTGTGCTTGGTCTGATACCACTGTGCAATGGTATTCTCCTGTGGGTCGGTGGCGGTCTTGGTCACAACTGGTGGCCAACAGTTGTAACCAACACCGCCACCGACTCACATAGAATACCATCGCACAGTGGTATCAGACCAACCACAATCAGCCAGCCCTCAAACCAAACCCTTCGACTTAGAAGAACGTGAAACTGCAATGGGAAAGTTAAAACCCGGAAAAGCAGCAGGGATTGATGGCATACTGGCAGAAATGATACAGCACCTGGGACCTAACGCAAGGACCTGGCTTGTGGGGATGCTGAACACATGCATAGCACAGAAAACCATCCCTTCTGTTTGGAAAAAGGCCGAAGTGGTTGCAATCCCTAAACCTGGCAAAGACCCATTATCCCCGAAGAGCTACCGACCCATTTCCCTCCTGCATCACCTACAAGCTCTATGAGAGGCACTAACATTTCTGAACAGACTATATTTACATCAATATGTCTGGGTCCCCACCTACTCACTCAGGGTTGACGTGTCACACCTGCAGTGATGGGAGGGGTACCAAAATGTGGTGTTTTGATTGGTTGATGGGGGCACTCCCTTAGTATAAAAGTGTATGTTTTGTGTACACATGACCTGATGAAGATCAAATAGATCGAAACGTTGTCAGTATTTCAATACAGAACGTTTTCTTTATACCTGTGAAGTGCGGGCTCCATCCAATACCTACACCAGTTGTGATGCAACAGAGTTTGCTGTGACCGTTGTGAATTATGGGTGGTGTGGTTTTTGCCAAGACGGTGGATTGTGGCTCATGCCTTCCTGCTGTTATTTGTCA
The DNA here is from genome assembly GCF_964188405.1 of Protomyctophum parallelum. NCBI lineage: Eukaryota > Metazoa > Chordata > Actinopteri > Myctophiformes > Myctophidae > Protomyctophum > Protomyctophum parallelum. Next base: position 37,659,576 of record NC_139703.1, on the reverse strand, counting down.
TGTTGGTGTTCTCTATATCTTTTCGTCCTGGGCATGACGTTAAACTGTTCCGTTCGAGAGTACCAGCGACCCTCGAATGTAAACGGCCACGAAAGGAAATTATGTGTGTGTGAGGTGTTCTCTATGGGTTGGGTTTCAGGTGGTTGTATTGTAGTAGCTTGACATTTCTTGGAGGGCACTTTCAAGGACAGACTCAATCTTCTGGAAGTCTGCTTGTTGGGTCGTAATGCAGAGGTTGTCGGCGTAGATGAAATGCTGGCATTAGGCATTGGGTAGTGGCTGGTCGTTTGTGTAGATATTGAAAAGGAGGGGGGCGAGCACGCTACCTTGTGGGAGGCCGTTCTTTTGGGCTTTCCATTTACTCCTCTGGTCATTTAACTGGACATAGAAGCGCCTGTTGTTGAGGAGGCTTTTCCTGACCATTGTGCGGTGTTGGACAGTGTCGTAGGCAGCAGAGAGATCTCTGAATGCTGCTCCAGTTATTTGTTTCCCCTCAAACCCATCCTCAATGTGTTGGGTGAGGTTGAGCTCTGTCCAGCACAGGAGCGGCTGGGACGGAAACCAGCTTGGTCTTTAGTCAGCTTGGTATCTATGAGTGGCAACGAGGCGTTGGAGTAGCAGCTTCTCATATAGCCTTGTAGGTGATGCAGAGGGAAATGGGTCGGTAGCTCTTTGTGGATAATGGGTCTTTGCCAGGTTTAAGGATTGCAACCACTTTGGCCTTTTCCCAGACAGAAGGGATGGTTTTCTGTGCTATGCATGTGTTCAGCATCCCCACAAGCCAGGTCTTTGCGTTGGGTCCCAGGTGCTGTAACATTTCTGCCAGTAGGTCATCAATCCCTGCTGCTTTTCCGGGTTTCAACTTTCCCATTGCAGTTTCAAGTTCTTCTAGGTCGAAGGGTTTGGTTTGAGGGCTGGCTGATTGTGCTTGGTCTGATACCACTGCGCAATGGTATTCTCCTGTGGGTCGGTGGCGGTCTTGGTCACAACTGGTGGCCAACAGTTGTAACCAACACCGCCACCGACTCACATAGAATACCATCGCACAGTGGTATCAGACCAACCACAATCAGCCAGCCCTCAAACCAAACCCTTCGACTTAGAAGAACGTGAAACTGCAATGGGAAAGTTAAAACCCGGAAAAGCAGCAGGGATTGATGGCATACTGGCAGAAATGATACAGCACCTGGGACCTAACGCAAGGACCTGGCTTGTGGGGATGCTGAACACATGCATAGCACAGAAAACCATCCCTTCTGTTTGGAAAAAGGCCGAAGTGGTTGCAATCCCTAAACCTGGCAAAGACCCATTATCCCCGAAGAGCTACCGACCCATTTCCCTCCTGCATCACCTACAAGCTCTATGAGAGGCACTAACATTTCTGAACAGACTATATTTACATCAATATGTCTGGGTCCCCACCTACTCACTCAGGGTTGACGTGTCACACCTGCAGTGATGGGAGGGGTACCAAAATGTGGTGTTTTGATTGGTTGATGGGGGCACTCCCTTAGTATAAAAGTGTATGTTTTGTGTACACATGACCTGATGAAGATCAAATAGATCGAAACGTTGTCAGTATTTCAATACAGAACGTTTTTTTTATACCTGTGAAGTGCGGGCTCCATCCAATACCTACACCAGTTGTGATGCAACAGAGTTTGCTGTGACCGTTGTGAATTATGGGTGGTGTGGTTTTTGCCAAGACGGTGGATTGTGGCTCATGCCTTCCTGCTGTTATTTGTCATGTTGGTGTTCTCTATATCTTTTCGTCCTGGGCATGACGTTAAACTGTTCCGTTCGAGAGTACCAGCGACCCTCGAATGTAAACGGCCACGAAAGGAAATTATGTGTGTGTGAGGTGTTCTCTATGGGTTGGGTTTCAGGTGGTTGTATTGTAGTAGCTTGACATTTCTTGGAGGGCACTTTCAAGGACAGACTCAATCTTCTGGAAGTCTGCTTGTTGGGTCGTAATGCAGAGGTTGTCGGCGTAGATGAAATGCTGGCATTAGGCATTGGGTAGTGGCTGGTCGTTTGTGTAGATATTGAAAAGGAGGGGGGCGAGCACGCTACCTTGTGGGAGGCCGTTCTTTTGGGCTTTCCATTTACTCCTCTGGTCATTTAACTGGACATAGAAGCGCCTGTTGTTGAGGAGGCTTTTCCTGACCATTGTGCGGTGTTGGACAGTGTCGTAGGCAGCAGAGAGATCTCTGAATGCTGCTCCAGTTATTTGTTTCCCCTCAAACCCATCCTCAATGTGTTGGGTGAGGTTGAGCTCTGTCCAGCACAGGAGCGGCTGGGACGGAAACCAGCTTGGTCTTTAGTCAGCTTGGTATCTATGAGTGGCAACGAGGCGTTGGAGTAGCAGCTTCTCATATAGCCTTGTAGGTGATGCAGAGGGAAATGGGTCGGTAGCTCTTTGTGGATAATGGGTCTTTGCCAGGTTTAAGGATTGCAACCACTTTGGCCTTTTCCCAGACAGAAGGGATGGTTTTCTGTGCTATGCATGTGTTCAGCATCCCCACAAGCCAGGTCTTTGCGTTGGGTCCCAGGTGCTGTAACATTTCTGCCAGTAGGTCATCAATCCCTGCTGCTTTTCCGGGTTTCAACTTTCCCATTGCAGTTTCAAGTTCTTCTAGGTCGAAGGGTTTGGTTTGAGGGCTGGCTGATTGTGCTTGGTCTGATACCACTGCGCAATGGTATTCTCCTGTGGGTCGGTGGCGGTCTTGGTCACAACTGGTGGCCAACAGTTGTAACCAACACCGCCACCGACTCACATAGAATACCATCGCACAGTGGTATCAGACCAACCACAATCAGCCAGCCCTCAAACCAAACCCTTCGACTTAGAAGAACGTGAAACTGCAATGGGAAAGTTAAAACCCGGAAAAGCAGCAGGGATTGATGGCATACTGGCAGAAATGATACAGCACCTGGGACCTAACGCAAGGACCTGGCTTGTGGGGATGCTGAACACATGCATAGCACAGAAAACCATCCCTTCTGTTTGGAAAAAGGCCGAAGTGGTTGCAATCCCTAAACCTGGCAAAGACCCATTATCCCCGAAGAGCTACCGACCCATTTCCCTCCTGCATCACCTACAAGCTCTATGAGAGGCACTAACATTTCTGAACAGACTATATTTACATCAATATGTCTGGGTCCCCACCTACTCACTCAGGGTTGACGTGTCACACCTGCAGTGATGGGAGGGGTACCAAAATGTGGTGTTTTGATTGGTTGATGGGGGCACTCCCTTAGTATAAAAGTGTATGTTTTGTGTACACATGACCTGATGAAGATCAAATAGATCGAAACGTTGTCAGTATTTCAATACAGAACGTTTTTTTTATACCTGTGAAGTGCGGGCTCCATCCAATACCTACACCAGTTGTGATGCAACAGAGTTTGCTGTGACCGTTGTGAATTATGGGTGGTGTGGTTTTTGCCAAGACGGTGGATTGTGGCTCATGCCTTCCTGCTGTTATTTGTCATGTTGGTGTTCTCTATATCTTTTCGTCCTGGGCATGACGTTAAACTGTTCCGTTCGAGAGTACCAGCGACCCTCGAATGTAAACGGCCACGAAAGGAAATTATGTGTGTGTGAGGTGTTCTCTATGGGTTGGGTTTCAGGTGGTTGTATTGTAGTAGCTTGACATTTCTTGGAGGGCACTTTCAAGGACAGACTCAATCTTCTGGAAGTCTGCTTGTTGGGTCGTAATGCAGAGGTTGTCGGCGTAGATGAAATGCTGGCATTAGGCATTGGGTAGTGGCTGGTCGTTTGTGTAGATATTGAAAAGGAGGGGGGCGAGCACGCTACCTTGTGGGAGGCCGTTCTTTTGGGCTTTCCATTTACTCCTCTGGTCATTTAACTGGACATAGAAGCGCCTGTTGTTGAGGAGGCTTTTCCTGACCATTGTGCGGTGTTGGACAGTGTCGTAGGCAGCAGAGAGATCTCTGAATGCTGCTCCAGTTATTTGTTTCCCCTCAAACCCATCCTCAATGTGTTGGGTGAGGTTGAGCTCTGTCCAGCACAGGAGCGGCTGGGACGGAAACCAGCTTGGTCTTTAGTCAGCTTGGTATCTATGAGTGGCAACGAGGCGTTGGAGTAGCAGCTTCTCATATAGCCTTGTAGGTGATGCAGAGGGAAATGGGTCGGTAGCTCTTTGTGGATAATGGGTCTTTGCCAGGTTTAAGGATTGCAACCACTTTGGCCTTTTCCCAGACAGAAGGGATGGTTTTCTGTGCTATGCATGTGTTCAGCATCCCCACAAGCCAGGTCTTTGCGTTGGGTCCCAGGTGCTGTAACATTTCTGCCAGTAGGTCATCAATCCCTGCTGCTTTTCCGGGTTTCAACTTTCCCATTGCAGTTTCAAGTTCTTCTAGGTCGAAGGGTTTGGTTTGAGGGCTGGCTGATTGTGCTTGGTCTGATACCACTGCGCAATGGTATTCTCCTGTGGGTCGGTGGCGGTCTTGGTCACAACTGGTGGCCAACAGTTGTAACCAACACCGCCACCGACTCACATAGAATACCATCGCACAGTGGTATCAGACCAACCACAATCAGCCAGCCCTCAAACCAAACCCTTCGACTTAGAAGAACGTGAAACTGCAATGGGAAAGTTGAAACCCGGAAAAGCAGCAGGGATTGATGGCATACTGGCAGAAATGATACAGCACCTGGGACCTAACGCAAGGACCTGGCTTGTGGGGATGCTGAACACATGCATAGCACAGAAAACCATCCCTTCTGTTTGGAAAAAGGCTGAAGTGGTTGCAATCCCTAAACCTGGCAAAGACCCATTATCCCCGAAGAGCTACCGACCCATTTCCCTCCTGCATCACCTACAAGCTCTATGAGAGGCACTAACATTTCTGAACAGACTATATTTACATCAATATGTCTGGGTCCCCACCTACTCACTCAGGGTTGACGTGTCACACCTGCAGTGATGGGAGGGGCACCAAAATGTGGTGTTTTGATTGGTTGATGGGGGCACTCCCTTAGTATAAAAGTGTATGTTTTGTGTACACATGACCTGATGAAGATCAAATAGATCGAAACGTTGTCAGTATTTCAATACAGAACGTTTTTTTTATACCTGTGAAGTGCGGGCTCCATCCAATACCTACACCAGTTGTGATGCAACAGAGTTTGCTGTGACCGTTGTGAATTATGGGTGGTGTGGTTTTTGCCAAGACGGTGGATTGGGGCTCATGCCTTCCTGCTGTTATTTGTCATGTTGGTGTTCTCTATATCTTTTCGTCCTGGGCATGACGTTAAACTGTTCCGTTCGAGAGTACCAGCGACCCTCGAATGTAAACAGCCACGAAAGGAAATTATGTGTGTGTGAGGTGTTCTCTATGGGTTGGGTTTCAGGTGGTTGTATTGTAGTAGCTTGACATTTCTTGGAGGGCACTTTCAAGGACAGACTCAATCTTCTGGAAGTCTGCTTGTTGGGTCGTAATGCAGAGGTTGTCGGCGTAGATGAAATGCTGGCATTAGGCATTGGGTAGTGGCTGGTCGTTTGTGTAGATATTGAAAAGGAGGGGGGCGAGCACGCTACCTTGTGGGAGGCCGTTCTTTTGGGCTTTCCATTTACTCCTCTGGTCATTTAACTGGACATAGAAGCGCCTGTTGTTGAGGAGGCTTTTCCTGACCATTGTGCGGTGTTGGACAGTGTCGTAGGCAGCAGAGAGATCTCTGAATGCTGCTCCAGTTATTTGTTTCCCCTCAAACCCATCCTCAATGTGTTGGGTGAGGTTGAGCTCTGTCCAGCACAGGAGCGGCTGGGACGGAAACCAGCTTGGTCTTTAGTCAGCTTGGTATCTATGAGTGGCAACGAGGCGTTGGAGTAGCAGCTTCTCATATAGCCTTGTAGGTGATGCAGAGGGAAATGGGTCGGTAGCTCTTTGTGGATAATGGGTCTTTGCCAGGTTTAAGGATTGCAACCACTTTGGCCTTTTCCCAGACAGAAGGGATGGTTTTCTGTGCTATGCATGTGTTCAGCATCCCCACAAGCCAGGTCTTTGTGTTGGGTCCCAGGTGCTGTAACATTTCTGCCAGTAGGTCATCAATCTCTGCTGCTTTTCCGGGTTTCAACTTTCCCATTGCAGTTTCAAGTTCTTCTAGGTCGAAGGGTTTGGTTTGAGGGCTGGCTGATTGTGCTTGGTCTGATACCACTGTGCAATGGTATTCTCCTGTGGGTCGGTGGCGGTCTTGGTCACAACTGGTGGCCAACAGTTGTAACCAACACCGCCACCGACTCACATAGAATACCATCGCACAGTGGTATCAGACCAACCACAATCAGCCAGCCCTCAAACCAAACCCTTCGACTTAGAAGAACGTGAAACTGCAATGGGAAAGTTGAAACCCGGAAAAGCAGCAGGGATTGATGGCATACTGGCAGAAATGATACAGCACCTGGGACCTAACGCAAGGACCTGGCTTGTGGGGATGCTGAACACATGCATAGCACAGAAAACCATCCCTTCTGTTTGGAAAAAGGCCGAAGTGGTTGCAATCCCTAAACCTGGCAAAGACCCATTATCCCCGAAGAGCTACCGACCCATTTCCCTCCTGCATCACCTACAAGCTCTATGAGAGGCACTAACATTTCTGAACAGACTATATTTACATCAATATGTCTGGGTCCCCACCTACTCACTCAGGGTTGACGTGTCACACCTGCAGTGATGGGAGGGGCACCAAAATGTGGTGTTTTGATTGGTTGATGGGGGCACTCCCTTAGTATAAAAGTGTATGTTTTGTGTACACATGACATGATGAAGATCAAATAGATCGAAACGTTGTCAGTATTTCAATACAGAACGGTTTTTTTTATACCTGTGATGTGCGGGCTCCATCCAATACCTACACCAGTTGTGATGCAACAGAGTTTGCTGTGACCGTTGTGAATTATGGGTGGTGTGGTCTTTGCCAAGACGGTGGATTGTGGCTCATGCCTTCCTGCTGTTATTTGTCATGTTGGTGTTCTCTATATCTTTTCGTCCTGGACATGACGTTAAACTGTTCCGTTCGAGAGGACCGGCGACCCTCGAATGTAAACAGGAGTAGCAGCCTCTCTTGTAGGTGATGCAGAGGAGGGAAATGGGTCGGTAGCTCTTTGAGGATGATGGGTCTTTGCCAGGTTTGGGGATTGCAACCACTTTGGCCTTTCTCCAGACAGAAGGGATGGTTTTCTGTGCCATGCATGTATTCAGCATCCTCACGAGCCAGGTCTTTGCGGTAGGTTCCAGGTGCTGTATAATTTCTGCCAGTATGTCATCAATCTCTGCTGCTTTTCCGGGTTTCAACTTTCCCATTGCAGTTTCGAGTTCTTCTAGGTCGAAGGGTTTGGTTTGAGGGCTGGCTGATTGTGGTTGGTCTGATACCACTGTGCGATGGTATTCTCCTGTGGGTCGGCGGCGGTGTTGGTTACGACTGTTGGCCACCAGTTGTGATGCAACAGAGTTCGCTGTGACCGTTGTGAATTATGGGTGGCTCCCTGAGGTCCTTGATCGCCATTGGGTCCAACAGTGGTCATTGAAGCGTGCGCACACATGCACCTACACACGCACAGGCGCACATGCGTATGCACACCTGGACCTTTAAATGAACAACAACACAAAAACTAAGGCACTGGTGTCGGACTTCTGGTTTACCGGAACGGGGTTCAACTCCCTGCAGTGCCCTGCTCAATGTGTTGTATTTCATTCATTGGTCCATGGTCTCAGAGGTCATTGAGCGGCGCGCTATAGTGCGCGATTCTTCATCATTGTTGAGGATTTAAAAAAAAGGTGAAAATCAAGGAAAAGCAAAAGGCTATAGTCCATGGTCACGGACCACATACTGGTCAAGGTCATTTATACTGGTGAAGATCATTTACTAGTCTTATGAAGGTCATTTATACTGGTCAAGGTCATTTACTAGTCTCATGAAGGTAATTTATAATGCCTTCCTGCTGTTATTTGTGATGTTGGTGTTCTCTATATCTTTTCGTCCTGGGCATGACGTTAAACTGTTCCGTTCGAGAGGACCGGCGACCCTCGAATGTAAACAGCCACGAAAGGAAACTATGTGTGTGTGAGGTGTTCTCTATCATTTCATTCCAGTACTACTACTTTGGGTAGTGGCTGGACGTTTGTGTAGATATTGAAAAGGAGGGGGCGAGCAGGCTACCTTGTGGTAGGCCGTTCTTTTGGGCTTTCCATTTACTCCTCTGGTCATTTAACTGGACATAGAAGCGCCTGTTGTTGAGGAGGCTTTTCCTGACCATTGTGCGGTGTTGGACAGTGTCGTAGGCAGCAGAGAGATCTCTGAATGCTGCTCCAGTTATTTGTTTTCCCTCAAACCCATCCTCAATGTGTTGGGTGAGGTTGAGCTCTGTCCAGCACAGGAGCGGCCAGGACGGAAACCAGCTTGGTCTTTAGTCAGCTTGGTGTCTATGAGTGGCAACGAGGCGTTGGAGTAGCAGCTTCTCATATAGCCTTGTAGGTGATGCAGAGGGAAATGGGTTGGTAGCTCTTTGTGGATAATGGGTCTTTGCCAGGTTTAAGGATTGCAACCACTTTGGCCTTTTCCCAGACAGAAGGGATGGTTTTCTGTGCTATGCATGTGTTCAGCATCCCCACAAGCCAGGTCTTTGCGTTGGGTCCCAGGTGCTGTAACATTTCTGCCAGTAGGTCATCAATCCCTGCTGCTTTTCCGGGTTTCAACTTTCCCATTGCAGTTTCAAGTTCTTCTAGGTCGAAGGGTTTGGTTTGAGGGCTGGCTGATTGTGGTTGGTCTGATACCACTGTGCGATGGTATTCTCCTGTGGGTCGGTGGCGGTCTTGGTCACAACTGGTGGCCAACAGTTGTAACCAACACCGCCACCGACTCACATAGAATACCATCGCACAGTGGTATCAGACCAACCACAATCAGCCAGCCCTCAAACCAAACCCTTCGACTTAGAAGAACGTGAAACTGCAATGGGAAAGTTGAAACCCGGAAAAGCAGCAGGGATTGATGGCATACTGGCAGAAATGATACAGCACCTGGGACCTAACACAAGGACCTGGCTTGTGGGGATGCTGAACACATGCATAGCACAGAAAACCATCCCTTCTGTTTGGAAAAAGGCCGAAGTGGTTGCAATCCCTAAACCTGGCAAAGACCCATTATCCCCGAAGAGCTACCGACCCATTTCCCTCCTGCATCACCTACAAGCTCTATGAGAGGCACTAACATTTCTGAACAGACTATATTTACATCAATATGTCTGGGTCCCCACCTACTCACTCAGGGTTGACGTGTCACACCTGCAGTGATGGGAGGGGCACCAAAATGTGGTGTTTTGATTGGTTGATGGGGGCACTCCCTTAGTATAAAAGTGTATGTTTTGTGTACACATGACATGATGAAGATCAAATAGATCGAAACGTTGTCAGTATTTCAATACAGAAAGTTTTTTTTTTTATACCTGTGATGTGCGGGCTCCATCCAATACCTACACCAGTTGTGATGCAACAGAGTTTGCTGTGACTGTTGTGAATTATGGGTGGTGTGGTCTTTGCCAAGACGGTGGATTGTGGCTCATGCCTTCCTGCTGTTATTTGTCATGTTGGTGTTCTCTATATCTTTTCGTCCTGGGCATGACGTTAAACTGTTCCGTTCGAGAGGACCGGCGACCCTCGAATGTAAACAGCCACGAAAGGAAACTATGTGTGTGTGAGGTGTTCTCTATCATTTCATTCCAGTACTACTACTTTGGGTAGTGGCTGGACATTTGTGTAGATATTGAAAAGGAGGGGGCGAGCAGGCTACCTTGTGGTAGGCCGTTCTTTTGGGCTTTCCATTTACTCCTCTGGTCATTTAACTGGACATAGAAGTGCCTGTTGTTGAGGAGGCTTTTCCTGACCATTGTGCGGTGTTGGACAGTGTCGTAGGCAGCAGAGAGATCTCTGAATGCTGCTCCAGTTATTTGTTTTCCCTCAAACCCATCCTCAATGTGTTGGGTGAGGTTGAGCTCTGTCCAGCACAGGAGCGGCCAGGACGGAAACCAGCTTGGTCTTTAGTCAGCTTGGTGTCTATGAGTGGCAACGAGGCGTTGGAGTAGCAGCTTCTCATATAGCCTTGTAGGTGATGCAGAGGGAAATGGGTTGGTAGCTCTTTGTGGATAATGGGTCTTTGCCAGGTTTAAGGATTGCAACCACTTTGGCCTTTTCCCAGACAGAAGGGATGGTTTTCTGTGCTATGCATGTGTTCAGCATCCCCACAAGCCAGGTCTTTGCGTTGGGTCCCAGGTGCTGTAACATTTCTGCCAGTAGGTCATCAATCCCTGCTGCTTTTCCGGGTTTCAACTTTCCCATTGCAGTTTCAAGTTCTTCTAGGTCGAAGGGTTTGGTTTGAGGGCTGGCTGATTGTGGTTGGTCTGATACCACTGTGCGATGGTATTCTCCTGTGGGTCGGTGGCGGTCTTGGTCACAACTGGTGGCCAACAGTTGTAACCAACACCGCCACCGACTCACATAGAATACCATCGCACAGTGGTATCAGACCAACCACAATCAGCCAGCCCTCAAACCAAACCCTTCGACTTAGAAGAACGTGAAACTGCAATGGGAAAGTTGAAACCCGGAAAAGCAGCAGGGATTGATGGCATACTGGCAGAAATGATACAGCACCTGGGACCTAACGCAAGGACCTGGCTTGTGGGGATGCTGAACACATGCATAGCACAGAAAACCATCCCTTCTGTTTGGAAAAAGGCCGAAGTGGTTGCAATCCCTAAACCTGGCAAAGACCCATTATCCCCGAAGAGCTACCGACCCATTTCCCTCCTGCATCACCTACAAGCTCTATGAGAGGCACTAACATTTCTGAACAGACTATATTTACATCAATATGTCTGGGTCCCCACCTACTCACTCAGGGTTGACGTGTCACACCTGCAGTGATGGGAGGGGCACCAAAATGTGGTGTTTTGATTGGTTGATGGGGGCACTCCCTTAGTATAAAAGTGTATGTTTTGTGTACACATGACCTGATGAAGATCAAATAGATCGAAACGTTGTCAGTATTTCAATACAGAACGTTTTTTTTATACCTGTGATGTGCGGGCTCCATCCAATACCTACACCAGTTGTGTTGCAACATAGTTTGCTGTGACTGTTGTGAATTATGGGTGGTGTGGTCTTTGCCAAGACGGTGGATTGTGGCTCATGCCTTCCTGCTGTTATTTGTCATGTTGGTGTTCTCTATATCTTTTCGTCCTGGGCATGACGTTAAACTGTTCCGTTCGAGAGGACCGGCGACCCTCAAATGTAAACAGGAGTAGCAGCCTCTCTTGTAGGTGATGCAGAGGAGGGAAATGGGTCGGTAGCTCTTTGGGGATGATGGGTCTTTGCCAGGTTTGGGGATTGCAACCACTTTGGCCTTTCTCCAGACAGAAGGGATGGTTTTCTGTGCCATGCATGTATTCAGCATCCCTACGAGCCAGGTGTTTGCGTTAGGTTCCAGGTGCTGTATAATTTCTGCCAGTATGTCATCAATCCCTGCTGCTTTTCCGGGTTTCAACTTTCCCATTGCGGTTTAGAGTTCTTCTAGGTCGAAGGGTTTGGTTTGAGGGCTGGCTGATTGTGGTTGGTCTGATGCCACTGTGCAATGGTAATCTCCTGTGTGTCGGCGGCGGTGTTGGTTACGACTGTTGGCCACCAGTTGTGATGCAACAGAGTTCGCTGTGACCGTTGTGAATTATGGGTGGCTCCCTGAGGTCCTTGATCCCCATGGGGTCCAACAGTGGCCATTGAAGCGTGCACACACACATGCACACATGGACCTTTAAATGAACAACAACACAAAAACTAAGGCGCTGGTGTCGGACTTCTGGTTTACCGGAACGGGGTTCAACTCCCTGCAGTGCCCTGCTCAATGTGTTGTATTTCATTCATTGGTCCATGGTCTCAGGTCATTGAGCGGCGCGCTATAGTGCGCGATTCTTCATCTCCATCCAATAACTACACCAGTTGTGACGCAATAGAGTTTGCTGTGACCGTTGTGAATTATGGGTGGTGTGGTCTTTGCCAAGACGGTGGATTGTGGCCCATGCCTTCCTGCTGTTATTTGTCATGTTGGTGTTCTCTATATCTTTTCGTCCTGGGCATGACGTTAAACTGTTCCGTTCGAGAGGACCGGCGACCCTCGAATGTAAACAGCCACAAAAGGAAACTATGTGTGTGTGAGGTGTTCTCTATCATTTCATTCCAGACTTTCCTTCGTTCATTCCCAACTTCACTGTCTATCTCCTGTGTTCTCCATTCATCTTGAGCGATACACAGTCGTCTGATGTGCGGGGGGAGGTGCCGGCTAGCGCATAAAGGCACGGGACAGGTGTTGTCTTGACGCATCCCGTGTTGATGCGACAGGTGTCATTTAGGGCTGTGTCGACCAATTTGGTGTGACGTGATCGGCTCCAGCTTGAGCAGGCATACTCTGCTGTAGAGAAAGACAGGGCCATGGCAGTTGCACAGATTGTTTGTGGGTCTGCGCCCCTCTTGGAGTTCACTAGTTTTCACAGGATGTTATTGTGGGTGTTGACCGTGGCTTTTGTGTTCTCCAGGTGTTTTTTGAAGAAGAGTGTCCTGTCCAGTGTAACTCCAAGATACATGGGGTGGGTATGGTTGGAGAGTTTGTGACCATCCCAAGTGACGCTCAGTTCTTTTTTCGCGTCTCGGTTCCTCAGGTGGAAGCTGCATAGTTGGGTTTGTGTGTGTCTTTCTTTTTCTGTCTTTCTTTCTTAGGACGGAGATCAAGGTAGACGCCGTTGGAAGGCTCAACACAAGCCGATGCCCCTAGAGATCCATCCCAAAGCTTCCCTCAGGGAGCCCAGCAAGCCAGCTAGCCAGCAAGCCTGCCCAGTCAGCGAACGCAGCCAGTCAGCTCCGCCAGTCAGCCAGTGTAGAAAGTCAGGCTGCCAAGCCAGAGCATATCAGCCCTTGCAGTCAGCCACTGCAGCCATGCCAGCCTTGCTCAGTCAGCTCAGCCAGGCCTCTCTCGAGGCCTGGCTCTCTGTCTGCCTGGCCCGGTCTGCCCCGCCCTGCCTTGCAGCAACAGAACCAGCCTTTCTGGCAAGCCAGCCAGCTCAGAATGCGAGCTGAGCAAACCAGTGCAGCAACAAGCCCAGACTAGGTTACTGCAGCCTTACTGTGCAGCCACAGCCACTCAGCGGAGATCAGCAGGAGCTGGCCAGGCTCCAACCCTTGCAGCGCAGCCTTAGGCCGGATAGTCCCCCTGCCTGCACTTTGTTGCCTTCCTGGCCTGTCTGCCTGCCTAGGCGCCTCGGTCTTCCTGTCTGTCTGCCTTGGCCTGCCTGTCTGAAACTGGTTAAGACTAACTGCGTGCTTGCCAGCTGCGCTGGCTTGCTGAGCTCGTATTCTGAGCTGGCTGGCTTGCTAGCAAGGCTGGTTCTGTTGCTGCAAGGCAGGGCAGGGCAGACCGGGCCAGGCAGACAGAGAGCCAGGCCTCGAGAGAGGCCTGGCTGAGCTGACTGAGCAAGGCTGGTATGGCTGCAATGGCGGACTGCAAGGGCTGATATGCTCTGGCTTGTCAGCCTGACTTTCTACACTGGCTGACTGGCGGAGCTGGCTGGCTGCGTTGGCTGACTGGGCGGGCTTGCTGGCTAGCTGGCTTGCTGGACTCCCTGAGGGAAGCTTTGGGATGGATCTCTAGGGGCATCGGCTTGTGTTGAGCCTTCCAACGGCGTCTACCTTGATCTTCATCCTAAGAAAGACAGACAGAAAAAGAAAGACACACACAAAGTCAACTATGCAGCTTCCACATGAGGAAGGCAGGCAGGAAGGCAGGCAGGCACGCAGGCAGGCACAAGCTGCCTGCGTGCTTGCTTCGCCCTCCAGTTGCTGCTCCAGTTATTTGTTTTCCCTCAAACCCATCCTCAATGTGTTGGGTGAGGTTGAGCTCTGTCCAGCACAGGACGGGACGGAAACCACCTTGGTCTTTAGTCAGCTTGGTGTCTATGAGTGGTATGAGGCGTTGGAGTAGCAGCCTCTCTTGTAGGTGATGCAGAGGAGGGAAATGGGTCGGTAGCTCTTTGAGGATGATGGGTCTTTGCCAGGTTTGGGGATTGCAACCACTTTGACCTTTCTCCAGACAGAAGGGATGGTTTTCTGTGCCATGCATGTGTTCAGCATCCCCACGAGCCAGGTCTTTGCGTTAGGTTCCAGGTGCTGTATAATTTTTGCCAGTATGTCATCAATCCCTGCTGCTTTTCCGGGTTTCGAGTTCTTCTAGGTCGAATGGTTTGGTTTGAGGGCTGGCTGATTGTGGTTGGTCTGATACCACTGTGCGATGGTATTCTCCTGTGGGTCGGCGGCGGTGTTGGTTACGACTGTTGGCCACCAGTTGTGATGCAACAGAGTTTGCTGTGACCGTTGTGAATTATGGGTGGCTCCCTGAGGTCCTTGATCGCCATTGGGTCCAACAGTGGTCATTGAAGCGTGCACACACACATGCACACATGCACCTACACACGCACAGGCGCACATGCGTATGCACACCTGGACCTTTAAATGAACAACAACACAAAAACTAAGGCACTGGTGTCGGACTTCTGGTTTACCGGAACGGGGTTCAACTCCCTGCAGTGCCCTGCTCAATGTGTTGTATTTCATTCATTGGTCCATGGTCTCAGGTCATTGAGCGGCGCGCTATAGTGCGCGATTCTTCATCATTGTTGAGGATTTTTTAAAGGTGAAAATCAAGGAAAAGCAAAAGGCTATAGTCCATGGTCACGGACCGCATACTGGTCAAGGTCATTTATACTGGTGAAGATCATTTACTAGTCTTATAAAGGTCATTTATACTGGTCAAGGTCATTTACTAGTCTCATGAAGGTCATGTATACTGGTCACGGTCATTTCTACTGGTGAAGGTCATTTATACTGGTCAAGGTCATTTGTACTTGTCAAGGTCATTTATACTGGTCAAGGTCATTTACTAGTCTTATTGAAGGTAATTTATACTGCTCAAGGTCATTGATATTGGTCAAGGTCATTAAGTGGCACGCTATAGTGCACGATTCTTCATCATTGTTGAGGATTTGAAAAAAGGTTAAATCGCAGAAAAGCGCCCAGGCCGTAGCGTAACGGTCTGGGCACCGGACTGGTGATCCAGTCGCGGTGTGCCGCGGGTTCGACTCCCGGACCCGACACGGCCTTTACCGCATGTCATCCCCCCATCTCTCTCCCGTTTCCTGTCAGCCTACTTTCTATCCCTTAAAAAAATCAATAAAGGCGTAAGCCGCAAAAAATATTAAAAAAAAAAAAAAAATCGCAGAAAAGCGAAAGGCTAAAGTCCATGGTCACGGAGGGCATACTATAGTATGTTGTTTTTCTTTTTTTGGTGGTGTGCGGGCTCCATCCAATAACTACACCAGTTGTGATGCAATAGAGTTTGCTGTGACCGTTGTGAATTATGGGTGGTGTGGTCTTTGCCAAGACGGTGGATTGTGGCCCATGCCTTCCTGCTGTTATTAGTGTGGTTGCCCGAATGGGCAACCAGACTCTAGTAATTGTAACACTTTATTAGTGTGGTTGCCTGAAGGCAACCATACTATTGTTTTTGTGACCTTTTATTGTGGGCTCGCCACAGCGAGCACACAATAGATATTGCCAGCCTATATTTATACTTCTTTATTGTGGGCTCGCCACAGCGAGCACACAATAGTTATTGGCAGCCTATATTTGTGGGCTCGCCACAGCGAGCACACAATAGATATTGCCAGTCTATATTTATTCTGCTTCTTTATTCCGCCGTTTTATTTGGCACCTAACTACTTCCACATACTTTATGCTAGAAATTTAGTTCAAACTTCAAACTGTTCAGCTCTTTGCAGTGATGGTTGCTTGTATTTTTATTTTTACAAAGTTTTATACTTTTTATACTTTTTAACTTTTTAACTTTTTTTTACATTCTTTATAGTGAGAGTCGATGGAAGAAAGGTCCCATTTTTCACAGTTAACTTTTTTGAGCTCTTATTACTCCGTCATACTTTCACTTTGAAACTTCATTCAAACTTTATAATGTTCATCTATCTTTGAACTTTAATTGGTGAAAAAGTTGTTTTGAAAAAGTTTATACTTTTTAAAATATTTAACTTTATTTATAGTTTTTTCCTCCCATTGACAATGTATGGGATTTATCTCTAAATCAACCTCACTTTTGCAGCCTCATTACTCTGGCATACTTTGTCGTAGAAACGTGATTTAAACTTTAGAAAGCTCACACGACTCTGGACTTTTTCGTGGTTCAAACCGTATTCGAATACGTTAAACGGTTTTTCCGAAATCGCAGTTCAATCGCAGGCCGTTTCGCCTAATTAGTGCCAACTTAGAGTGGGGGGCTTCTTTCACTAGAGTGCGTGAACAGAAAATCTTTCCTTGAAAATTTACCAAACAAATTGCCGTCCCGGCCAAAATATTCACTTTACACGCATGTTCTTTGGTCATTTTGTAGCCACACATGTCCTCTTTCACACAATGTGACCACCAAAACACAGAGACATACAGAATGTGAACTACGGCCTTTTAAGTGACACAAATACAGTCAATCTGCTCATTGACCTCAATTGTAAAATCCTTACGAGGAAATTATCGCGATGACAATTCTTAACTCGCTCTTATAACCACATTTTCGATCGTACCAACACCACAATCGCACATGGTGTACCTCAATATCTCAGGCCACTCACAGCGAAAGAATTATTTGCATTCGACTTTTACTTTTTGCGATAGAGCAATTTGTTCGGGCATAGTTTCCCCCCATTCAAGACCATTCAAGACCATTCAAGATCAAGACCTTCAAGTTGCGCGCCACTTGTTTGTCTTTTACACTTCCACAGCTGAGACATATAAGAGCTTAATTACAGGGCTGAAATTAAAGTTACAAGATCTCAATGAGTTGCTCTGCGATACCTTGTGGGCTTGTAGGTCTGCTATTTGTGCAATTGGATGGCCTTTACACAGCTCTCGCAAGAGCACGCACGCACGCATGCACGCACGCACACACACACCCTGTCTTCCTATTGGCTGGCCTTTACACAGCTCTCGCAAGTGCACGCACGCACGCACGCACGCACGCACGCACGCACACGTTTATAAAAAAATATTTTCAAAAAAATGAAAAAAAAAAAAAAAACTTAAAAAAACTTAAAAAAATAATAATAAAATAAAAAAAAAAAAATGAAAAAAATGAAAAAAATGAAAACTTAAAAATAATTTTTTTTCTTTTTTACTTAAAAAGAAAAAACTTCAATTCTTTAGATTTTTTTTTTTTTTTTACATTTAAAGAAAAACTTTAAAAACACTTCTACAACTTCCACATACTTTATTCTGCTTAAACTATAGTTTTTACACATTTTCATACTTTTTTTAACTTTTACTTCAGCTTTAATGCATTTTCTACTTTTCTTTACAATATGCTACAGTCCCGAAATTTTGATTATAGATTTAGAACACCAATGGTAACACCATTACTCCGGTCCCCGAGTTTCAAACTTGACACGGCAATAACTTTATACAAAGCATTTTACGCGAGCCCACGCAGTTTCTACAGGAACTGCTTTCTAGTTATTCTTCTTATGTTTTATTCCACCCTTTTTTTTGGCACCTAACTACTTCCGCATACTTTATACTAGAAATGTAGTTCAAACTTCAAACTGTTCAGCTCTTTGCAGTTATTTATGCTTGTTTTTTTTTTTTTACAAAGTTTTATACTTTTTATACTTTTTAACTTTTTAACTTTTTTTTACATTCTTTATAGTGAGAGTCGATGGAAGAAAGGTCCCATTTTTCACAGTTAACTTTTTTGAGCTCTTATTACTCCGTCATACTTTCACTTTGAAACTTCATTCAAACTTTATAATGTTCATCTATCTTTGAACTTTAATTGGTGAAAAATTTGTTTTGAAAAAGTTTATACTTTTTAAAATATTTAACTTTATTTATAGTTTTTTCCTCCCATTGACAATGTATGGGATTTATCTCTAAATCAACCTCACTTATGCAGCCTCATTACTCTGGCATACTTTGTCGTAGAAACGTGATTTAAACTTTAGAAAGCTCACACGACTCTGCACTTTTTCGTGGTTCAAACCGTATTCGAATACGTTAAACGGTTTTTCCGAAATCGCAGTTCAATCGCAGGCCGTTTCGCCTAATTAGTGCCAACTTAGAGTGCGGGCTTCTTTCACTAGAGTGCGTAGAACAGAAAATCTTTCCTTGAAAATTTACCAAACAAATTGCCGTCCCGGCCAAAATATTCACTTTACACGCATGTTCTTTGGTCATTTTGTAGCCACACATGTCCTCTTTCACACAATGTGACCACCAAAACACAGAGACATACAGAATGTGAACTACGGCCTTTTAAGTGACACAAATACAGTCAATCTGCTCATTGACATCCATTGTAGAAATCTTACGAGGAAATTATCGCGATGACAATTCTTAACTCGCTCTTATAACCACATTGTCGATCGTACCAACACCACAATCGCACATGGTGTACCTCAATATCTCAGGCCACTCACAGCGAAATAATTATTTGCATTCGACTTTTACTTTTTGCGATAGAGCAATTTGTTCAGGCATAGTTTCCCCCCATTCAAGACCATTCAAGATCAAGACCTTCAAGTTGCGCGCCACTTGTTTGTCTTTTACACTTCCACAGCTGAGACATATAAGAGCTTAATTACAGGGCTGAAATTAAAGTTACAAGATCTCAATGAGTTGCTCTGCGATACCTTGTGGGCTTGTAGGTCTGCTATTTGTGCAATTGGATGGCCTTTACACAGCTCTCGCAAGAGCACGCACGCACGCATGCACGCACACACACACCCTGTCTTCCTATTGGCTGGCCTTTACAAAGCTCTCGCAAGTGCACGCACGCACGCACGCACACACACACACACGTTTATAAAAAAATATTTTCAAAAAAATTAAAACAAAAATTAAAAATTTAATTTTTTTTAAAACAATTTAAAAAAAAATTAAAAATTTAAAAAACTTACAAAAAATTTAAAAAAAATTAAAAAAATGAAAAAATGAAAAAAAATGAAAAAATTGAAAACTTTTTTACTTAAAAAGAAAAAACTTCAATTTTTTTTTTTTACACATTTAAAGAAAAACTTTAAAAACACTTCTACAACTTCCACATACTTTATTCTGCTTAAACTATAGTTTTTACACATTTTCATACTTTTTTTAACTTTTACTTCAGCTTTAATGCATTTTCTACTTTTCTTTACAATATGCTACAGTCCCGAAATTTTGATTATAGATTTAGAACACCAATGGTAACACCATTACTCCGGTCCCCGAGTTTCAAACTTGACACGGCAATAACTTTATACAAAGCATTTTACGCGAGCCCACGCAGTTTCTACAGGAACTGCTTTCTAGTTATTCTTCTTATGTTTTATTCCACCCTTTTTTTTGGCACCTAACTACTTCCGCATACTTTATACTAGAAATGTAGTTCAAACTTCAAACTGTTCAGCTCTTTGCAGTTATTTATGCTTTTTTTTTTTTTTTTACAAAGTTTTATACTTTTTATACTTTTTAACTTTTTAACTTTTTTTTACATTCTTTATAGTGAGAGTCGATGGAAGAAAGGTCCCATTTTTCACAGTTAACTTTTTTGAGCTCTTATTACTCCGTCATACTTTCACTTTGAAACTTCATTCAAACTTTATAATGTTCATCTATCTTTGAACTTTAATTGGTGAAAAATTTGTTTTGAAAAAGTTTATACTTTTTAAAATATTTAACTTTATTTATAGTTTTTTCCTCCCATTGACAATGTATGGGATTTATCTCTAAATCAACCTCACTTATGCAGCCTCATTACTCTGGCATACTTTGTCGTAGAAACGTGATTTAAACTTTAGAAAGCTCACACGACTCTGCACTTTTTCGTGGTTCAAACCGTATTCGAATACGTTAAACGGTTTTTCCGAAATCGCAGTTCAATCGCAGGCCGTTTCGCCTAATTAGTGCCAACTTAGAGTGCGGGCTTCTTTCACTAGAGTGCGTAGAACAGAAAATCTTTCCTTGAAAATTTACCAAACAAATTGCCGTCCCGGCCAAAATATTCACTTTACACGCATGTTCTTTGGTCATTTTGTAGCCACACATGTCCTCTTTCACACAATGTGACCACCAAAACACAGAGACATACAGAATGTGAACTACGGCCTTTTAAGTGACACAAATACAGTCAATCTGCTCATTGACATCCATTGTAGAAATCTTACGAGGAAATTATCGCGATGACAATTCTTAACTCGCTCTTATAACCACATTGTCGATCGTACCAACACCACAATCGCACATGGTGTACCTCAATATCTCAGGCCACTCACAGCGAAAGAATTATTTGCATTCGACTTTTACTTTTTGCGATAGAGCAATTTGTTCAGGCATAGTTTCCCCCCATTCAAGACCATTCAAGACCATTCAAGATCAAGACCTTCAAGTTGCGCGCCACTTGTTTGTCTTTTACACTTCCACAGCTGAGACATATAAGAGCTTAATTACAGGGCTGAAATTAAAGTTACAAGATCTCAATGAGTTGCTCTGCGATACCTTGTGGGCTTGTAGGTCTGCTATTTGTGCAATTGGATGGCCTTTACACAGCTCTCGCAAGAGCACGCACGCACGCATGCACGCACACACACACCCTGTCTTCCTATTGGCTGGCCTTTACAAAGCTCTCGCAAGTGCACGCACGCACGCACGCACACACACACACGTTTATAAAAAAATATTTTCAAAAAAATTAAAACAAAAATTAAAAATTTAATTTTTTTTAAAACAATTTAAAAAAAAATTAAAAATTTAAAAAACTTACAAAAAATTTAAAAAAAATTAAAAAAATGAAAAAATGAAAAAAAATGAAAAAATTGAAAACTTTTTTACTTAAAAAGAAAAAACTTCAATTTTTTTTTTTTACACATTTAAAGAAAAACTTTAAAAACACTTCTACAACTTCCACATACTTTATTCTGCTTAAACTATAGTTTTTACACATTTTCATACTTTTTTTAACTTTTACTTCAGCTTTAATGCATTTTCTACTTTTCTTTACAATATGCTACAGTCCCGAAATTTTGATTATAGATTTAGAACACCAATGGTAACACCATTACTCCGGTCCCCGAGTTTCAAACTTGACACGGCAATAACTTTATACAAAGCATTTTACGCGAGCCCACGCAGTTTCTACAGGAACTGCTTTCTAGTTAGTGTGGTTGCCCGAATGGGCAACCAGACTCTTGTAACTGTGACACTTTATTAGTGTGGTTGCCCGAATGGGCAACCAGACTCTTGTAACTGTGACACTTTATTATTTTCTCACTGGAGTAGTCTTTATTTTGACGCTTTATACCTCCCACACTGTACGCTGTACGCACTTGAGCCATATGTCAAATTGACCGGAAAAATTTAATTGATATGAATTTATTAGTGAATTAAATTTCCCCATTGACATGAATGGGAAAAGGCAAAAATTCACATAAAAGTATTTGTTCCTCGGAGACTGTAATCACTATAGTTACAAAACTTTTAGGGATATTTCAACATTATCACTAAAATTATTTAACCCTAAAATTTTATCGGTCGGCCTCATGGTGGCGCTATAACAGCCCACTTTACCTTTTGGCTTGTAAATCTTGAACCGTAGGTCGTAAAATCAAAATTATTTTTCCCCTGGATTCCTTGGGTCATGACGCATCCCCATATAGGCCACGCCCATTTCCGCCATGATAGATTTTCCGCCATTTTGAATTTTGTCCAAAACACACTTTTTGCTTTTCCTCCTACAGATTTTGTCCAAATCTCACAGAAATCGGCACACGTGATCCATCCAATTAAAACTGAGCCGCAGAATTTTGAAAGTGCGTATCGTTCGGCCGTAATCGTCTTCCGAAGTTAGTAGGAGGGGCCTATATCACAAAAAATGCCATAAATCACGAACGGAATGTCCAATCCATCCCAAATTTCAATCACATGTCCGGGGTGGTTCAATCAACCAAGTTCTAAAAGCAATTCCATTTTCATCCATAGGGGGCGCCGCAAATGCGAGAAATGTAACCGTTTGTCGCAAAAACATGAATTTCGGGGGTTAAATCCCCTCCGAATTACTTACGCATGATCTAAGGCGTGACTTGAAATTGTAATTGGCTGGCAATACTAGTGGGAGGGGCATATGTAAGCCACTGCGGCAACCACACTCTGCAATTTTTTTAAATTGCGAATTTTCTAGTTCTGCCTCTTTTTGGGAATACCAGACGAGTCGCCCATTTACCAACTCGCTCCGGGCGTACAGCCGGCGGAACTGCTCATTCTAAAGTAAATGATGGTTAAACCTAACTTTAAACTCAGTAAAACTATGCCAAAACCTAACCCTATTCCTAAACGTAACCCCAGTAAAACTATGCCTAAACCTATTCCTAAACGTAACCCCAGTAAAACTATGCCTAAACCTATTCCTAAACGTAACCCCAGTAAAACTATGCCTAAACCTATTCCTAAACGTAACCCCAGTAAAACTATGCCTAAACCTATTCCTAAACGTAACCCCAGTAAAACTATGCCTAAACCTATTCCTAAACGTAACCCCAGTAAAACTATGCCTAAACCTATTCCTAAACGTAACCCCAGTAAAACTATGCCTAAACCTAACCCTATTCCTAAATGTAACCTAAGTAAATGGTGCATTTATATAGGACCTTTATCCAAGGCGCTTTACATGTGCATTACATTCACACACAGATGGCGACAGGCACCAAACGGCACCCATATAGTCCTTCATACTTTTAGCTAGGATCACCGTTCCAACTCTCAAACGGTGAGCTTGCTTAGTACTTGTTGGCTACCATAGTTAATGTCGAAGTGTCCTTGAGCAAGACTCTGAACGCCTAATTGCTCCTGATGTGCTGGTTGGTGCCCTGCATGGTTTCCGCCGCCATCGGTGTATGAATGCACAATCTCTGTAAAGCGCCTTGGATAAAGGCTCTATATAAATGCACCATTTACCATTTGTATTTCTGACAAAATGCTTAACCCCAACACAATACTTCCAGTTGCAGTAGTTTCTTCGAGAACTGTATTTTTCTACTTCACTTGCAATGGCCTTTTAAAAGCTACAATCCTTAATTCCTATACCCAGGATTTGAACCTGGGTCTCCCTCTCAATCCTACCCAAGTTACACCAGTGACCAGTACAGGATTTACATTTCTCAACGGCGGTGAGACCGTGCATCTCCAACCACTAATGTGCTAGTATTTAATTACCCATGATGCATCAACTGAGTTTGTATATTTAATTTCACTCAGATAGTGATGAAGACCTTTCATGGTCGAAAAATGTTGGCAGTTGGCATTTTTTCCCCATAAAATTTTGAACCCACGATTTTTGTAACCCATTTTTTCCACCCAGTGTCAATTATCTAATGTAATCCTGGGCTCTACACTCTGCCAACCTGGGGAGAGCAACGGACTGACCTCATGCTTCCTCCACTTGACAGGGTTGGACACGTTATTCCAGCCAGTTCCTTTCCTCTCCATCAGGCACCCCGGCTAGCCAGGGGGAGGCAGTTTAGAGACCAGGATTACTTGGCCAGGTCACTTTTTAAATAAAGGCTATTCCTCTTCTTTACGGGAGTGCCCGGATCGTCTTTTTCCTACGCCTTGATCCCATTTGATCTGTGGCAGCACCTTTGACCTCCCGTGAGCACCTGTTCTTCCCCCTGAATGTGCTGGTTGTATTAAAATCTACCATACAGATTGGTTTGTTACTTCGTTTTATGAAATCCGTCAAAGTTTTCTGAAAAACCATGTGTCTGTATCAGTGGTGCTCAATATTTCATGTCAAGGACCCCAACAAATATATGCAATATGCCCACCCCAACCCCCATCTGAAAATATGTTGTTCCAGGGACCTCCCCAGAAGCAAAGATTTGAGTTAAAATGTTCACTCTAATAATATATAGGCTACATTCAAAGATTTGAGGCACATTTTCACGATTTTTCAAAATTAGCAAACTTTCAGAAGTTCACAGCGTGGCACTCGGTGCCACAATATAGCAAGTATATGCAGAATATAGCCTATGCTGCATATACCAGTATGCCATATTCAGGTTCATATATATATATATATATATATATATAGCTTTATTAGCTTATGCTATTTTTATTTCCATGGTCAGGAGGTAACGGGGGGGTGCATGGCCAAAAATATTTGGGAACCACTGTTTAAAGCATTAAGGATTGCAGATTCAAGCCACTTCACTCTCACCTTTCAAACATCAAACTGCTACGGGGCATGATGGATGCACATGCAGCAGCGGAAGCCAAATGATTAGCCCATATATTAAGGTAATGAGGAACAATTTATTACACGCTATATACACAATAATCTGCATGAACATAAGTTGTAAGAAATTACCTCTGAACATCACAATGAAGACCAATAACTAGGTCACACCTGGGATGAGTCTCTCGGGTCCTTGAATGCGCCCTTATATACTAGCTCCTCTAGTCTCACTCCTACAAGGTTATGTGAGGGAGGAAAGGACAGCCATATAGTTTGTTCAATTCTTTTTTTAAATGGTGTAATTTCTTACATTTTTAAAACACAGGCTCCGACAGTCTTGAAACAGTACATTTCCAGAAAACCACAACGTAACAATTTGGTTTGCACAATAAAATATGTAGTCGTCAACTCGTCACAGCTGTAATTTGGGTTTTTACCTTTTAAGACGGAAACCCATTTTTGGGTTCTTGTTGCCATGTACAGTACAGTACAGTACATATATAGCAACAGATGTTTTTCAGAATCGGCCTCAGGTCTAACTGGGTTAAGAAGTGTTCTATACGATTATAGATTTACATAGCGAACAGGATAAGGAAAAGCAACCGTCACACATGTAGCAAAGTCCGAGCTTGTCCATTTGATTTGAGCGCACATAAAACGTGATCCTACCCTACACACATTTACATTAACGCGTCTAGCAGCACACCACATACTACTGCAGGTATCCTTCCCTTCTTTACGTAACCTTTTTAGGAGCGAGGATAGATGAGCTAGGACAGAGAAGACTAAGGACCCGACATACAGGCCTTGGCCTCAAACCAATTCAACTTGCCAAGACATGCGGCATGTTGGGCTTACAGCACCCCAACATCAGCATGGTAGACAGACCTGTGTTTGATCCTGCGTGGGACATTCAGGTGACATGAGGTTAAGAGTAGGTCACGTTATTATATTTGGGGTGCGCACGCTTTTCCGACACACCAAAGGTCCGAAGCGCGGGGACATGCGATGCGACGCGAAAATGCGATGGTCCGACATGCGCTGCTCCCGTGCTTGCGGTTATGGTTAGGTTAGGGATTGAGGTTTCGGATCAATAGTATGTCGGAACTAAAGCCTGTACCCCATTTTATTTTACAAGCACCACCACTGTGACCACAATTATGATGACTTAACGAGTGCTCGGGGCATTAGGAGTTCAAAAGGCAAAAAGATCATTTGAAATCTGTGCTGAAGTCATAGACGTCGTCTGTGGTGGCGTTGGGGGCTCTGGGGAGGCTGGGCTCCACCGGGACTGGATCGACCTTCGCCGTGGTCGGTTCATCTGGGAGGAGAGGAGGACGTCAATTCAATATCAAAGCGTGATCAAATGTTGAGCACGTGAACCTTAAATTGGTCATCAATATATAATGCGTTTTCGATGTAAACAGGTTTTTACCGTTGACCGAGGTCTCCTGCAGTTCCTCCGTTTGTTCCTCTTCTTCTGGCTGTTCCGTGATGTCTTCAAGCTGAAAGTGCAGCACAACTTAAACAGTTAAGCCCTATTTTAGACTTATTTTAACCCATTTTGACCTGAGATCAGATTCTAAAAATGTCTTCTACATCCTGACAGTTTTCTGAAAAAGCTATGTTTCTATGTCAGTCGTTCTTCGATTTTTCAAAAATAGCAGACCTACAAGCTCGTAGCGCGCCACTCGGTGGCACGCTATGAGCTTGTAGATCTGCTATTTTTCATTAGCTAAAGCATAACATAATGCTAACACCTAAAGGGGTTCCCACACAAAATGGGTTAATAGATCTACAAGGCCAAGCTCACACCACAGAGATAGTCATTTTGGCCGTAACCATGCTCAAAACAAGGACACGCGTGTTTAACGATTCCATTTTTCCGATTGCCCTCAAAACAAGGTCTGAAGCAGCAGGATCAGCGTTGGATTAGAAGTCTTCATTAGAAGTCAAGACTTGCGTTGTATCCTCATTTCCATGCCGCTATGCAGACCAGACTATAGTGAGCTTCAATCAGTCAGACAGACTAATTAGCACGATTTTAAATAATCGGAGGCAAAAAGCCAGAAGCCACAGTGTAAAATAATTTATGCTCTTTAATCCATGCTGGCGTTTTAAGCATTACGTTATGCTTTATCTGTTGAAAAATAGCATATCTACAAGCTCATAGCGCGGCACCGAGTGCCGCGCTATGAGCTTGTAGATATGCCATTTTTGAAAAATCGTGAAAATGTGGCCCAAATGTTTGAATATATTCTTTCAGAGCGAACGTTTTTAACTCATATCTTTGCTTCTGGGGATGTCCCTGGAAAGACATTTTTTTATTTCAACGTCAACTAAATGGGTTAATAGTTTTGCAATAAAGGCATAGTGAAAAAAGAGCCCAATATTGCTTGTGAGATCTAGAAATTGACTAGAACAGATACTGACCATAATGTGCATTGCAATTTAATTAATTATGTAATAGGGGCACCGTCACACATCAGCATTTAGTGATTCTGAAGCATACTACGAGTGAATGTGCCTCAATGTGCAAACCAGCATTACATCTCGGCTAAGCTACTCTTTGACCAAATGCTTGTA
The DNA here is from genome assembly GCF_964188405.1 of Protomyctophum parallelum. Taxonomy (NCBI): domain Eukaryota; kingdom Metazoa; phylum Chordata; class Actinopteri; order Myctophiformes; family Myctophidae; genus Protomyctophum; species Protomyctophum parallelum. The sequence continues at coordinate 37,632,611 of NC_139703.1, read as the reverse complement.
GTATTTTTGTTGCCAATTACCCCTTCGTTCTTCATCTCCAACTCTTCTCCATTCTTCCGCCCCGAGTCTTTAACTTCCTTGGTGGGGATGCAGACGGTTTTCTCCTCGGGGATGTCAGAGACACTCAGCAGGCCGGCAGACGGGCCTTTAGTCGCAAAGAGAATACTACTGGCCTTGTTGGGACACCTTACACCTATAGGAGGGAGACAAAAATCACGTATGGAATGAATCCAGATGGAATGAGATCAGATTCTAAAAATGTCTTCTACATCCTGACAGTTTTCATTCTGACTGGGATCAGATTCTAAAAATGTCTTCTGTGTCAGTCGCTCTTCGATTTTTCAAAAAATAGCAGACATACAAGCGCTACGAGCTTGTAGGTCTGCTATTTTTCAATAGCTAAAGCACGACATGATGCTAACACCAAAATGGGTTAAGCACCGTTTACGGTGCTTAACCCAGCAGCAGGATCAGAGTTAGAACAGATTAGTCTTCATTCGTAGAAGTCAAGACATGCTTTTTATCTTCATTTCCATGCTGGTAGCCTGGTACGCAGAAACCATGTGTCTATATATACAACCTTTCGTCTGACACCACTAAATCTTTGAGATAAAAGAAGCGTACCCCTCAGAGTAAAGATAAAAGCGTACCCCACAGTCTCCTCGTTAAATGTTTGAGATAAAAGAAGCGTACCCCTCTCAGTCTCCTCGTTAAATGTTTGAGATAAAAGAAGCGTACCCTTCACAGTAAAGATAAAAGAAGCGTACCCCCTCAGAGTAAAGATAAAAGAAGCGTACCCCTCACAGTAAAGATAAAAGAAGCGTACCCCCTCAGAGTAAAGATAAAAGAAGCGTACCCCCTCAGAGTAAAGATAAAAGAAGCGTACCCCCTCAGAGTAAAGATAAAAGAAGCGTACCCCTCACAGTAAAGATAAAAGAAGCGTACCCCCTCAGAGTAAAGATAAAAGAAGCGTACCCCCTCAGAGTAAAGATAAAAGAAGCGTACCCCCTCAGAGTAAAGATAAAAGAAGCGTACCCCCTCAGAGTAAAGATAAAAGAAGCGTACCCCCTCAGAGTAAAGATAAAAGAAGCGTACCCCCTCAGAGTAAAGATAAAAGAAGCGTACCCCCTCAGAGTAAAGATAAAAGAAGCGTACCCCCTCAGAGTAAAGATAAAAGAAGCGTACCCCCTCAGAGTAAAGATAAAAGAAGCGTACCCCCTCAGAGTAAAGATAAAAGAAGCGTACCCCCTCAGAGTAAAGATAAAAGAAGCGTACCCCTCACAGTAAGGTTGGGCGATATGCCAATTTTTTTCAACCGCCAATCGTCTGACCAATATTCGCCGATTGACGATGTATTCGTGTCATAAAAGTAGAGTGAGAACAGCTCACTGCAGGTCGCAAAAAAGCCAGATCTACAAGCTCTCAAGGCGCCGCGTCCTGCCTGTTTTCGCAGCTCCGTTCGCTAGGCGTTGAGAGCTTGTAGATCAGTCTGTTTCTGCAGACTGCAGCGCAGCCAGGGTAACTTGCTCCCTTCCCTCCCCGGTCCGGTCGTCGGAGGCTCGGAGCGGAGCACTGAGCAGCGGAGCCGACAAGCTGCTGCAGCCGGGCTGATCCACACAGGCTCTCAAGGCGTCGCGTCCTGCCTGTTTTTGCAGTGCCGTTCGCTACGCGTTGAGAGCTTGTAGATCTGTCTATTTTTGCAGCGCTGGTGTCGGGGTCCGTTCACGTTGTCAATAAAAATAACTTAGATTACAGGCGGAGATGAAGTTCAATCAGTGGGTTGCACCAGTATTGGCTAGACGCTAAGCTAACGCTAAGCTAAGCGCTAAGCTAATGAATGATCCCCGTGCCTATACACTAACACTAGTAGACAGTTTTTTTTATTTCCCCCCCGCCACTCACGGGTGGCGCATTGGGATTGTGATGAGACACGAGACAGCAGTGTGCATTCTGTTGTGACTGTATATTATTAAACTGCATGGGTCTGGACTCCGGAGCTTAAACAACATGTAGGCTACAGCCTCCCTCAGCTCCCAGCCAGGCTGCCGTAAGTGCCGTGCGGCGGTGCCCGAGGCTGGCTGCTGACAGTGCTGAGTGCGGGGAGTCGGGACTGTGGGAGCATACCATTATAACGGGAGGAGGTGATTTCCACCCGGCCGCTGTTACTACTTTGCTGGGCCAAATTGATCCACATGTTGCTCACACTTTACAGGTTATCTAGGCTAAATCGTCCCGAGAAATCGCCTAATAAAAATATTCGGCGATTGGATTCGTATATTCGCGATTGACGATGTATTCGTATCGTCACCCAACCCTACCTCACAGTAAAGATAAAAGAAGCGTACCCCCTCAGAGTAAAGATAAAAGAAGCGTACCCCTCACAGTAAAGATAAAAGAAGCGTACCCCTCACAGTAAAGATAAAAGAAGCGTACCCCCTCAGAGTAAAGATAAAAGAAGCGTCCCCCGTCAGAGTAAAGATAAAAGAAGCGTACCCCTCACAGTCTCCTCGTTGGCCTTCTTCAGTTTGTCCAGATCCCAGCCCTTCTGCATCTCGGCCACCACGGCCTCCGACAGATAGGGGGCGGGGCTGAGGGTCTCTGGTGGCTTGCAGTGGTAGTTCAGCTTCGCTCTATCAAAGACAGGCCAGTGGAATAAACAACGGTTTAGATGTTTAGGAGGACGTGAAGCAAGACCTAGTGTTCGACTTGGCCACGATCATAATTTAGCTTTCTATACTGCTCAACACAAGCAGCGAGTGGCGTGGCGACGCATTTGGATCAGAGTTGGATTAAAGTCTTCATCATTCATCAAGACTAGAAAATGTTTGTCCTCATTTCCAACGGCCACCCAAACCTCCTACACCTCAGGTAAACACACTCACCCTGTCCACCCAAACCTCCTACACCTCAGGTAAACACACTCACCCTGTCCACCCAAACCTCCTCCAGCTCAGGTAAACACACTCACCCTGTCCACCCAAACCTCCTCCAGCTCAGTAAACACACTCACCCTGTCCACCCAAACCTCCTACACCTCAGGTAAACACACTCACCCTGTCCACCCAAACCTCCTACAGCTCAGGTAAACACACTCACCCCGTCCACCCAAACCTCCTACAGCTCAGGTAAACACACTCACCCTGTCCACCCAAACCTCCTACACCTCAGGTAAACACACTCACCCTGTCCACCCAAACCTCCTCCAGCTCAGGTAAACACACTCACCCTGTCCACCCAAACCTCCTACAGCTCAGGTAAACACACTCACCCTGTCCACCCAAACCTCCTCCAGCCCAGGTAAACACTCACCCTGTCCACCCAAACCTCCTCCAGCTCAGGTAAACACACTCACCCTGTCCACCCAAACCTCCTCCAGCTCAGTAAACACACTCACCCTGTCCACCCAAACCTCCTACAGCTCAGTAAACACACTCACCCTGTCCACCCAAACCTCCTCCAGCTCAGGTAAACACACTCACCCTGTCCACCCAAACCTCCTCCAGCTCAGGTAAACACACTCACCCTGTCCACCCAAACCTCCTACACCTCAGGTAAACACTCACCCCGTCCACCCAAACCTCCTACACCTCAGGTAAACACACTCACCCTGTCCACCCAAACCTCCTCCAGCTCAGGTAAACACACTCACCCTGTCCACCCAAACCTCCTACAGCTCAGGTAAACACACTCACCCTGTCCACCCAAACCTCCTCCAGCTCAGTAAACACACTCACCCTGTCCACCCAAACCTCCTACAGCTCAGTAAACACACTCACCCTGTCCACCCAAACCTCCTCCAGCTCAGTAAACACACTCACCCTGTCCACCCAAACCTCCTATAGCTCAGTAAACACACTCACCCTGTCCACCCAAACCTCCTCCAGCTCAGGTAAACACACTCACCCTGTCCACCCAAACCTCCTACAGCTCAGTAAACACACTCACCCTGTCCACCCAAACCTCCTACAGCTCAGTAAATACACTCACCCTGTCCACCCAAACCTCCTAAAGCTCAGTAAACACACTCACCCTGTCCACCCAAACCTCCTACAGCTCAGTAAACACACTCACCCTGTCCACCCAAACCTCCTACAGCTCAGGTAAACACACTCACCCTGTCCACCCAAACCTCCTACAGCTCAGGTAAACACTCACCCTGTCCACCCAAACCTCCTCCAGCTCAGGTAAACACACTCACCCTGTCCACCCAAACCTCCTACAGCTCAGGTGAACACACTCACCCTGTCCAGTCGTTGAGGACGGCGGCGGCGGCCTGTTCCATGTTCACGACTCCACCCTTCTGCAGAAAGCCACGCTTCTTAGCAAAGAGGCTCAGAAACTCCAAATGGTTCCTGTAGTCTGCGATGTTGTACTGGAGCATGATCTGGAATGTACAGACGTTCATTATTATGGGCCTCATACAGAGACTGACAGACGCTTTTTCGATTTTAGCTGAAAAGCGAGAGAGTATTTATTTTGTATTTCTTTGAGCGAAACTTTTGAGTTAAATCTTTAACATTTTGAGATGGGGTCGGTGGCCAGATTCATATAATTTTGGGGGTCCTCGACATGTAAACGTTAGAGAGAATGTTATAGAGAACATTGGAACTATCCCATTGAGACAAAGCGGGGTGCTATGGGCTATATAGTTCCAAACATTGGAACTATCCCATTGAGACAAAGCAGGGTGCTATGGGCTATATAGTTCCAAACATTGGAACTATCCCATTGAGACAAAGCGGGGTGCTATGGGCTATAGTTCCAATCAGACAGATTAACAGCACAATAGTTATCTAAACATCTCCCTCCCACAACCCCCATCATCACCTGGTTCTGGTCACACTGTTTGAGCAGGGTTCTGACAGCCTCTCACCTGGTTCTGGTCACACTGTTTGAGCAGGGTTCTGACAGCCTCTCACCTGGTTCTGGTCACACTGTTTGAGCAGGGTTCTGACAGCCTCTCACCTGGTTCTGGTCACACTGTTTGAGCAGGGTTCTGACAGCCTCCACCACGCCGTCCAGTCCCTCCTCCACCTGAAGGCTCCTCAGCGCCATGGAGACGGGGGGGTTGGCGGGAGACGCCACGATGCCCGGGCTGTCCAACAGCTTCACGCTCTTAGAGATGTGCACGTCCTGCATGATCCTGGAACACACAGGAGGTGGAGAACAGTCAGGATACAGAATACAATGAATGCATGATCCTGGAACAGAGAGGAGGTGGAGAACAGTCAGGATTAGTGATGCACCGAATATTCGGCCGCAGAAAATATTCGGCAGAAAATGGCTAAAAAAGCATTTTCGGCCTATTCGGTTTCGGCCCGAATCGGCAGAAAATATATCGCCGAATAGTGTATGCAATTAATGCATTCAAAAGAGCTGAATAAATGTTTTATGGACATTATTATGGTGATTATTATTTCAGTTAAGTTTTGCCATAACCATAAATCAGGTAGCTTTAAGGTATGGCAATGACAGCAATGGTAGGCAAAAATATATATAATATTAAATATATTCGGATATTCGGCCAACTGTTTCTTATATTCGGTTTCGGCCAAGAATTTCCCTAAAGGTGCATCCCTAGTCAGGATACAGAATACATGATCCTGGAACAGACAGGAGGTGGAGAACACCGTCAGGATATATAATACAATGTTGGATTGAAAACAGGGGTTTTTAGGGATGCACCGAAAGGGACATTCTTGGCCGAAACCGAATACAGGAAACAGTATGGCCGAAAACCGAATATTATTAATATTATATACTGTATCTTTTTTTCTTAACTTTCCTTGCTGTCATGGCCGTACCTTAAAGCTACCCGATTTATGGCAAAATAAATGGTTATGGCAAAACTTTACTTAAATAATAATCACTATTATGGGTCCATAAAACATTTATTCAGCTCTTTTGAATGCATTTAATTGCATACACTATTCGGCGATATATTTTCTGCCTATTCGGGCCCGAAACCGAATAGGCCGAAAATGCTTTTTTAGCCATTTTCTGCCGAATATTTTCTGCTATTTTTACCCCCCCACACACACACACACACACATAACTGAAAAAGCAGCCTGCAACGCATTTGGATCAGAGTTGGATTAGAAGTCTTCATTATGAAATCAAGACTGTTCGCTTTTGTCCTCATTTCCATGCTGTTGCACAAGCCTTAAGAAATTAAGAATACAATTCTACTTTTTTCTTTTCTTAAATCAGTATCTCGGCAATTAAATTGCAAAGTGTTTGTTGAAATCAATGGAAATCAATGTTTTTCAGGTAGGTCGGTAAAAGAAAGGACGGTGTAACATTATAGTTTGTTTCCTAGTTCTTTGACCTCCCACACAATGTCAATATAAGGATGCAATGGGTCCGTGGTTAACGGTAATGAAGTCAACACGTTGTTCAGTGTAATCATGTGCCACAGAGTGCTCCTTTAACTCACTTGGTGATGCCTCTCTGGATGCCGGCGTTGCACGCCCGCAGCCCCTTCACGCTGTTGACCAGACTGCTCTTCCCCACGTTGGGGAAGCCTGAGGGCAGGAGGAACAAGAAGCACAACAACAGCACAGCCATGAAGCCACACTTATAGATATTTAACCAGTTAGACCCTATTCTATACTTTTATGTTACGATGGTGTGGCTTAAATAGACCATTTATTACATGCTCACACCAGAAGGGGTTAAGCACCGTTTACCCTTGAAAAAGGTCTAAACAGCAGGATCAGCGTTAGAACAAATTAGTCTTCATTCAGAAGTCAAGACGTGTGTTTTATCCTCATTTCCATGCTGGTAGCCCGGTACGCAGAAACCATGTGTCTATATGTATACACATCAACCTTTCGTTGTATAGTAGGGCTGCAACGATTCATCAATTAATCGTAATCAAATCGATTATTCAATTAGTTGTCAACTAATTTAGTAATTGATTACCGTAATCGAATCGGCAACTAATCACAAATTTTTAGCAATTTATCATAGGTGATTTCCATGCACTTAACCATAGTTTTTCCAGTGTTAAGTGTAAGTAAAGTAAAAGAGGAGTGATCCATCTCTCTTCCCTTACAATCTGATGATAGTTGCACAGTAGCGACTGCAAAGCAAAATATGACATAACCATTATAGTATCAAGAACAATATTTATTTTTAAATTACCTATTTGAGTTCAGAAGAGTACTGTTCCTTCTAGACTGACACATGTGTAGCTATTCTTTATCAAATGTATGCAGTCAGAATAAGCCTAAAGAATAAGAATAAGAAAGCCTAAAGTTGCTTTAATTCATTTTAATTTAGTTTGTCTTTTATTTGAATAGCAGCCTAATCGGCAGCTAATCAAATTACATTTTGAATGAATTATATTTTTTTGTTAGTTAGAACATGTCTAAAATAACCTAAAATATATTTTAAGGCGATAGCTAAATAAGTGTCATAATCCGATTAATAGTTTAAATAATCGGCAGATTAATGGATTATGAAAATAATCGTTAGTTGCAGCCCTATTACAGCTGCTTTGGGAGAGGGAAGCTTACCGACGACACCGACTTTGAGCATGTCCTCCTTCCCCAGCGTCGCCCGGTAACCTTCCAGAAGCTCCAGGAGAACGTCGTTCCCCAAACACGCCGCCGCTCGGGATTTATCGAAAACTCCGTTTGCAGCCATTACCCGGTTTTTCCTTTCATTCTAATAAATAAATAAATAAACATAAAATCAGAAAAGGGTTGGCTTTACGTTGAGATTGCTAGCAAATTAACCCATTCTGACCTGAGATCAGATTCTAAAAATGTCTTCTACATCCTGACAGTTTTCTGAAAAAGCTATGTTTCTATGTCAGTCGATTTTTCTAAAATAGCAGACCTACGAGCTTGTAGAGCTGCTATTTTTCAATAGCTAAAGCATAACATAATGCCAACACCAAAAGGGGTTCCCACCCAAAATGCGTTAAGTGTTAAGTAAATTTGTGTTGTTCATTTCGATCAATTCTCCTTCATGCAGTACAAGACAATTTCCTCTGAATAAAACTACAGACAAGAGTGTAAAACATTAGCAGAAGGTCACTTATCATCGATAGGACGCCAACAAGTTCATGTTGTCCCTCAACACTGTACAATACACTGGACATATTAGTGACCACCACGGTGCTGCATGTGTTCACAACACAGCCTTCAGCTCCGCTATAGCACAACGGAGCCAGCAGGCTGCGCTGTTGAGTTACTTTAGGAGGCTATAACCAGTTGGGGAAGCACAGTCAGCTGCTCAACCTTCTCAGTCCTCCTTCACTAACCGGAACTAACAGACACTGAAAACGTAGGTTTTTCTGAAAACTGTCGTGATTTATGAGACATCATGTAGAATCTGGTCTGACATAAATGGGTTAACCCATTTAGACCTGAGGAAGATTCTACAAAACACCTGTTTCCAAGTCAGTGGTACTAAACCTTTTTCATGTCAAGGACCACAAACATTATCTGTATTTGGCTGCCGACCCCCCATCTGAAAATATGTCGTTCCAGGGACCCCTCCCACAGAAGCAAATATTTGAGTGAAAAATGTTCGCTCTGCAAGAATATACAGGTATATTCCAAATTAGCGCCTCATTTTCACGATTTTTCAAAAATAGCAGACCTACAAGCACAAGCGCTATGAGCTTGTAGATCTGCTATTTGTTTCAAAACACCAGCATGGGTTAAATCACTGCAGCCTCACCACTGTCCTGTCCTGGAGCTGTATCGCCGCCTTGAAGGCCAAAACGGGGAACTCCTGCTGGAGACACTGGATCCACCTCTCCAAGTTCTCCTTCGGGACCAGATCTAAAAAGAAAAAAAACAGAACATCAAAGTCGGTTACAATTGGATGGCAGTTTGGACATCGGTCTGCAAAACTATCACACATCACGACAACTTGACACAAGCTTTAATTGTTTATCGTAGGGATGCTGCGATCTAGATCGCTCACTTTCGATCCGATATCAATATGGCATATGGCAGTATCAATACCGATCCGATCCAGATACAGACAACACTTATTTTGCTGCTGCGTGCGACAAGCAAACACTACATGCTGGAGCGGAATACTGGAATGGATTGCTTGGTTAGGAGCGTTAGATCCGTCATTTTCGCTGCAGTCTGATCCGAACCGATCTACGTCATTTGGATGATATCAGGCCGAGGGCATCCCTAGTTTATCGTTACAATATCTTATCATTACAATATCTTATTGTTATAATATACCCCCCCCCCCCCCCCCACACACACACACGCAAATAACTGAAAAAGCAGCCTGGCAATGCATTTGGATCAGCGTTGGATTGGTGTCTTCATTATGAAATCAAGACTGTTCGCTTGTGTCATCATTTCCATGCTGGTGCGCAGGCTGGCCCTCTTAAAACAAATATTTATATTCATCCCTGAACTCTCAAAAGGACCACATCACCCCATTTTCAACCTCGTCTTCATATTAGGGTCCTCACTAATGCTCCTATTAAATCAGTATCTCGGCCATTCAATTGCAAAGTGTTTGTTGAAATTCAACACAAAAAACACATTTCTACTTGATGAGTGACATGATGTACAAGCAGGGCAACTGGCGGCTCGGGGGCCACATGCGGCCCCCACCATCACTTAATGCGGCCCTCAGGTTAATATCTGAATAATATTATTATTAAATCAATTATTGTCTCCACCAGGCCGAAGGCATGTGGGGAGAGTATGTTTTGCACTCCGTCCGTCCGCGTGTCCGTCCGTCCGTCCGTGTGTCCGTGTGTCCGTGAACAGCTAATCTCGGCCACCGTTAACCCGGTCGATGCCATATTTTGCACACACACTCCCTGGATGCCAACCATGAACCTCTGCCCCAAACTTTCCAGAACGGCCTGTTATAGCGCCACCAGGAGGCCGCTTTGTGCAAAACAAGTTTTTCGATGCCATATTTTGCACACACACTCCCTGGATGCCAACCATGAACCTCTGCCCAAAACTTTCCAGAACGGCCTGTTATAGCGCCACCAGGAGGCCGCTTTGTGCAAAACAAGTTTTTGCACAGTACACCTACAGATTTTGTCCAAACATCACGCAAATTGGTACACAGTCTCTCTAGAGCCATTCAACGAAACGGGTCTTTCAGATTTATCAGACTCCATCCTGATTGGTTAAGATTGGCTTCCAAAGTTCACAGGAGTGCTCAGTTTCAAACAAAATGCTGCAAATCATGAACACATCGCGTGATTTCCGTGAAATTGTGCACCCACTTTCCCACTAGGCCGAGGACGAAATGCCACATGAACAATTTCAACTCAGCCTCAAGGTGGCGCTATAACTGGCCGAAAAGTGTTTTTACCTCTAACTGCACGGATCTGTGGATAACCTGGTGGAGACCTGTGCCCGGAAGGGCACTTTTTCTAGTTATTATTGATTTCAGCTAATTACTAGTATTAAAATGTTTGTTATTGTCTTTTTCATACCCAATGTATTTGTATTTAGTTAATAAAGTTAAGATAACTATAACTAAATTGAAAATAAATACAAATGTTACTTTTCTGGATTCCAATTAAAAAAAATAGCAAAAAACAATATTCAGGATTTCAATGCAAATATAGCAAAAATAGGCGATCTACGCGTCGCGATGCGGCGCGTTTTGAACTTGTAGATCGGCTATTTCTGCTACGACATGCATGCAATGTGGCCCCTCTGGAGTGGGTATGGAAATATATTGGCCCTCTCCATCGTCAAAGTTGCCCACCCCGTAACTAGCTGATAACCAGAACACAAAAAGATTTGTTTGTTTCCATTGTGGTCCATTCATTGTACTCCTCAATTCATCAACCGATCTAAGTCATTCGGCCGATATCAGGCTCGAGGGCATCCCTAGGTTAATCGTTACAATATCCTGCATCCATTTACCTATTTTAGTTAAAACAAAGAGCAGTTTCTTGTTGCCTCCCCTCCGAAGCACAGCCTCCTCCAGCTGTGGGCACCTGTACCCCATGGGGTCCCTGGCATCCAGAACCTCCAGGATGACGTCAGATGCGTCTATGACCTAGAGAAGAGTAGAGTTCAGTTTAACCCATTCTGACCTGAGATCAGAATCTAACAAACAGATGAATGGTGGTTCTTTAACCCATTCTGACCTGAGATCAGATTCTAAAAATGTCTGTTTGAAAATGACAGTTTTCTGAAAAAGCTATGTTTCTATGTCAGTCGTTCTTCGATTTTTCAAAAATAGCAGACCTACAAGCTCATAGCGCGCTACTCGGTGGCGCGCTACGAGCTTGTAGATCTGCTATTTTTCAATAGCTAAAGCATAACATAATGCTAACACCAAAAGGGGTTCCCGCCCAGAATGGGTTAAAAATAATAATAAGTCATCTACAGCAGATCATTTCATAATTCATACAGACTGCTCCAAATTAACTGTACCTCAGAGTGTAGAGTAGGAGAGTAGACACACTTTGATCTCGCAAAAAACGTTTGGAATAAAAAATAAAAAAATACTGTACATGCTGTCCAGAATGGTTAGAACACTAAAAGGGGTTCCCGCCCAGAATGGGATAAAACAGTCACGTTGCACACATGCCTAAAATTGCTGGTATTTGCGCCGCCCTCGTTGAAAACAACGTATTTCCAACTCCATCTTGTCCCTCTCCATTCAGGCTGCATGAACAGCGCTCAGTTTTCTGCCCCCTCAATGTCGTAACTCTGTCATACTCTATGGCTCTGACATCCACTAAAAAATGAATTAGTGGGTAATAAACTGCATAGTGCATAGGACTCCAACTAGTTCATGTTGTCCCTCAACACTGTACAATACACTGGACATATTAGTGACCACCACCGTGCTGCATGTGTTCACAACACAGCCTTCAGCTCCGCTATAGCACAACGGAGCCAGCAGGCTGCGCTGTTGAGTTACTTTAGGAGGCTATAACCAGTTGGGGAAGCACAGTCAGCTGCTCAACCTTATCAGTCCTCCTTCACTAACCGGAACTAACAAACAAGACACTGAAAAGAATCTTGTACTGTTTTCGTGCAACATCGTTCTATGTTAAAGTACAAAATAGAGCTTAAGTTGGTTAACCCCTTTTTGGTGGGAACCCCTTTTGGTGTTTTAAAGCATTATGTTATAGAGCGTCGCAGTCCCTCCCCCTTTCAGAACGACGAGTGGCCCAGGAAATGAAATGCAATGCATTTCTCCCATAGGATTTTCTTTAAGTATTTATTTAAAGACGGTTACACCGCGGACAAAGCCAACTCGGATCGTGACAAATCATGACAATGAACACAATGTTTTGGGCCGATCAAATAATTTATAAGAAAAAAAGAAAAAAAAATAGTGTTGTCTCCTGTCTTTAATTTCTTCTAATGATTTGATCGGCCCAAAATATTGTGTTCATTGTCATGATTTGTCACGATCCGAGTTGGCTTTGTCCGCGGAGTAACCGTCTATAAAATACTTAAAGAAGAGAAATGCATTGCATTTCATTTCCTGGGCCACTCGTCGTTCTGAAAGGGGGAGGGACTGTGACGCTCTATACTTTAGCCATTGAAAAATAGCAGATCTGCCATTTTTGAAAAATCGTGAAAATTTGCCTCAAATCTTTGAATATATATTATTACAGACTCGGTAGCCTCGGTACCAGGCTTTCATTTTTGTTGGTGCAAAAATTTAAAGCCTGGAGGAACGCATTGGCCGCTCTGGTCTAAAAGTGGGAGTCAACCCTTCCGGGTGGGTGTCGCTCCAAATTATGTGACGTAGCGCTGCACTAGGGGGGAGAGGAGGGGCCGGGGGTGACGGACAGATCGATGAGATCCAATCAGGGCGTGCGCAAATCTCAGCCGCGACCCGCCCCTCTAGACCAGAAACCTAACACGTTAGCTCAGGCTACAGACTCAGTGAACATTTTAACTCAAATCTTTGCTTCTGGGGGGGAGAGGGGGGTCCCTGGAATAACATATTTTCAGATGGGGGGCGGAGGCATATTACATATCCTTTTTGGGATCTTTGACATGAAATATTGAGCACCACTGACATAGAAACATAGGGGTTTTTCAGAAAACAGCCAGGATTTTGAAGATTGTTTTTAAATTTCGATGTCAGGCCTAAATCCCTTGATACAATGAAGTGATACAACGGATTGTCTTACCTTGTTCAACTCTGTACAAAGGGACTTTTTGGAACTTTTGTCTTTAATCTTTTTGTACTTCTTCTCGTCCTGTTAAGAAAAACATGGGGAGGAAGAAATAGTTAAATTATGATCCATTTACATTCTAATTCTTACCGTAATGTTAGTCTTTTTATAATTATAATATATTTACCGTCCGAGGCTTTTTGGCCGCGGGCGCGTCTTTAGCGTCGGTACCCTTCCTCTTGTTCTCCTTCCTCTTCTCTTTTTTGGCCTGCATCTTTTTCTTCTTCTCCTCCTCGATCTGGGAGAGATTATCAATATTTAGTCAGACAGTAAGCACAGCCCCACAGGACTCCCATCAACCCCCCCCCACACCCCCCCACACCCCCACACCCCCACACACACACACCCACCCACACCCACACCCACACCCACACCCACACCCACACACACACACACACAACTGAAAGATCAGCCTGGCAACGCATTTGGATCAGAGTCTGAAATGAAAGTCTTCATTATGAAATCAAGACTGTTCGCTTTTGTCCTCATTTCCATGCCGTTGCACAAGCCTTAAGAAATTAAGAATACAATAATCTTAAATCAGTATCTCTACAGTATCTCGGCCATTCAATTCCAAAGTGTTTGTTGAAATTCAACACAAAACACACATTTCTACCTGATGATGATAATAACTTGATGTACTGATACCAGCTGATAACGAGAACACAAAAAGACCCATGGTGTTTGTTTCCATTGTACTCCTCAATTCATCAGTAAACACACTGTCCAGGTTTCATTTGAATCTACATTCTAGTTATGTGACACCTTATCTGAAAAGGTGTCACAAATGTTTGGTGTTAATTATTAAAACTGTCAAGACAGACCATAATAATATCATGACAGTAAATTAACAGATTTAAAATTGATAAATGGATAAATTTGCGCGAATGTAAAGACAAAACGGAAGTGGGGAGGAGGCTGCAATTTCCGTTCACGAACAATCGAACATATATTTTAAAATATCTTTACATATCAGGATGGATACATTTGCGCGACTGTAAAGACTAAACGGAAGTGGGAAGGAGGCTCCACTTCCGCGTTATATTTTACTCATCAGAGCTTCCGTTGCTCCAGACTGTATGATGGAAGCGTTTGGTAAATCGCGAGAGGCAACAGTCTGGCAACACGAGACTACATCAACTATGGCGTTAATTTATGAAAAAATACCACACAAACGGTTAGAATAATTTTGGATATACAAGGTTTCTGCCCGGCGACAGCGATGACATCATGATGATGCCCCGCCCCTTACCTTGATCCGCCTCTGTTCCGCCTCTCGGAGCACCTCCTCTTTGAAGGGGGCGATGTTGGGCACGCCCAGGTCCTTCTTGGGCCGCGTGTTCACGCCTTTCTTTTTGGCCTCTTTTCTGAGTTTTTTGTGATGTTCCTTCACCTGAAATAAATACAACAAATAACGTTTTTAGTTATTTATTTATTTTTGCCCATTGGGACCAGAGGCCAATTCTACGAATGCCGTCTAAACCAGCGGTTTTCAATCTTTTTTCGTGGCAAAGACCCCTTAAACATAAACACTTTCAAGATGTGTTGAGGCCCGGGCGCCGATGTCTGGCTTTCATGTGTGACATCATGTGGAAGTCAAGTCTATGGACTTTTAATGTTTACGTTAACTGGAGCAAAAAAGCAGCCTGGCAATGCATTTGGATCAGCGTTGGATTGGTGTCTTCATTATGAAATCAAGACTGTTCGCTTTTGTCATCATTTCCATGCTGGTTGCGCAGGCTGGCCTTCTTAAAACAAATATTTATATTCATCCCTGAACTCTCAAAGGACCACATCACCCCCTTTTCAACCTCGTCTTCATATTAGGGTCCTCACTAATGCTCATATTAAAACAGTTTGACTGCCGCAAATTGTTTAATCCAGGGTACTTTTTACGACATTCCCACGTTTTGTTTGATGTGTTTAATCTGCCGTATTGTAATAAATAAAAATAAACTCTGTCTTTGCCGCGGAGCTAGAGACTAGATGGTTTCGTTTTGATGACGAAACCGGAAATCAACACATGCTGTAGGCTTGCTAGGGCTTCTGGGAAATTGAGTCCAATGCAAATGAACTGGGTACAACGCCTCATGGAGGAGGGTCTTGTGCTGCGGTCTTCCGGCGCACCAAGATGGTGGGTGGTGCGATGGGTTCATAACAAACTGAGGAACCTTTTTTCGCCGGATTTTCACGGATCAAAAGCCCAAATAATTCAGCGTATGCTCTAAAGGTAATACAACAATCTCGGCAGCGTAGGATATTTGATTAAAATGTGGGTTACGCGTTTTAATTAGACAAACTGTTAAAGAGAATGATGCCACCCTGTTAGAGTACTCTGCAGAAACCTGCCTACCATTGAGTGAGGTCATCATCAGTAGGCAGTAGACCATTTTAGGACCATTAGTAGAGGAGCCACTAATATGAAGAAAGTTGAAAATGGTTGATGTACTTAAAAAATATATATATATATATATATATATATTATATATTGTAATGTTTAAAAATGAATTATGAACTTGCTTTATTTTCATTATTCGAGGTCCAAATTCCCCACTACTGCAAATAATTCCTCTTTTCTTTGTTTTTACATGGAATTGAACCCATTCTGAACGGGAACCCATGTTATGCTTTAGCTATTGAAAAATAGCAGATCTACAAGCTGGCGCGCTACGAGCTTGTAGGTCTGCTATTTTTGAAAAATCGAAGAACGACTGACATTTTTAGAATCTGATCTCAGGTCAGAATGGGTTAATCAGACCAGTGTGTGTGTCCAGTGAAAACCTCGTATGAATCTGATCTCAGGTCAGAATGGGTTAATACAAATACATTTTAAACGCATACATAAAAATCATTTTTCTAGAGCTGTAGCGTGCATGCACGCGCACACACACACGTTACTAACCTTCTTCTGGATCTTGTACTTTACGGAACATGATATCCTCTTGCTCGCCTTCTTTAACTCTGAACACAACGACAGCAGTGGTGTTAAAAGTCAAGTACATTTACTCAAGTACTTTTAATCCACTACATCTCAGGGGCAAATATTGTACTTTTACTGTGCTATACTACCATAATTATTTGAAAACTTTAGTTATTTTGTAGATTTGTATTATTATTAGAAGACATACGGTACATTAACATTAACCACCTTTTTAGCCCTACAGTATATTACATGTGTTGGCCATTTGAAAATAGCTGATCATTGTGAGCTTGTAGATCTGCTATTTTCTGCTAAGATCTTTTAGACATTTCATAAAGATTTGAAAACGTGTGAAAATGAGACATTCTGCTTGAGTACCTTCTACTTTTGCTACCTCTTGACACCAATACTTTTACTCGAGTAAATATGTAATTCTGGACATTTACTTGTTAACAGAGTAATTCTACATTACACAGTTAAATGCGTCAGGTTGGTGACAGTCAGAAAGACACATGGCACCATGTGTGGAAAAACTGGATGTTAGTTAGTTAGCAGCTAATGCTAACAGCAAAACGTAGCTAGCTAAAGTAGTGGTGGCTTCTAACGCCAACACTAAAGCACTTATTAATTGGGTTCGTTGAGCATGCCACGCACAAGCAAGAGAGAGAAAGAATGACTGAAATGTTATGTTTTGTAAGAGTCATTATATATTATAAGACAGATGCTAGGCGTACTTACTGGGACGCTTCATTGTGGATGTGTGTGTGATGGACTCTGCACGTGGAACAGAGTGGAGTCAGCACGAGCAGCAAGCTACTGACTGCCGCAGTGTTGCCAGATAGGGTGAAAGAAATGAGCAGCAGCCGAATTGTTATTCACAGTTTGTGGAATTGGTACATTTCAGTGATTGATTGATTGTATGAAGTATACGTATGAACAACAGTATGCCGAATAGGTACATTTCAAACAAAAGCACAACTCAATACAAATATAAAGTAAAAGCATTCACTTGTTTACAACAGGGTCCACCATTTTCAATTCATCAGAACATTTAGGGACGTACAAATAAAAAGCACTAGTTGTGACCGAGGCCCGTGGGAGTCTGGTCGGGGATAGGGCAGAGAGAATCCAACCTTCCGAGGTTCGGAAGGGACAGATATGATCCTCTTGAGGCAAGCTTGTCTTCTTGGTGTCCGGCGGTCGGTAGCGCGATCTTGGTAGGCTATGGAGTCCTAGGTCGGCGTCCTGACCTCGGTTAATAGCTTAAATCCGTCTAATGCTCGCGTAGGCACCTATAGGGCCTATTTATAGTGTTGAGATGTCAGAGGTATGTCAGAGTGACGTCACCGCTCTGACACACCGGTTATGATGTCAGAGAGGCATTCCGTTCCTTCGTAACAGATTGATTGATTGATTGATTGATTGATTGTATGAAGTATACGTATGAACAACAGTATGCCGAATAGGTACATTTCAAACACAAGCACAACTCAATACAAAAACTGTTAACTGTGGACGACACCATGATAAAGTAAAAGCATTCACTTGTTTACAACAGGGTCCACCATTTTCAATTCATCAGAACATTTAGGGACGTACAAATAAAAAGCACAAGTCAATAGAAAATCTGCTACGAGGATAAACCAGAAAAAGCATTTTAAAGACTTGTTTACATCAGGGTCATCCATTTTCAATTCATCGTCCCATTTAAAGACATACAAATATACACAAATATAAACATGTAGGCCTACTAGGCCTACACTAGTATGGGGGGGAAATGGGTCAGAGGACTGACTTTTTTTAGCGGACAGTTTCGAATGGCAGCTGTCTGTAGTTGGTGTTTGAGAGCGGTTATGAAAGGAGTCTAGGGATTCACATTTCTTAATGGCTGTTGGTAGGGCGTTCCACATTTTAGTGGCATAGGAATGAAATTAATTGAATCCCTTGTTTGAGCCATATCTGGGATTTTGCACGTGGTTTGTTGAACTCCCTCTGACGTTATGAGTGTGGACTTTGTTGACATTAATAAAGTATTTAGACAGGTAGGCCTACATGGGTATCTTAATGGTGTAGCGACGCAAATCCTGTAGAGTAGACCATGCAGGCCCATTGCAAGTTGCTGTACTCTGACATCAACCCTAAACCATTCCAGCCTGTCAAAAAGGGTGGGTTCTGGCCTTCTGGGAGTAAGGCCTGACCAGTTTGTTTTGGGAGGTCTGGAGCCTTGTTTTAAGGGCCTGCTGTGGTACCTAGAAGTGCATGCATAGTCGAAGAAACCTTGTACAAGGGCTCCTAGCTGTTAGGCCTCACTGGTCAACAAAAACACCTTTTACCTTTTACTGATCCAAAAAGAATGGATTGGTGTAAGGATAGTTTCTACCGAGTTTAGAGCTGAGGACCTTATCAACCTGCACCTTAGAAAAGACCAGATGAACAACTACTCCTTAGAAACAAGCCACAATAAACAACTACTCTCTTTAGAAACAACTTAACAAGCCCAAATAAAAACAAGTCCAAACTCCAAAGTAGCTTATAATGAGCGGACATGGCAACCATGGCTACCGGAGGAGAAACTGCATCCGCTCACTGGTCAGCGGGGTTCCTCTCACGTCGCCACCTAGTGGACTGGAGTGCGTTTGATGTGACTGACCATTCACCAACATGTCTGACACGCGGTAATCTCTCAGTCAAAACAGATGACGTTTTTGAGGAACAATAAACAATAGGGAAGTTGCGTACAGTATGTCTAGTGGATATATATTTTTTTTTTTTAATAAAACGAACTCTCCCTTTCCCCGACATTACGGTAAATAACATCCCGCGTCACGTGACCTGACCGCTGGCCTCTCTCTTAGCAGAAAATAAGCATCTCTTTTTTTGGGGGGGAGTCCCAGAGAGTCGGAGTCCAGCATCTTTTTTGGATGAAATTTTAGCCCCGTGTTGCTCTCGTGCAGCACCCCAAAAAATGACCAAACTGCAGTTCCTGAACGTCTTCCTGACCGAGCGGCTCATGCTCGCCGCGCAGGAGATCTACAAGTCCGTGGAGGACACCATCCTGGAGTACCAGGAGGAGATAGCGCTGCGCGAGCGGGAGAACGACCATCTGAGGCGCAGGCTGCGGGAGGCAGGCATCGAGATATGGCCAGGTTAGCGCTATTAGCATTATTAGCATGCTACAGCCAGGAGGCTGCGAGATATATGGCCAGGTTAGCGTTAATATTAGCATTTTTAGCATGCTACAGCCAGGAGGCTGCGAGAGGTATGCATTAATATTATGGACCCCCCCCCCCCCCCCCCGCAGTTAATATCGATATGTTAGCATTATTAGCATGCTGCTACAGGCTGCGAGAGGAAGGCATTGGGATATTATGGCCAGGTTAGCATTTAGCATTAGCATGCTAATACAGGCTGCGAGAGGCAGGCAGCCACTGGGCTATGGCCAGGTTGGTTAGCATTAGCATGCTACGTTATATTATGCTCTGCTGGCTGCTAACTAAACAGTCGTGTTGTGGGGGAAAAGTCGCGCCCACTTTCCATAGGTCTGTCGTGTCGCTTATTAGTGAGGCACAGACTTTTACACCGAGTGTTTATGATGACCCGGCTACTATAAAGGGACACGTTTGGCGTGTTTTTGCTTTTATTGCAGGCCCACATTCCAATCTGGCTAACGTTAGCTCGTCGGCTAGCTGTAGTCAACTTCAGCTTGTGTTGTGGGGCTGCCTGCGCAACCTTTGTTCGTTAGCCAGCTAAGCTAGCCCCAAGTTAACCGGCTGTGGCTGGCTGTTTGGCTGTAACGCACTGTAGCTTTAAGATGTGATTATTCTCGTGTTGCCCGCCTTCATCGTCAGTGCGGTTGTAGTGCTAGAATTGTGTAGCGTCAATTCTCTCAACGTTTGTTGTTTTGTAGATGATAACTTGAGACTCCCCCCTGGTTTGTGTGTGTGTGTGTGTGGTCAGACCGTCCCTCCATGATGCTAGAGGAGGAGGATGGCGAGCATCCAAGGCGCGAGTGGAGTCCCAGCATGGGCCACGAAGAGCGTCTCCCCCTCCAGATCAAGGACAAGCGAGAGCTCCGGACCAGCCAGGGCAGCGAGGAGCAGCTCCGCGGTGGCGGGCACGGCGGCGGCTCGTGCGGCACGCCGGACTCCATGTTCACCCCGCCCCGCGTCACCAACGAGTACCCCCCTCAGGAGGCGGTGGCCCACACGTCCAGTCTCCCCCAGCAGCAGAGCCAAGGCGTGGAGAACAGGGAGACCAGGGAAACTGGCTCCGGCCGCTCGTCCAGACACGTGAAGGCGGAGGGTGGCGGCGGCGGAGGAGGAGGAGCGGCGCACAGAGGCTCGACGGCGTCCAACGCCGCCCCTCCTCAGCCCTTGGCCGCGGTCAACCCCAACTGCTCGAACGAGAACAACATTGACATTATCGGCGTGGAGAATGGGGGACAGATGGCGGGCTCCAAGGGAGCCGCCGGGGGCAGCGGCGGCAGAGGACAGGGCTCCCACATGCGTAACCAACAGTCCGCCGCCAACAACAACAACAACAGCGCGGCGGCAGTGGACCCTCACCAGAAGTCGCCGCTGCAGGCCCACATGTCGTCCTTCTGCTGCAAGGTGTGCGGCGAGGCGTTCAGCCACGCCGGCCACTTGCACGTGCACGTGCAGGTGCACACGCGGGAAAAGCCCTATCGCTGCGGCGTGTGCGGGAAGTGCTGCAGCTCCTCCGGCCGGCTGCAGGAACACGCGCGCAGCCACACGGGCGAGAAGCCCTTCCGCTGCCAGATCTGCGGCAAGGGCTTCACGCAGATGGCCCACCTGAAGGTCCACATGAGGATCCACACCGGCGAGAAGCCCTACAGCTGTCCGGTGTGCGGCAAGTGCTTCAGCCGCTCTGACAAAATCAAACGGCATCTGCAGACCCACAGCCGCGAGGGAACCTATTTCTCAGGGCAATGAAACCGGTGTTATTTTTTGTTTGTTTATTTTTTTTAAAACCACCCACTTTGTGAATCATGTTGATATGGGACACTTAAAAAAAAAGAAGAAAAAAAAAACAGAAGCTAATTTTGCTGCCATTAAGACGAGGCTTTTCTTCCTATTTTCAAAGAAAAAATCAGAATTCTGCATCTCTTAGAATGTTTTTTATCTAGCCTAACACTTCTCCATGCCATAGTCTTGCAATAGAATTTGTATTGCATAGTCAGTTTTTAGTACGTGTCATTTACTTACTTTTTTTTTTACTTGTCACTGAATATGAAATCTCTAAGACACAATTTGATGACTTATAGCTAGCCTTTTCTGAATTATTTAGCCTTTCTTTAGTCGTATACCTAGCATGATGAACACAGTCTTCCACACACCTTGAAATAAGATGCATTCAGAATTGCAACAATGTGCAACATTCCACAACTTATAATGTCGCTGTCGGGTAGAAACCTACCTAAACTACCTAAACTGTTCCTTTTTATTGTTTTTATGGCTGCTCTCTACAAGCTCAAATTGCAGTTCTACAAGCTTATAATGCAACCCGTTGTGAGCTTGTAGTGCTGCTATTTTCACAACTTTCTTTTTGTCAAGGACTGTCTAAAGAGGACGGGACGCGAAGACCGTAAGGGTGCCGCCATGTTGCTCACATGGTGCTCCATGGAAGGAAAGAAACATGCGCAGTTGAGACCAAGGAAGCTGAACGAGGAAGTGTTGGCTGCATAAAGCCCATTGCGCATGTTTCTTTCCTTCCATGGAGCACCATGTGAGCAACATGGCGGCGCCCTTACGGTCTTCGCGTCTAGTCCTTTTTAGACAGTCCTTGTTTTTTGTGACACTGTCTCTTGTAGATAGTCTGCAGTCTGCAGGCCCAGTGGTCTCTCAAGGATCTCTGGATCCTTATAGCACTGAGGTGGTGAGGTGAAAGGCCGCTGCAGCAAAACGCCTCTGTGCCTTCTCTGCCTCCGGTACCCGACGTCTCGTTATCCAGCGTCGACGGTACAACTGTAGCGTAATGGCGGGCGGCACTTCTCTCATGTGTTTTGTAGGACATGCACACTTTGTGCATTCTGTAGTGAGCTTGAATGACAGTGGCAGTGCCTTTCTTCTTCTTCTTTTTTTAGACCTTCTCGAACTCTGGAATCTCTGTAGGTGGCTTGTATCTTCAAGGTGGCACGTCTTAACTGTATACTCTCGTTGTAGTTATTTGCCCTCAAAGAGAGCCGTGTATCGGCTTTGGGTGATAATGGTTGCGCTCCTAAGGAGCAAGTATCGTTTTCTACATATCGTCATTCTCACTGCAGACTGAATAACGGTAGCAGCCTGCCGTTTTCCCCTCAGCTCTCTTCTAACTTTCATGCCTCTGAACCCTGCTTGGAGAATGACAGCAGCTCCCTTCATCTTCAGGTAGTCTGTGCTTATAACGTTGCAATCTCTGAACTGCCTCTGCATCACTATAGCTGCTGCTTTTCTTGACTTCTACTGTGCGTGTGCTTTGTGCCGACGGTATTGGGCCTGTATGAGTGTGGCACTTTGATGCAGTTTCTCTAAATTCGTTCCTGTCAACTCTCTCCCTCCAATTGGCTTGTATAGAAAAGAGTGTAGACACGAAAATGGACATTCAGCAATCTGGCTCGCGTTTTTGGACCAACACTAGTGGTTCATGCCGTATTTAACCCTGGTCCTGCAAGACACCAAATGACAGGCTGTGGTTGTTGAGCGTCTGCTGTCCCTGCCCATGGAGTACTGGAAGCAGTTTGTGATGGTGGAAAACATGCAAGGTAGTAAGTAAGTAGTAGGGCATACATTATACATTTACGAAAAAAAATATAAAATGCTGAAATATGGAGATACAAGGTTTGTGCCCGACAGCAACGATAAGCGCGTCTTTATTTTTAGACACCTCAAATCCATAGGATGTCAAGTTACTCTTGACTTGGGAACGAGACTTGAGACCTAGTGTCTTGTACTTGTTCAAAGAGTCTGCTGCCAAGAAATCAACCACATAATTTGTAGCCAAATATCAGGAGAGAATAAAATCTAGGTTGTAAAGCACTTCACTTGCAAGTTTAGTCATGGTTTTCAATAAATCATATTTTTGGGAGCATCTTTCTGAATAGCCTTTTAATTAGAAACCTTTAAATGTTATGTCATGAAGCAGATATGCCTAATTGTATTAAATGGGGCTGGGGGTAAAAAGAAAAGAAAGAAGTTGTAAATCCATAAATGCTGATCATTTGAAATTCACATTTTCTTATGCCTGTTCTAAAACAAGAGTTTCTGACTCTTGTAGCATTGTCACCATTTGACAAATATAAAAAGGTTTCTTGCATAAAATAATCCATGGCACAAAAGTATTAAATTTCTAATATCCTGATGCATTGTTGCAGCGCTGAGTACAACTAAACCATGACGTGTATATATACATGTTGTCCATTGAACTATTGGAGGAATCTATTGTGAGACTTGCTCTGCTCTTTCATAAGATAATGTGATATTGTTCTGTAAAATACCACTAGTCCCACTCCCGAGCTATCATGCAATGTAGGAGTTATGTGGCGTCCTTTTGTATGACCTGCACTATAGCATATGATTGAGTTGATGCAGAAAGTGACTGCAGCACCACAGGCCATACAGTATTATCCCAGGCTAACACATATAAGCTTTTTTTTGTTTTTCAAGAAGGGGGTCAAGTTTGTGCAGACTAAAAGGTTTATATTCCCCAATGTTTCTATAATAGCGAAGGTCTGTAAATGTCAGTTTCTTTTTGAAGAGTGGTCTCATTGGAGGTCGTTTTTTACTAGTGAACCAATGAACGATTCGTCTTTAGAATCCGGTGCTTGCTCAGTGCCCACTGCCCGACTCCAGCCCGACCCCTCTTGAAGAACGAACTGTACACTTTACTTTTTTCTCAGGACTTAATGCTGCATTCATGTCACATAGTGTGCAGTTGGTTCCCAAACGTTTTAGCTCGAGACCCGAAAGAGAGATTCTATGTGTGTGTGTCTCCCCCCCCCCCCCCCCCCCCCCGGGACCCAAACTAGTGAGAATAGCCCGGATCTACAAGCTCACAACACGTGGCATCCTGTCAGCTTATAATATTGTAGAAGTATGTTTTTTTTTAACGATTTTCTTTATTTAAAGTTTTTATGGGATTGTTTTGAAGGAGAAAAAAATGCATTATTTTTCTAACTTATGAAAAATGTTTTGAGTGTTTTTTCTTTTTTTTTTATCTTTTGAAATAACGAAATCATACGCATCCTGAATCCATGTCTGAATGGTGGAAGGTTTGTTCCATTTGGGCTTGGGCTATCATATATAATTTGGGCTATCATATATAATTCGCTATCAGAAATATATTGTACCACGGAACAACTCTAAACCCCTCAGTCAATGAATGAAAAACGCTGAGCATTATTTTAAACATTAATCTGGTTGTCCCTAATTTGGGCAAGGTTTCATCTTTTCCCCCCATCCCTATGTTCCTCACTTACCTTTAGAGTTTATGCTTAGGTTTATTGTTTTAAGTGGAGAACAAAGAACCTTTTTTTTGCGGGGAGGGCAACATGGAACCTGGGGAACATAGGTACGGTCCCCTTTTTCGCAAATGTTTAAAATCAAATGCACCTAAAAGCTCACAAAGTCTTGCTATGCGGTTGTGAGCTACAAGTATTTAGGCCTTATTTGGGTGTGAATGTAGATAGTTAGTTGTAGTGTCCTCTTCAAGTAGCATACGATTTAGACTCATAGATGTATTTTATCGATTCTGACGTTAGATTGAAAATGTCAGAATGGATAAAAATGCAGTCTAAATCTTAGGCTACTCTTCACATCAAAGTGCCATGAATGCAGCATGAGGCGACTGCACGACCAGCATCCCTCCTCTTCAGTCTACTGTCTCTCTCTGGGACTACTTTGTTCCCTCCCTGCCTCCCTCACACACACAGACATACTTACATATTACTGTACAGTGTTGTATCATTGTGTATTAAATGTTATTTTTTAATAAAGTAGTAATTGAGTATTTTTGGTTTGTACAGGTGTTGTGTTTATTCTTTTCACTGGGGGGGGGGGGGGGGGGGTGGATGGATGGATGGGAAAACGTAATAATGTCTAGAGATCCTCCGATAATCGTCCAGCTATCGGTCATCGGCCATATCGGCCGATATTCACTCTGATCGGTAATCGGCATTTACCCTATCAGGAGAAACTGATCTTTTACACCATTTTAAGTGGTATAAATGTCAATCAGATATATAGTATAACATCATTTTGCATTTTTGTGACAGGCCTAAACATTCTCCCCTTCCTCCCCACACACAGGAACAGTTTTGAAGTGGGTTTAGATATAATCATTTTTGAAATAATAAAATGTGCAACATTTCACAAGATTTTCAATCAATCAATGATCCCGGTAGGGAGGGAGACACGCCGGCCACTGCCAGGGTACATTACGGTAACGACATGACGTCACGAATCCAGCCAGCCGACGAGGACGCCATCTTTTTTTGTGTGTGTGCTGTTTACGTCAGCCTGATTTCGTTGGCGGCGTAACAAAATAGCCGATCCACAAGCTCACAGCGCAACGCCGTGCGACGGCCTCGTGAGCTTGTAGATCGGCTGTTTTCGCGCGCGACACTGGCGCGCCAAGGACTACAGAACTACAGTAACCATGATCAGAGTGAGGTAGCGCGCCTTGTCGTCACGTGACCGTCGCCGCCACAAGGCATGCGTGCGCCGTTGATCCGCGGATGTGTCGGTAAAAGTAAACAGAGGCGATCACAGATACTATCGCACCACATTATTACTATTAGTATTATTATTATTACTAGTTCTACGAACTAAACGATGACTAAGTTACAGTACCTGAACACGTATCTGACCGAGCGGCTGATGACAACCGCCGAAGACATTCTCCAAGTGATCCGGGAGACCATCTCCGAGTTCCAGGAGGAGATCAACCGGACCAAAAGTGAGAATCAGTATCTGAGGAGGCAACTCGCTGCAAGCAACGAGAGAGGACAAGGTAACACAATGATAAACAAACCCATATCATCAACGAGAGAGGACAAGGTTACACAATGATAAACAAACCCAATATCATGGTCCTTAACCCAAGCAACGAGAGAGGACAATGTAACACAATGATAAACAAACCCATATCATCAACATGGTCCTTAATCTTCCACTGTAGTCATCAGGATGAGTGAGTAATGCACGGCAAGTTGTTGGATCAAACTATAGTTTCTGATTAAGCTAAAAGCTATATTGTGGATTGCAAATGTGCAACGGGAACCTTCCAACCTTCCATTTAAAGCACATAGCCTATTTGCACTTTGGAAGAGATAGGTTTGCATTGCATCGTAGTTATACCTTGCTTGCCATCAACATGAAACTCCAAATATTGGTAAAGATATATTCAGGGGTTGGTTTTTTTGCTCCATTGATTAGAAATTGCTCACCCAAAGGATTCCATAGAGGCATGGTGAAACAAACGGGTCTCAAAGTCAACCTTTTAGCCCATATCATCATAAACTGCCAAACGCAAACAAAGTTAATTCTGCCAATCTATAATATTACGAAACCAGTTTCTTCGTTTTGTTTGCTTCTTCTTTCCTTTTTCCCCCCTCCTGGAGCCTGGAATTAAAATGTGAAATTAGTGTTGATTTTTCACTATTTGAGTTTTATAGTGACATGAAATTAGGTCCCTATAGGGCTTAATGCCACCCCGTCCGTCCGTCCACACACGCACGCGCTCACGCACACAGACATGCACCACCTTGGAAGCAAACACGTGAGTGTTTGGTTTGGTCTTTCAGCACCATAGACAGCACCTTTTATTATATTTTAACCAAAGGCAGTCTAGTCTGTGGAGGCACAGCCTCAGCTTCGTCTGTCCACGGCTGTGCGCTAAGGTGTGCCCCTGGCCATCGTCAGTGCCACGATGAGCCAATTGATTTCCATGGCAACCCTAGCCCAAGATATAGACATAGTTAAGCAAACTGTGTTCACTTCATGGGGCTTCAGTCCAATGGAGGCTCTCCTACATAGACTTCTATTGGTCACTTCATGGGGCTTCAGTCCAATGGAGGCTCTCCTACATAGACTTCTATTGGTCACTTCATGGGGCTTCAGTCCAATGGAGGCTCTCCTACATATACTTCTGTTGACAATGGGGACGACCAACTGGGACAAGTCCTGGACCGGAAGTAGGCAGAAATGCATTGTACTCAGGCAACAGCCCAACTTTAATGATCTTAATTGTTTTGTAGTAATAGTACAACATAAACATTAAAGAAACTTTAGTTGTTAACTGTACAATACTTTAAAACAGTTGTCATGTTGCACACATGCTTAAAAGCCCTCGTTGAAAACAATGTATTTCCAACTCCAGCTTGTCTCAGGTTTCAAAATGTGTAGAAAATCTATTGAAAATAGCCGATCTACAAGCTCACAATGCGTTGCGACGCATTATATAGGGTTGAAGTGGTTAATGTATGTTTTCTAATCGAAATTTAAATCGCCAAAGTAACTAGTAGTAACTAAAGTTTTCAAATAATTGTAGTGAAGTAAAAGTACACATTTTGGCTCCGAGATTTAGTGGAGTACAAATACCTCAATTGTACTTAAGTGCAGTACTTAGTTACTTTCCACCACTGCATAACAGTGTGTGGGGCATGCATGCGTTCCCTATTTGCATATGCATCGTTCCCAAGTAGGTCGGTGTCCAAACCAACGGGCACTGTTTTCTAGACACTTCCCAGTTCCACTTGATCTGTATCCTGCATGAATCTTTTCAAGTCACTTAAATCTCCTTTAAATGTTGCCAGCACAAGTTATAATAAAATAAAATACAATAATAATAACACAACAATCGATATCTCTTATCAAAATGTCTTTGCTCACGTTAAAACAATGTTGCTCCCAAATATTTGTGCAATTACCTTTCATCGTGGGTCAATGTTTAAAACTATGGGATGGGAAAAGGACATTTCTGCAGCTCTATGTGAAATGGTTTGCCTGCAGGCATCAAGTCACATCTGAAGTGAATACCAG
The DNA here is from genome assembly GCF_964188405.1 of Protomyctophum parallelum. Taxonomy (NCBI): domain Eukaryota; kingdom Metazoa; phylum Chordata; class Actinopteri; order Myctophiformes; family Myctophidae; genus Protomyctophum; species Protomyctophum parallelum. The sequence goes on along the minus strand of NC_139703.1, from coordinate 37,604,485 downwards.
TTGGAAGTTCTTTTTTCCAGTTTTAGATGGAAATGTTCTCAACACTGTTCCCTCACCCGCTCCAGCTCTAGGGCATTTCTTGTGTTATCTTTGTGTTATATCTGAACTCATTTATACCTGAGAACGATTAAAAAAAAAAAAAATCTGAAAAACCCTCTGTTTCTATGTCAGTCGTACCCCAACTAATTCATGTCAAGTACCCCCAAAAATATTATGTAATTGGCCGCCGACCCCATCTGAAAATATGTTGTTCCAGGGACACCCCCCCCCCCCCAGAAGCAAAGATTTGAATTAAAAACATTAGCTCTGAACGAATATATATTAAAAGATTTGTGCCACATTTTCACAATTTAAAAAAATAGCAGATCTACATTACAAGCTCGTAGCGCGGCGGTGCTGCACTATGAGCTTGTAGATCTGCTATTTTTCAATAGCTAAACTAAAGTGTGACATAATGCTTAAAACACCAAAGGGGGTTCCCGTCCAGAATGGGTTGACTCAGACAGTGCCAACATTTCTCTGTTACATCACAGTGATCACAGGCACACAGACGATCAACGATACTAATTCTATTGACTCAATTTAACAGAAGATTTGAAATGTGACATTCTGCACAATGAGTACTTCTGCTTTTGGTACTTTTTTTTTTTTTTTTTTTTTTTTTTTTTGCGGCTTACGCCTTTTATTGATTTTTTAAGGGACAGATAGTAGGCTGACAGGAAACGGGAGAGAGATGGGGGGATGACATGCGGTAAAGGCCGTGTCGGGTTCGGGAGTCGAACCCGCGGCACACCGCGACTGGATCACCAGTCCGGTGCCCAGACCGTTACGCTACGGCCTGGGCCGCTTTTGGTACTTTTAAGTGCATTTATTTCCATATCGCACCATTTTTCTTTTAAATATATTTTTTATCCCACGATTTTGCAACCCATTTTTCACCCCTGTGTCAATTATCTAATGTGATCCTGGGCTCTACACACCCTCCACCAACCTAGTCCCCATATATGGGGGACAAGGGGAGAGCAACGGACTTGAACTCATGCTTCCTTCATGCCTGAGTTCCATATCGCACTATTGATACTTTTACTTAGCCTAAGTAAAAACGGTCAGAACAATCTGTGCATGGTACAGTACTTGTGCTGTAGACCGTCGCAGTCCCCCCCCCCGAGCGCCCTTCTTCTTTCTAATTATTTGTTAGGCCCACTGTTTTTGGTTTATTGTCATGATTTGTCACCATCCGAGTTGGCTTTGTCCGATGCTTTTAAATGTCTTTAAATAAATACTTTCTGAAACGTCTATGGGAAAAAATGACGCAAATCATGTGAGCTCATCATGCTTGTTGTTTTCCTATTTAATTTGCAGCACAACAACAGACTGTGTGGGTTCGTGTTGTTCCGCCACCGCCGCCCCACGAGAAGCAACAACAATGTGAGCTGGACAAGACGAACCCCGCTGTTGTCCGCGAGCACGCAGAACCCCCGCTGGTCAAGGAGGAACGGACTCTCAGAGCATGTCAAAACGAGGAACGCACTCTCAGAGCATGTCAAAACGAGGAACGCACTCTCAGAGCATGTCAAAACGAGGAACGCACTCTCAGAGCATGTCAAAACGAGGAACGCACTCTCAGAGCATGTCAAAACGAGGAACGGAATCTCAGAGCATGTCAGACGGAGGAACGGACTCTCAGAGCATGTCAAACGGAGGAGGAACGGAATCTCAGAGCATGTCAAAACGAGGAGAAGCCTCCGGAGCCACCTGCTATCCAGACGCCGGGCGACGGTGACCTCAGTACTTGTGTCTACGGGACGAGCGATAACGACAACGGCGGCGGCACACCCCGGCGTCAGGCGGTCCCGACTCTGCCTGTCGTCGACGACGCGGAAGAGTGCGACATCCGCGTCACAACGGACCAGTTCAAAACCGAAGCTCGTCACGAGGAGTATGGCGAGTCCATCGGTGCTTATGAACCCGAACCTCCGGTTAGTAGCAGCGCACAGTGCTCTAGAACTCAAAGCGAGTGCGCGGAGCAGCGCGTGCTGCTGCCGCCGCCACCGACTCTACGGGACTGGAACGAGAAACCGCCAGAGGAAAACTCGATACCAGATCACGACGACATGGAGTCTGCAGACTGCATGGAGTCCTCCTTGACCTCGCAGCAATACCTCACGTATCACATGCAGTCGCTCAACAACAACGGCAACGACAAACTGGGCTCGTCCCTCTGCAACATCTGCGGCAAGACCTTCAGCTCGCTGGGGAAGTTAAAGGAGCACCAGAGGCTCCACACGGGGGAGAGGCCTTTCTGCTGCGAGTTCTGCGGCAAGCGCTTCAACCAGAACTGCAACCTGAAGGTCCACGTCAGGGTTCACACCGGGGAGAAGCCGTACCCTTGTCCGGTGTGCGGGAAGGGCTTCAGTCAGTCCTCCCAGGTCAAAATGCACCTCAGAACTCACAAATAAAATCTCGTTCTTCTGACATTGCTTGGGATCATTCTGAAAAAAAAGATACTAAACATTTGGGAGGCGTGTGAATGCATAGCACATGTACTTATAAGACTGTTATTGCAAAAAGATATGTGTAATAATCTGTCATGTGATTAAAAGCTGCATATTTTTTGGATCGTCACAAGTCACTGAAAATAGTGGAATCTGTATGATGATAAAAGCTATCATGGCACCAACCAAATAGCAGCAGGTATAGGATATACTGGGGGATCCAGTTTGATCCTGACTTCCAGGTCAAGTGTCGTCTGATTTAAGACACTGAAGCCTTTAGCTGTCCACAATTCTGTGTCCACAATTCTGTGTGAATGATGTGGAATGTCCCATTTCACATGTATAAAAATCCTTTTGAAAATAAGCAGATCTACAAGTTGAGCTTGTAGATTGGCTATTCTCAAATAGCCGGAGTATATACAGTATATATATATATATAATATATATATATATAGTACATTAACCACTTCAGCCCTATATATATATATATATATATATATATATATATATATATATATTATATATATATATATATATAGGGCTGAAGTGGTTAATGTACTGTGTTTTGTTATTTTAATCATAATCTAGTACAGGGGTGGGCAACTGGCGGCCCAGGGGCCACATGCGGCCCCAACCTTCACTTAATGTGGCCCTCAGGTTAATGTCAGAATACTGATATAATATTGGTTTCAGCTGTTTACAATTCAACAACATGGATTTTCCAAACATGGTTATCTGTGGGGAAAAAATTGGTAACAACTAATTGCTGAACTACTGTCATTGTCTCTGGTGACATTAATAAAACCTAAACCCTTTGATTGGATTCATGTGGTTCTCCACCCCATAAATAACTTATTTTCTGTCAATTTGCACTGACATGCCATGAAGCATTGTATTCACGGAGACATTCCTAAGACAATCATTTGATGACCGGGTCCGGGGTGGCTGCTCAGTGGCCTACGAATGATTGGTTTAGGAATGCACAAAAACAAAACAAAAATAATCATAATAATCAAGGCTTCATTGGGGTGTAATTGATAGAAAATGAGTCATTGCTTTGTAGATCTGCTACCTTTGCTGTTTTTTAATTTGAGTCCAGGAAAAACAACCCGTCAGTCAGAGACAATATAATATAATTTTGGTTTAGTTTCTGTGTATTGCACATTTAATCATAACCAGGCATTGTACAATGATGAGTTCAGGTTCAGCTTTATTGTAATAATTATACCATGCTGCACATTACAAATGCAATGACATGTGTGGCAAGGCTCTCTCTCTCTCTCTCTCTCTCTCTCTCTCTCTCTCTCTCTCTCTCTCTCTCTCTCTCTCTCTATTCAGGAAACAGGCAATGAAAAATAAATAACAAAAAACTGATATCAGGATTGGAATCCCACAAAAAACAAGTTATGTCATCCTAACTGTACGTGGCGGTGGTGCCTACTGTTAAAATGCCACCCGTAAGAATTATTACAAATTGGTGAATGTAAAACAAGGAATAAATCCAGCTGCTGCTCCACATCTATCCGTCACAGACAGAACATCTAGACGTTGTAGTTACAAGTTCACAACACTAGGTGGCACACTGACACTGCTCCTGGTGTACTTCCATGAGCAGCACATTAATGGGCAATGGTGTACATTAGATTGGCAGCAAATGTTTGTTTTAGTTTTAGTCGTCTCTTCAATAGTTTTCATTTAGTTTCAGTCAACCTGGAATGTTTTAGTGTTTGTCTAGTTTTAGTCGACTAAATATCATAAGAATTTAGTCGACTAAATCTTGATTTAGTCTACTAAAATGTATTTTGGCGGGCGTTGATGCCTCATAATGACTGTTGTTTTGTTACACTTGCTGAAAATAGCCGATCTACAAGCTGTGAGCTTGTAGATCTGCTATTCTCAGCATGCAACCAAGTGTACATTATAACAACACATAAATGGTGCATTTATATTTCATTACATTCACACACTGGCACCAACCAGCACATCGGGAGCAATTTGGGGTTCAGTGTCTTGCTCAAGGACACTTCGACATGTAGACAGGAGGAGGAGGAGGAGGAGCCGGGATTGGAACTGCCAACCCACGGATCATTGGACGACCTGCTCTACCTCCTGAGCCACAGTCGCCCCTACACATACAGGTATATACCTTGTAGGCTATATGGGAGTCCCTGTCTCAAGATCAATTCAGATGGGGGTCCGTCCATGTGCTCTGTTCTAGACAGAGCTAACAGGATGAGCATGATCGAGCCATGATAAGCCAAGGCTCCACTCACCGTATAAATTAGGTTCAAGGATGTCCACAACTGTAATAGGCTTCTTCCCAGAACGTGGGGAAAAAAAGAACCTGCGTTCCAATTCCTCCAATGTAGTTATTATTTAATAGCTTTTCATGAATAATCACTCTCTCGGGCTATATATATTCCTATTGATATGAATCAGATGACAGTGTGATCTGCAGGGAGAGCAGTGAGCCGGAAGACTCTACCAGCTCACTGCAGAAGAAGCTAGAGGAACATCTAGAGAGGTGGAGATATGCCCTGGAAAGGAGAGGAATTAAGGTTAGTGAATGAGAGGAACCCAAGTGGAACTGTGTGTGTGTGTGTGTGTGTGTGTGTGTGTGTGTGTGTGTGTGTGTGTGTGTGTGTGTGTGTGTGTGTGTGTGTGTGTGTGTGTGTACAGTGTGTGTGTGTGTGTGTGTGTGTGTGGAACCCAATAAGTGGAACAGTGAGGTTACAGGGAGACTGAGGGAATAGACGTGAAGCAAGACTTATAGGGTCAACATTTCAGAGAGAGTGGAGACTGAGAGTGTGGAAAAGAGGTGGAAGAAACGACTTCGAGTGTGCAAGTGTCAGGTGTGATATCTGATATGTGATAGAAGTATGGTATTGTTTAGAGACAGACCGCTATGTTGTATGGTTTAGACTTTAGAGACAGACCGCTGCATGTTGTGAGACAGACAGACAGCTGTGTTGTATGGTTTAGAGACAGACCTGTATGTTGTATGGTTTAGAGACAGACCTGTATGTTGTATGGTTTAGAGACAGACCGCTATGTTGTATGGTTTAGAGACAGACCGCTATGTTGTATGGTTTAGAGACAGACAGCTAGCTATATGTTGTATGGTTTAGAGACAGACAGCTATATGTTGTATGGTTTAGAGACAGACAGCTACCTGTATGTAGCTACCTGTATGTTGTATGGTTTAGAAACAGTTGCACTGAGGAAAAGACAGGAAGCAGAGCTGGAGGTAGCAGAGACTAAAATGTTGAGGTTCTCTCTGGGAGTAACAAGGATGGATAGGATAGGATACAATCAGGAACGAGCACATCAGAGGGTCAGATGGTTTGGAGTCTGGAGATAAAGCCAGAGAGGCTAGACTGAGATGGTTTGGTCACGTACAGAGGAGGATAGTGAGATGGTTTGGTCACGTACAGAGGAGGGATAGTGAGTATTATCGGTAGAAGGATGTCGAGGTTGGAACTGCCAGGCAGGAGGCCTAGAGGAAAGACCAAAGAGGTGTAGTACAATTTACAATTTAGGCATTTAGCAGACGCTCTTAATCCAGAGCGATTTACATTAAGCAAGAGCAAATTGGCAATACATCACATACATAAAAAGTAGTTATCATGAAACATGCGTAAGCTAAGAACGTAACAGTGGAATATCTATATAATGAAACTATACATATAAACTATATATAAACATATATACTATACCGGTACTATATGCTATACATATGTACTATGACGTGCTATGACTACATACATACAATGCAATTATAGTGCTGTCTACATAACATGCTATAAGTCTTTATCAAGTGCTATCTAAGGGGGTATAGGGTAAGTGCTACGGGCCATGATGGAGTCTGAAAAGGTGGATGGTGAAAGAGGACATGAAGTTAGTTCGTTGGTGTGAGAGAAGAGGAGGCAGAGGACAGGGTGAGATGCAGGCAGATGATTGGCTGTGGACTAGGCAGAGGACAGGGTGAGATGGAGGCAGATGATTCGCTGTAGAGGAGGACAGGGTGAGATGGAGGCAGATGATTGGCTGTGGCGACCCCTGAAGGGAAAAGCCGAAAGGAAAATAACAAGATGTGAATCAAATGACTCTTGTGAGTCAGCCTTCTGCTTCCAACTCTGACATTGCAAGTTATGTTTTAAGAATTGTTATGTTATTTATTATTGAATTTCTCATTATATCACTGAGACCTGGGCTATTTCATTGAGCTTGCTCACCTCCCTAAAGCCTTATTTATAATCCATAATATAACATTATGTGCAATAACTAAAAAATCAATTGCGAAGGTCACGGTTATATAGCCTTCTAATGCCACAATCTTGCATTTGCAATAATGCCCTGCATTTATTTTAATCTGCAATAAAATGTTATCGGCTTGCTTGATAGCTATATACTTAATCAGTTCCAATGGCTCCCTGGTGCCCTGGTGCCCGTACATGGGGGTCAATAGAGATAGCCTGAAGATCCATATAATTTAATCAGCCTCCTTATTCCTCAAACATTTATAAATCAAATATTTTTAAACGCACATTACATCCTATAAGACTTTCATTTGGAGTAGTACATTCAAAGCAGTGATCTTTTTCTAGACTTTACACGTGTACGCAGTGCGTGGTGATATAATATTATACGTGATCAGTGGAGTAATTAGATAGAATATAACGCTTGTTTGATCCTTAACATCAAAGGTCTACATGAACCTAATCTCTCAAGAACAGATTCCGAGACGCTCTAAGGCGGTGGGTCTCAAAGTGGGGTCCGGGGACCCCCACGGGGGTCCTTGAGGGAGTTCCAGGGGGTCCCCAGCTAAATGATATTTAGGAACCAAATGGACCCTTATGAGAGTGTACAAATGGTCCATTTGTATCCATTTGTACACTCTCAGAGTTAAATTAACATTGATTTTACAATATCACTGAAAATCACTGCTAGAGACGTACAAATGGGGATCCGCAATGCTGATAAGTTATGTCAATTTGGGGGTCCTTGACATGAAACAAAAGTTTGGGAACCACTGCTTTATAAGGAAACAAACAGCAGAGGGCACTTTTTTGTGTGGAGTTTGCATGTTCTCCCTGTGTCCCCTAGCGTAGGTACCCTCACAAAAAACATGCAGTAATCCTGGTCACTAAACTGCCTCCCCCTGGCCAGCTGTCAGGTGTAAAGAAGCGACTTGGACACGCATGAAGGAAGCATGAGTTCAAGTCCGTTGCTCTCCCCATGTCCCCCATATATGGGGACTAGGTTGGTGGAGGGTGTGTAGAGCCCAGGATCACATTAGATGATTGACACAGTGAAAAATGGGTTACAAAATCGTGGGATAAAAAATATATATTAAGAGGGCACTTTTCGCCCAGGCCGTAGCGTAACGGTCTGGGCACCGGACTGGTGATCCAGTCGCGGTGTGCCGCGGGTTCGACTCCCGAACCCGACACGGCCTTTACCGCATGTCATCCCCCCATCTCTCTCCCGTTTCCTGTCAGCCTACTATCTGTCCCTTAAAAAATCAATAAAAGGCGTAAGCCGCAAAAAAATATCTTAAAAAAAAAAAAAAAGAGGGCACTTTTCCTTTTTTGTGCCGAACTGGACAAACAACAAACACCCTATAGAAAACCTACAGAAAAACTCTAGCTGAGAGTGGGGCGGAGCAGTAGCAGGTTGACTGGTTGGTGGTGGGTGGGGCCACCAACTGGCACACCTGGGGACTTTATAGGCAAACTAGAAGCCACAGACAAACGTTTGTGTCTTACTGGAGAGGTGCTGGTAGCACCTCTGTGCTTATACTGATGCATTACTCGTAAGTTTCCTTTCTATTTGCCAAATGTCCCTTTGAGTATTTGATTTGCTTAAAGGTATATTCAGTGATTTCACTCAAAAAACCTTAGGTTTCGTTTTTGGCTGTGGGACCCAGCCTTTCGTCCAATCAGGATAGAGAGTCAAAAACGAAACCTAAGGTTTTTTGACCCCCAGGGGTTAACTGGGGACAGGGAGGAACTCCTTATATGGCCAGCACACTCTATAGTAGGGAGGATTATCACAACAAAACAAAAAAATAAGTGATATTTGAATTAAGTGAAATCACTGAATATACCTTTATGTGTTCATGCCTATACGTTTGCTCGTATAGTTTCATTTGTTTATATCTAAGACTGTTTGCACTACTGATTGCTGCCATCTCTCTTCTTGTTCAGTTAAAATCATCACCCATCATCCGTCATTCACCATTGCCATCATGCCATACTGTATCTGCAAAGCCTGAATAAATCTCTGTGACATGTCAATACTGTCTGGTCCATGCTCTAATAGTCATGCTGGTGTAGAGGTGCACAGGTACACATAGCCAGCAACCTCCCCTTAGCTATAGAGAGAATATTTCACACCCAATAAATTGCTTGACATATGGGGAAAATCAGACCGCTGTAATTTATCTCGTTATACGTCACGAATCATCGGCGCGTGCCGTGGACTAGTCTGCAATCATATTTCACGTTGTCTATTTTTTTAAATGATAATATCATCATGGCTAAATTGTGTGCCATAAATCATCATGGTTCAATGGCTTAACCTGAAGCGCACAAATCACTACTAATGAATGTGTTGGCCCAGCCTATTAGCTCTAATGGGGGGCAGGGTGACGGTCCTATTAGCTCTAATGGGGGGCAGGGTGACGGTCCTATTGGCTCTAATGGGGGGCAGGGTGACGGTCCTATTAGCTCTAATGGGGGGCAGGGTGATGGTCCTATTAGCTCTAATGGGGGCAGGGTGACGGTCCTATTAGCTCTAATGGGGGGCAGGGTGACTGTCCTATTAGCTCTAATGGGGGGCAGGGTGACGGTCCTATTAGCTCTAATGGGGGGCAGGGTGACGGTCCTATTAGCTCTAATGGGGGGCAGGGTGACGGTCCTATTAGCTCTAATGGGGGGCAGGGTGACTGTCATATTAGCTCTAATGGGGGGCAGTGTGACGGTCCTATTAGCTCTAATGGGGGGCAGGGTGACGGTCCTATTAGCTCTAATGGGGGCAGGGTGACTGTCCTATTAGCTCTAATGGGGGGGCAGGGTGAAGGTCCTATTAGCTCTAATGGGGGGCAGGGTGACTGTCCTATTAGCTCTAATGGGGGGCAGGGTGACTGTCCTATTAGCTCTAATGGGGGGCAGGGTGACTGTCCTATTAGCTCTAATGGGGGGCAGTGTGACTGTCCTATTAGCTCTAATGGGGGGCAGGGTGACTGTCCTATTAGCTCTAATGGGGGGCAGGGTGACTGTCCTATTAGCTCTAATGGGGGGCAGTGTGACTGTCCTATTAGCTCTAATGGGGGGCAGTGTGACTGTCCTATTAGCTCTAATGGGGGGCAGGGTGACTGTCCTATTAGCTCTAATGGGGGGCAGGGTGACTGTCCTATTAGCTCTAATGGGGGGCAGGGTGACTGTCCTATTAGCTCTAATGGGGGGCAGGGTGACTGTCCTATTAGCTCTAATGGGGGGCAGGGTGACTGTCCTATTAGCTCTAATGGGGGGCAGGGTGACGGTCCTATTAGCTCTAATGGGGGGCAGGGTGACTGTCCTATTAGCTCTAATGGGGGGCAGGGTGACGGTCCTATTAGCTCTAATGGGGGGCAGGGTGACGGTCCTATTAGCTCTAATGGGGGGCAGGGTGACTGTCCTATTAGCTCTAATGGGGGGCAGGGTGACGGTCCTATTAGCTCTAATGGGGGGCAGGGTGACGGTCCTATTAGCTCTAATGGGGGGCAGGGTGACGGTCCTATTAGCTCTAATGGGGGGCAGGGTGACGGTCCTATTAGCTCTAATGGGGGGCAGGGTGACGGTCCTATTAGCTCTAATGGGGGGCAGGGTGACTGTCCTATTAGCTCTAATGGGGGGCAGGGTGACTGTCCTATTAGCTCTAATGGGGGGCAGGGTGACTGTCCTATTAGCTCTAATGGGGGGCAGGGTGACGGTCCTATTAGCTCTAATGGGGGGCAGGGTGACTGTCCTATTAGCTCTAATGGGGGGCAGGGTGACGGTCCTATTGGCTCTAATGGGGGGCAGGGTGACGGTCCTATTAGCTCTAATGGGGGGCAGGGTGACGGTCCTATTAGCTCTAATGGGGGGCAGGGTGACTGTCCTATTAGCTCTAATGGGGGGCAGGGTGACGGTCCTATTAGCTCTAATGGGGGGCAGGGTGACTGTCCTATTAGCTCTAATGGGGGGCAGGGTGACGGTCCTATTAGCTCTAATGGGGGGCAGGGTGACGGTCCTATTAGCTCTAATGGGGGGCAGGGTGACGGTCCTATTAGCTCTAATGGGGGGCAGGGTGACTGTCCTATTAGCTCTAATGGGGGGCAGGGTGACGGTCCTATTAGCTCTAATGGGGGGCAGGGTGATGGTCTTATTAGCTCTAATGGGGGGCAGGGTGACGGTCCTATTAGCTCTAATGGGGGGCAGGGTGACTGTCCTATTAGCTCTAATGGGGGGCAGGGTGACGGTCCTATTAGCTCTAATGGGGGGCAGGGTGACTGTCCTATTAGCTCTAATGGGGGGCAGGGTGACGGTCCTATTAGCTCTAATGGGGGGCAGGGTGACTGTCCTATTAGCTCTAATGGGGGGCAGGGTGACTGTCCTATTAGCTCTAATGGGGGGCAGGGTGACGGTCCTATTAGCTCTAATGGGGGGCAGGGTGACGGTCCTATTAGCTCTAATGGGGGGCAGGGTGACGGTCCTATTAGCTCTAATGGGGGGCAGGGTGACGGTCCTATTAGCTCTAATGGGGGGCAGGGTGACGGTCCTATTATGGGGGGCAGTGTGACTCAGTGACGTCTGTGGGGGCCGGGGGGGCCAGGGCCCCCATGAGGATTATGAAAACTATTCGTCCCTGGTGTGACTGCCTGGGATCTGGAAGGTCCCTGGTTTGAGTCCCCGCTCCTTTTGACCCTATGTGTCAAAGTGCAACTGCTAATTGATTATTATGAAGATAAAATCTTTACATAATCAAAATAATAATTAATAATTAATTTCTAATAATAATGTTAATATAATAATAATTATTATTATTATTTCTTTTAATATTTTTCATCCCACGATTTTGTAACCCATTTTTCACCCCTGTGTCAATCATCTAATGTGATCCTGGGCTCTACACACCCTCCGCCAACCTGGGGAGAGCAACAGACTTAACTCATGCTTCCTTCATGCATGAGTGTCCAAGTTGCTCCTTTACACCTGACAGGGGGGAGTTTCCCTGGTTGGACGTAGCGCGTGGAAGGAACACGTTATTCCAACCAGTTCCTTTCCCCTCCATCAGGCGCCCCGGCTGGCCAGGGGGAGGCAGTTTAGAGACCAGGATTACTGCATGTTTTTGTGAGGGTACCTACCCTAGGGGACACGGGGAGAACATGCAAACTCCACACAGAAAGGCCCTTTCGCCAACCCCGCCTCGGGTATGGGCACTGATGACGTGGAGGAGGAAACACGCCGCCAGCACCCACAGCACCCCAAGCGGGAATCGAACCCAGGACCTTCTAGCTGTGAGGCGACAGCACTACCAACTGTGCCACCGTGCCCCTTATATATAATAATTATTATAACCAGTAAGACACCCCTGAGGGCAAGAAGCGAGGTCGCACTGAAACAACAGGTCTGGGAATGACTATATATATGGCCCTTTTTTAACATTTTCGGGCCGGGTAGGGTGTAAAATGTGTGAGGGCCTCGGGCCAGCCCAGTTAGGGCCCAGTTAGGGCCCAGTTAGAGCCCAGTTAGGGCCCAGTTAGGGCCCAGTTAGATCCCAGGTAGGGCCAGGCCTTAATTTTCGGGCCTGTTGAGAACTCTAGTTTTCGCGGCTGCAGGGAAACTTTGGGGCAGGCCCATCTAGAGTTTGAATGGACAGGTATCGGTCAACAGGCCCGTCTAGAGTTTAAATGGACCGGTATCAGTCAACAGGCCCGTCTAGAGTTTAAATGGACAGGTATCAGTCAACAGGCCCGTCTAGAGTTTAAATGGACAGGTATCAGTCAAAAGGAAGACATCGAAGAGGAAGGTCAGGTGGGGAGGGATCAACATATGGAATGTCAGAACAGGTCAACTCCATATATGGAGATGATCTAATGGAATCGTGATGTGAGCTTGTATAGAGCTGCTGCTGATTGGTGAATCAATTCTTTTTTTTTTTTAAGATATTTTTTTGCGGCTTACGCCTTTTATTGATTTTTGAAGGGACAGACAGTATAGGCTGACAGGAAACGGGAGAGAGATGGGGGGATGACATGCAGTAAAGGCCGTGTCGGGTCCGGGAGTCGAACCCGCGGCACACTGCGACTGGATTACCAGTCCGGTGCCCAGACCGTTACGCTACGGCCTGGGCCGGTGAATCAATTCTTTGATTTACATTAAAATGGACTTGCAAATGGAATGCCCTTAATAAATATAGACCCACTCACACAAACCATTCTCATGGCGTGAACAGGCTCTGGGGTAGAACAGATGAACACAATCTAATATATTGTCAACGTGAAATCACAGCATCGATTATGTCATTATAACAGTAATGAACCACTAATAAATAGAGTGCAATTAGCACCATTTATTACATGGCTTGGTTGAATGCTTGATTCTGATTGGTCAATATTGTTGAATTCAGTGGTGATTTATCTCATCATAATGACCGCTCCGCTGTGTAACTGACTCTGCCTAATCAAACCCTCTGAGCACCAGCTGCGCTCATTATTCTTCTGTGATTCTGTCAATGAAGTGGAATGTGGAACTCCCTACCAACAGTCATTAAGACATGCAAATCCCTTGACTCCTTCAAAACGGCTCTTAAAGGGAATATACGGACGGCTGCAATTCGAAACTGGCCCCGTAAAATCTGAATCCCCCAACCACCCCTTTTCCCCCTCACTGTACTGTATATGTTTTTACCTCCTATGATTGCTATATAGAAGTGTATATTTCGTACGTCTCAAAATGTTTTGATGAATTGAAAATGGTGGGCCCTATTGTAAACGAGTGTAATGCTTTGTTTATGGTGTCGTCCACTCACAGTTGACAGTTTTTGTATTGAGTCGTACTTGAAATGTACTGTAATTCTGCAAACTGTAGAATACATTCTTCAATCAATCTGTAGGAGCCATCTAATTTGATTTCACATATTTGTGACTAAATGGCGCCCCCACTTGGTTGCCTTGGAAAATGGCACCATATCGTTCCCTTTAATTAAGCCACAGGCCCACAGCTGTGGGTGGAAAGAAGACGCCAGTAGTAGAGAAGAAATACTTTATTATTTGTTTTATTGAACCCTGCGCTCGTCTGTTTTGAGACCTTTTGTTTAGTTTATTATGTCTGGAGCCTGTTCTAGCCGCAATTTGCAACTCTAGATTTTTTTATAATGGGATGAATCTAGAGTTGCAACAAGCTCCATCCACTTCCTATTCATCATTTTTGGTTTGCGATCTGCTTGTCTTAAATGACGTTAAACTCACCAACATTGCAGCTGCAGTCTAAACTTGAATTATCCTCTTTCAATCTGCCGAGCTTGTTTTTCATAAAAATCCACCGTAGAGATGTTATGAGCTACTTTCTGTCAAGACATCCTCTGCAAGTGATTCTTTTTCTAAGTGCTGGAATTTGGAAGCACTCGTCGTACGTCACTGAACGGCCCTGCGTTCAACCTGTTTCGAATTTGCACATAATGCAGGAGGCAGCAGCGCGACCCGTTAACAGAAACGAGTGCTTCCAAACTGCAACACTTAAAAAAATTATCATTTGCAGAGGATGTCTTGACAGAAAGTAGCTCATAACATCTCTACGGTGGATTTTTATGAAAAACAAGCTCGGCAGATTGAAAGAGGATAATTCAAGTTTAGACTGCAGCTGCAATGTTGGTGAGTTTAATGTTGTTTAAGACAAGCAGATCGCAAACCAAAAATGATGTATAGGAAGTGGATGGAGCTTGTTGCAACTATAGATTCATCCCATTATAAAAAAATCTAGAGTTGCAAATTGCGGCTAGAGCCTGTTCTTGTTTTGTTTGCCCCGTTTTTATTTTGAAACCTTTACACTCACTGACTCACACACACGTTGTCAACAAAAACTCCTGCCATAAATAAATCAACCTCTTCCAGGTGGTCCGGGGACCACCAGTGGTCCCTGAGGGGGTTCCAGGTGGTCGTGGTCCGGGGACCACCAGTGGTCCCTGAGGGGGTTCCAGGTGGTCCCCATGCAGCTAAACGATGTTACCAAAATGGTCCCTTATTAGATATTTGACTCTTGAGAGTGTGACATGAAACCCAATGGACCCATATAGTGGAGGAGCATATAGGATAGGGTGCTTTTGCGCTAATTTGTCTAAAAGCGCCACATTTTCACAGATGTATTTTGTAGATGTAGCCCAGGGCATGCTCTATATAATGATTTAGTTATAGGGCACCCGAGCCAGCGACCTTCGGGGTCGCCACAGTGGCCGAAATCCATATGGCCACCTTTAACAATCTATAGGCTTAAGGCAAAAAAAGGGGGGGGGGAATCATTATGCTTTAAGTAGCATGTGTCCAACTAGGGGGTTTTCATGATTTTGCACGAACAACAATCCTTGGTCTCGAATACAAGTGGCCGAAATGAGTTTTCTTCGACGGGTGGCTGGCATCTCCCTTAGATATAGGGTGAGAAGTTCAGTCACACGAGAGAGACTCGGAGTAGAACCGCTGCTCCTTCACCTGGAAAGGAGCCAGCTTAGGTGGTTCGGGGCATCTGGTTAGGATGCCTCTCGGGCGTACGGTCTCCTCATCACATTTGTGATGACGGCTATGTTAATTTGATCAACGTTTGCCTGTTTTCTCTCGTAATTATGCATCAATACAGCATGAAATTGTGGACAAAATCTTACCCAATGATAACAACAGTATTGAGGCTGAATGTCATCAAATGGTGGCCTTTGCGGTTGAGGGCTACGTTATGGAGCGTGTCGAGGTCATGGTTATTTTTCTTTAAACTCTCGAAAGGTTCCAGCCTGCTTCGCTGTGCATTCTGAGTCACAAATCACAGAACGCAGCGAAGCAGGCTGAATGGAACCCATGTATTGACAGGGGACTTGTTTTCATTGACATACCGAGACATAAGTGTGTTGGTTCCATTGATGCCGAGCTGGAAGGTAATCAATCAATTGATTGTTGATCATCCCTGAAAATGCACACACAGCCCTTGCCCACCTATCTGACCGATTAATTAAAGATCAGATTGGTACGTGGGCCGCACGGATGCTTTTGAGATCTGGTCTTGGTTGAGAACTAGCTCTGGTCCATAGCCTACTCACCAAAACAAAGGCGGGTTGTGTCATTAGAAAGCCTACTTTCCTTAGTGGACGCACTCTGAGCCCCCCACCACACGTATAAACGGTACTTTTTGGCCAAAAGGGGATTTTGTTTCCACCGGGAAAAAAATACTTTTAGTTACTCCGCTGCACCCTCTACCGATATTGCCCAGAGAATTGCCTCATAGAGAATATTTTTCCTCCGGTGAAAATAAATCCCTTTCTGGCCAAAAAGTACAGTTTATACGTGTGGTGGGGGGCTCAGAGTGCGTCCACTAAGGAAAGTAGGCTTTCTAATGACACAACCCGCCTTTGTTTTGGTGAGTAGCAAAAACGTTCTTTTTATTTACACTAAAGAGGAGAGGCTGGGCTGATTTTGATTGAGATTTAAAAACGAAAGTCCCAGAGCTAGGTTGAGAACTAGCAGCAGCAGATCCACAATCTCAAAAATGTGTCGCCTTGCGACACGTTTTTGAGAAAAAAACACCAAAAATATGGACATAAGCGGTTTCTGCGTGACAGCGACGATATGGAGATGCAAGGTTTTCTGCCCGTGTGCCTGAAAGGCCTTTCTGTTGCGTTGTTGTCACATAAACGTCTTTCGGTTCCCACAATAAGAAAAGGGCATATTTTAGACAAAATGGTGATTAATATATTTTTAACATATGATTAATCTGAATTGTTGATCGTTTTGACAGCCCTACTGTTTGTCATTTCCGCCCGGCATATAGGCTCTTTGGACCAGAAGATGATTGATAACGCAGCAGAGCACATTTCGTCAGACTTAACAGTGGTTTACTGCAGAATGCAGAGCTTTCTGCTGCCACTCTTATCTCTCCAATCACCGTAAGTACCTGCAGCTGCTGCTTCCGAGTTCAAGTAGTCCAGTACGTAATATAATGTCACTTGACCACTGGGATGTGCACATGCAGTGATGTGTCGGCATTCATGTTCAAATTATCTAAAATCCAATAAAAGGCTGTAGACATATAACTCATGGGACCTTAAGAAATGTGTAGAGAAGAGTCAGTCCGCACACAGGTTTGCTCCAATGGTGTTTTCTTTTATTTAAAACGCCATAATATAAGACACGACGTTTCGGGCCGCAGGCGGCCTTCATCAGCTGATAGTCGTTAGTTATGTGACAACCTCCCTTTTATCTGGGTCGTCACGTGACTGACGTTGACTGGGTAGGTAATTTACAAACACCAAAGAGTGACATAAATATGACTAAGTATGAGTAACCACCACAACAAGAAAGTTTAACAGTAGCCTACAACAGTTTCAAAAGAAATGTCATATTTTAATGATTACAGGGATTACATATCCCGAAATGAATGGGACCACGTGATATGAATATGAACAGCTAATGAACATGGATAAAAGCAGATACGACCAGCTGTTATATTGTGACTCAGATTGGCACCTGGGACTCTGCCCCAGGTGAAGGAGTTTTAAGTATCTCGTGGTCTCGTTCACGAGTGAGGGGAGGACGGAGTGAGATTGCGGATACATCGGACGGAATATTCCCGGTGGGCCGCGACCGTAGGGGGTCGCCATGATAAAAAAAGAAAAAACAGGCAGGCAGGCCAATAGGCGGCAGGCCACCAGGAAAGGTCCGGGCGTGCTGCCATTCTGCCATCATGATAATTCCACTGTACCTGTATCAGTGAGTGACAAATAAACCCTCTACAAAGGGTTGTGTAGTTGTCTGTTGGTTTGTATCATTTATGTTGTTCTGTAAAAGTGGTGGTATTAGGGCTTGTTTGTTTGTGTGTGCCTCGACGGAGCGGGCGGTAGAGTTTCTGCTATCTGCACGCTGGTTGTGGTGGGGCCGGTCTGGGCCAAATTCACACGAAAATGACCGGGCCGAATTTTTGTCCCAGTCCAGCCCTGATAGGAAGAGACCCAGTGGGAGGTTGGCCCCCATTTTTGCATAAAAGGCCTGGACTTAAAGCTCTAATTAAATCTCGCGGTGTGCAGTCATATCCTGTTCATCCATAGCAGCATGCGTATTCACCCTGTGTGCTAAAAGAGCAACACACACACACACACACACACACACACACACACACACACACACACACACACACACACACACACACACACAACTTTATCCCAAGATTCATCTTATGGCAGTGAATGGCAGGTTATGAAAAGTGATACCAGTTTACATTTCATCTTCTTTCTTTAGTCTTTTCATCCCTTCCTTTTCCCCTTGATTCCTTCCAAAACCGCTTTTCTATGTTCAGTCATGTGAAAAAGAAACATCGCGCTCGCCTGCATGCTGGTGCGCACTCACCCACAGACATACACACGCACACACGCAGCCACACACACACACACACACACACACACACACACACGCACGCACGCGCGGATCAAGCTTAACTTATACTGTGTGAGAAGAATCATGTCTCATAACCAGTGATGGAAGACATACGTACGTTTCATTTCCCCACAATACCACTTGAGTAAAAGTATTCACATTTTTCAAAAAGTGCCGGCCCCCGACCAACGCACCGTGACCTTATAACTATTGGAGGCTCTCCTCTCCCACTGCTCCGTGCAGGCCTATAGCTCCCACAGTAGACCTTATAACTATTGGAGGCTCTCCTCTCCCACTGCTCCGTGCAGAGCTCCCACAGTAGACCTTATAACTATTGGAGGCTCTCCTCTCCCACTGCTCCGTGCAGGCTTATAGCTCCCACAGTAGACCTTATAACTATTGGAGGCTCTCCTCTCCCACTGCTCCGTGCAGGCTTATAGCTCCCACAGTAGACCTTATAACTATTGGAGGCTCTCCTCTCCCACTGCTCCGTGCAGGCTTATAGCTCCCACAGTAGACCTTATAACTATTGGAGGCTCTCCTCTCCCACTGCTCCGTGCAGAGCTCCCACAGTAGACCTTATAACTATTGGAGGCTCTCCTCTCCCACTGCTCCGTGCAGAGCTCCCACAGTAGACCTTATAACTATTGGAGGCTCTCCTCTCCCACTGCTCCGTGCAGGCTTATAGCTCCCACAGTATAGCTATAAATGATGCTCAGCCAAACGGGTTTATGTGACAACGCCACAGAAGCGCTTCAGACACACGGGGCAGAAACCCTCGTACAGTATCTCCACATCGTTGCCGCTTGTCGGGCAGAGTCCTCTTTAATCCATTTAGGCCTGGGGTCTTCTAATAGGGGATTCACACTGAGACGGACTGAATCCGTTTCATTGGAACCGTTTCCGAATACGGTTGCCTGGTCCCCGATGGCCATGATTCACATTGCCCGAGATTCAACAGCGCACCCGGGTACACTTGCATAACACACTTTAATCCTCCTGATGACGGTGGGCTTGATGGCTGGCGCGCACGGACACTGACCATCAACTGTGCGACATTGTCTCAAATAAATCCAGACACACTGAAGTGCATTGCCTCTTTGGCTTTTTGCCGTTATACTACTTCACTGTCAGCCTGCCTGCTATTCACTGTGTCAGTCAGTTCTGTGCTCCAGTGTATTAGTTTGCTATGGATTCTACTTTAGCATTATTATTATTTTGTTTTACTTTGGAAACTGTGCCAAGCAAAGCCCAAGAGCCACGTGTAGTCCGCAGAATAAGATCAGCGCGGTGCTGCGCGTATAAGCAGATTCAACAGGAGAAGGGCGGCGTTGAGAAATGCGCTGGTGTTACGCATCGTGCAGAGGCTGTGTTTTTTTTTGTTGACGCTTGGCTCGTCGACTGCATGCATTCACATTGGAACGATCCGTATCTGAATACACTTCAACGGTCCAGAGACCCTCCCCCCATGCGGTCCCGGGGACGGTTGGGCGATCCGCTCCCGGGAACGGTACGCATCATTCACACTACCACAACATCTGCCAAGTGGTCCCGAGTGCGCACCCGGGACCATAGTGTGAATCCCCTATAAATTGTCTTAAAACTGTTTTCTGAAATATAACTCATGTTTCTGTATCAGTGATGTTCAATATTTCATGTCAAGGACCCCCAAAAATGATATGTAATTGGCCGCCGATCCCCATCTGAAAATATGTTATTCCAGAAACTGCTCAGAAGAAGCAAAGATTTGAGTTCACGTTCGCTCTGAAATAATATATAGTCAAAGATTTGCGCCACATTTTCACAAATAGCAGACCTAGAAGCTTGTAGATCTGCTATTTTTCAATGGCTAAAGTATAACAAAACTTAAAACACCAAAAGGTGGTTCCCGGCAAAAATGGGTTAACCTTATCCATATATATTTTTTAACCTTTTTCTCCCTAAATCAACGCCCTACGTTGATCACTCTGACTACAGCGTCACACAAAAGCACCAAAAGCAGCAGATCTACAAGCTCTACACGCTGCGCAAAGCGACGCTTTTTTTTTTTTTTTGCTTGTCGATCTGCTACTTTTGCTGTCGTTGAATTTGAGTCCTGCAAAGTCACAGTATTGAACATATTATAGACTATGTTTTTTTTGTAAATTAATGCCTATAGTTTGCTATAAGAAAACAACAAAGAAAACTAATGAAAATAGCAGATCTACTAGTTCACAGTGCATCTCGATGCATACATAATAATAACAAAAAGGAACGGTTTTGGACATACAAGGGTTCCACCCGACAGCGAAGATGTGAACATAATCATTGGTCTTTCTTTTGTGGGGTACGTGGTGTCTGTCTGGGGGAATTAATTATAATGTATACACAGCTCACTCCGTGTATAGCTGCTTTTATCACTAAAGGAAAGTCCACAAATCTCAACCACTTAAACATGATAGTCTTAGTGAAACGGGGGTGGGCGGCCGGCGGCCGAATACAGATAATTCTGGGGGGTCCCTGAAACGGTTTGAGCACCAGTGACCACTGACATTTAGAGGGGCAGGTGCTCAAGGGAAAAAAAGGGCACCTTGTGCAACGCGTGGAACCGGCTGGTTGCCCTGATAGTGTGAGATTTTTAGATTTTGGGGCATAAATAATATATTAGAAGCTTTTTATCAAGAATTGATCAATGTCGCCATGGTCCACATACTGTACAGTGTGCACTGTACAAAATAAAATAAAAAAAAACATTCAAAAGTCACATTTGTCCAGAGGGAAAGGGGCAGGGGGTGCTCTAGCACCGTCGATTGTCTATCTGTGCACGCCACTGCATTTTGTAGAACCTGGTCTCGGGTCTTATCAGAGACCAACTGAGACTGGCTTATTCAAATCAGGCTTTTCAGATGACTACAATATATATGCACTAATGTATCGGCCACAGATCGTCTCGGACGATATTTGCCGTTATCAATTGACAATTGGTCAATATCGGCATTGGCAAATAAAGCTGACATTAACCGATGGCAGTAGCTTGTTGTTGATAAGCATACGTACATACAAAAAGGGGGAAAAAAAGGAAATCAAATATAGTCGGTCTACATGCTTGTGAGATTGTAGGTAAGTAGTTTAGGCCCCAGGGAAACGTCACATTTCTCTTATGGGTGTCGAGCTAAAAAGTCTGGGAACCACGTACATACGTACTGGCCTCGTACATCAAACCTGGCGGTCCTTGAAATTAAAATGTTTGAAAATCACTGCTATTTGAGAATATATAGGCCTAAGCCAGCATTCAGTCACATTCTTAATGCGAGGAATGTCGTATGTCTTGAAAAGCTAAAAGAAAGTCTACAAGTAAAACAAACATAGCGATGTGGATTCATTGAAAATAGAAGATCTACAAGCTTAAAGGACAACTTTTGGTTCTGGCCACAGTAGTTGTTTTATCATGTGTGTCTGAACGAACAACTGACTACTATAGAGCGGCGCAGTCCCTCCCCCTTTCAGAACAACGAACGGCCCAGGAAATGAAATGCAATGCATTCTGACCATAGGATCTTCTTTAAGTATTTATTTAAAGACGGTTACGCCGCGGACAAAGCCAACTCGGATCGTGACAAATCATGACAATGAACACAATGTTTTGGGCCGATCAAATAATTTATAAGAAGAAAAACGAAACAAATAGTGTTGTCTCCTGCCTTTATTTTCTTCTTTCTAATGATTTGATCAGCCCAAAATATTGTGTTTATTGTCATGATTTGTCACGATCCGAGTTGGCTTTGTCCGCGGCGTAACCGTCTTTAAATAAATACTTAAAGAAAATCCTATGGTCAGAATGCATTGCATTTCATTTCCTGGGCCGTTCGTTGTTCTGAAAGGGGGAGGGACTGCGCCGCTCTATAGGGTCGTGCCATAATGTGTCATAAGCTCAACATGTCAGTTTGTCACCTCCCCCTTCACATTCAATAGATCCCTTGATCTTTTGTGGCCAGAGGTAATTTCCTGTGGTCTAGTATACTAGGACTATAGTAAATAATAGAGGGTATGCGCGTGACATCATCATCAAACCTGGAAGTTATGCGGGAACGCCCACTGAGTGGCAAAAAACTACTTTCTGGCCTTGACAGCCCATACATCCAAACAGAAATGTCCTATGTGTGATTGCAATAAATTACTTTAAACAACATTAAATTCACTCACTTTGCCACTTTGCCACTCAATCTCGATTCACTTCATGCATGTGCATACCCTCTACAATAAAGAAATTGCTGTAAAACTTAAGATAGATTAAAAAAATGCCACTTATATATTTAGCCACTTGTTCGAATGCCCCGCCCCCCCCCCCCCCCCTGTCTGTAAATCTGGGTTGATTTATCGTCATGCCTGGTAGTTGGTGTGTACCTGATGAAAGTGACCTCTATGTATACTATTAATATTCATTTTATTCAAAAGACTATGACTAAATTCAAATTCAACTAGAAAAAGTGGGTGGGTGTGGGTATGTGTGAACCTGACAACCTTGCTGCCCACATACAAGTCTTAAATTAAGTGTGTGTGTGTGTGTGTGTGTGTGTGTGTGTGTGTGTCAACCTTGCTGCCCACATACTGTATACAAGTCTTAAATGAAGTGTGTCCGTGTCCATTTCCCAGAGGCATGGCTCGCGTGCCAAAACCCATCAAGGATAACTGGACAGAGGCCTGTGTGAGTGAGTGAAGTATCGATGCGTTCTTATTAACTGATGCAAGGTCGTACAGTGGATTTCAGCCGCATGTCTTCTCTGTCTGCCTGTAAATGTTGCAGCCTGGATAGGGATGCAAATTATCAATTAATTCATTAATTGATCATTGATAACCTTATCGACTGATTAACCAGTTAGTTGATAAGCAGCGTTGTGTTGTGTTAATATTGCATCCGAATCGGTTTAACCTCTTTAACGCTATAAATTAATACAGTGGCCTTTTGAAACTTCTTTAAGATCTTCAATCTTAAAGGCCACAGTCTACACCAGTGCAACTCCTTGCAACTGAACTGCCATTGGTGTGAGACTTAACCTCTCTGCCCTTTCTGCATCCACTACTTTACATTCCCTCCAGACAGTGGCCTTGTGGTTAGAGTCAAATGCAGAGAACAAATTTCACTGCTGTAACGTGTGTGACATAAATAGTAGGACTGTGACTTTGATTCTGACTTGATTCATTGCCACTCTGTTTGGAGTGTATATTTGTACATATCCTTACAAAAGGGTAAAACACACATAAAACAAAAACTTGATAGCTTATTTGCGTCGTGGTACTTTGAGTGCAAATGTGTTTCAGTAATGAATTTACCTTCCAGACATTACCGGCGCCTGAAGGTAAATCCCATTTACCTTCAATGGATGACATTTAGTGGGGCTAAATGCAGTCCCATTTAGCGACTGATGGCACTGACTGCAGTCTGCATCGAGATTTACTAGGTCAGACTGAGCCTCGGATAATACTTTATTAAATCCATGTCATGATATTAGACTGGAAATTGTCTGTTATTTGGGATATAAACATGTTCTATAAAAATATAAATATCGGATTGGGACATAAATGAATGCAAATAAAGCAGATTTTGCCAGTAAAAACAAGTTCTGTTGCTTATAGTTATAGGGAAAGTTAACCAAATTTGTGATCTACAAAATAAATGCTTACCAACAGCGTTCTTCACAAATGTGAAGAAAATAGTAAAGGTGTTTACTATTATTTACTATAAGATAGTAAAGGTGTTTTACTATCACCTCAATTTGTTCCAACCCAACTCCCCTGGGTCTCCAATTCCCAGAGTCTTTGGTATGACCTCCCAGTCTCAGGGCGGACACTCTACCCACAAGGCCACTGGGCTGGTGGTTAGAGGCCGGGGATCGAACCCTGACCTCCCAGTCTCAGGGCGGACACTCTGAGACTACACTACCCACAAGGCCACTGGGCTGGGGGTTAGTGTCCTGGGCTTCAGTGTTGTTTTTGGCAGCAAAATTCTATTTTAGTTTTAGTCATATAGTCGGTGGAATGAAACTCCATTTAGTTTAGTCATATTTTAGTCACCTGGAATGTTATAGTCTAATTTTAGTCGACTAAATGTCATGCAATTTTAGTCGACTAAATCTACAGTTGATTTAGTCGTCTAAAAGGCGTTTTGGCAGTCCTTGATGGCGTCGTAATGGCTGATTTTACACTTGCTGAAAATAGCTCACAACGCTTCGCAGTTGTGAGCTTGTACAGTACAGACTATACATGCACACATTGATGACTGAGAAGAGAAATCACATTAGCATGTAATGGCTGTATTTCCTATAAGTAATTAACATACAAATTGATTGCAGGCTCATTATCACGCATGCTTTATAATTTATCATCTCATTAATTTGCATATATACTCAGCAGTATAGTTTACTGGTTAAGCATTTATAGCTTCCAGTATATATTCAATATGATGTCTTGATATTTAAGCAGTGACCAAAGAAATAAATCATCTTCTATATTTATTGAGGGGGAAAGACGAACGACGCGTTTCCCGATCTAAGCCGTCAACGTCGGCATTCAAATGAACAGAAGATGATGGATTCACGAGTTTTATTATGTCACAACCGTGCAGCCGTACCGACATACTTTACAATTTACAATTTAGGCATTTAGCAGACGCTCTTGATCCAGAGCGACTTACATTTAAGCAAAAACAAAAGCATGTCATACATCACATATATAAAAAGTAGTTATCATGAATCATGTATAAACTAAGAACGTAACCGTGGATTATCTATGTCAACTATACATACTATACTATATATTATACAATATACATGTGTTCTATAAAGTGCTATGACTACATAAAATTCAATTCTAGTGCTGTCTACGTAACGAGCTATAAGTCTGTCTAAAATACTATCTAAGTCGACATAAAATACTATCTAAGTCGACATAAAATGGTATCTAAGGGGCTAGGCTAGGGCAAGTGCTACGGGCCATGGTGGAGTCTGAAGAGGTGGGTTCTATACTTTAGAGCAGGCGTATGTGTATACATGTGGCATTACATTTAGTTTGATTCTGTTCCACAGACAATTATAGTGAAAATAACAGAAATACAGACGCATAAATAGACGCGCGTGGCCCCATGGACACTACAGTGCAGACAGAGGGGAATGGGCTGAAATCCCGTTAACTTTTGGACAACAATAGCGAAAATAGCAGATCTACAAGCTCACAACGCGTCACGCTGCGGGAGCAGAAAAAGGGGAGAATGCATTGAGTGAGAAACTTTGTTGAAAAGAGAGACTTTTTTTGTTATTTTTTTTCAGGGCTTTTTATCCTTTGGGGAGAGACATATAAAGCTGAGTTTGTCAGGATCGGGACTCGAACCCGCGATGCGCTGTCAGGCTTGCGCTACGAGCCTATAGGTGCCCGGACCACTATAGAGCGCCGCAGTCCCTCCCCCTTTCAGAAAAACGAGTGGCCCAGGAAATGAAAACCCAATGCATTCTCCCATCGGCACTTCTTATTTAATTTATTTAAAGACGGTTACGCCGCGGACAAAGCCTCGGATCGTGACAAATCATGACAATGAACACAATGTTTTGGGTCGATCAAATAATTTATAAGAAGAAAAACTAAACAAATAGTGTTGTCTCCTGCCTTTATTGTCTTCTTTCTAATGATTTGATCGGCCCAAAATATTGTGTTCATTGTCATGATTTGTCACGATCCGAGTTGGCTTTGTCCGCGGCGTAACCATCTTTAAATAAATTAAATAAGAAGTGCCGATGGGAGAATGCATTGGGTTTTCATTTCCTGGGCCACTCGTTTTTCTGAAAGGGGGAGGGACTGCGGCGCTCTATAGGCCCGGCCTATAGAGCATCGTGTTAGTCTAGCTTTAGTCGACTAAATATATGATTCTAGTCGACTAAATCTGCAGTTGTTTTTTGTCGACAAAAAAAGCATTTTTGCAGACCTTGATGGCGTCGTAATGCCTGATATTACACTTGGTTGCATGCTGAAAATAGCTGATCTACAAGCTCACACATGACGCAGTGTGAGTTTGTAGATCGGCTATTTTCACAGTTTGCTGTATGCCGGTGAGTAATTAACATGTTTACTATCCTGGAGAATCCATAGCCTCCGCATTGAAGAATAGAATCCATAGACTTCAGGCCACGCATTGAAGAATAGAATCCATAGCCTTCAGACCACGCATTGAAGAAGCCTTCAGGCCATGAGTGGAAATCATTGAGCCGTAATAGGATGAGAAACGTATACTCAATAATAAAACACAACAACAATGTTCCTGTTCCCTCCTCTTCATGTCGCTTTCATATCTAAATCCATCGGGTTGCATCGATTGCATTGATTGGGTTAACATTTAGGCATTTGGGAAACCCATTTAGACCTGGGAATGAAAAGGAAAGGAAAAATGTTTACCTGGTAGTTATAATGTGCTGTTCCATTTAGTTTATAATGTGTTATTACTACCAGCACTTAATTAATATAATTTTTAATACTACGTAACATAAACCTTAATTGTTATAAGTTGTTATGCATATGCTTATAACATATTTATAGCACGTGTTAGAATTTCAAGCACATTATAATGCATTATAATTGTGGTTATTATTAAGTCCTACCTTAATATAAGTCATATACCAACTTGTTTTGCTGTCACGGTCTGTCTCTCCACAGACCGTGTCTCCATGCTGGCCACTCCCACATTCTATTCCACCACCCTGCAGACCTTAGAGTATATATGAATAGAGACGGCATCCGAGTTCTCCTTCCATCCACTTGCATTAAGTTGCTCTAAAGCGCATGAGGCGATTTATCTCCTCCTTCCGGGTAGGAACAGAGTGCATTCTGTGATGGATTTGCCCCAAACACATGAACGCGCTGCCGTTGAACGTGCACGAACGCGCATGAACGCGCACAAGCGTGCTGCCGTCGTGAACGTGCACAATGATATAGTCAACGGACCAGCGCGTTCATGTGTTTGGGGCCAGGCTGCAATATCAAATTCGGCCACTATGTCCATTTCGCCTCAGGGTTTCCTCTGGGTGCCGTCTCTATTCATATATACTCTAAGCTGCAGACCCATACACCTGTCTCCCACTGCCTCATCAGCCCAACAGTTCTCATTACACACCTGTGCCTAATTCCGCAATCAAGCCACCACCTACAAAACTGGACTCATTCTGCCTCATTCCTTGCTAGAAGATAACCATGTGTGTATTCCTGTTCTCAGTATTTTCCTAGTGTTTTCCTATAGTGTTCCTAGATTATTTCCTAGTTTGGATATTGACCTCCTGCCTGTTTTTGGACTCTGATATTCTGCCTGCCCCCCCTTTAGATTTGTTTGCCTGTTTTGGACTGCTTTCTTGGTTTTGACCTCTGCCTGCTGTACTTCGATGTAAGCCTTTTTAACCCTTGGTTTTGATCGCTATTAAACTGTTGAACTTACTCTGCCTGTGTTGCCTGCACTCGGGTTCCATTTTGATACACACCGTGACAGTTCCATTTTGATACACACCGTGACAGTTCCTTTTTGATACACACCGTGACAGTTTTGCCATAACACTCAGCATGCAAGGCTGCTGTTGTGATGGGAAGAAATGTGTTTCCTTTGTTTGTTGTGATGGGAAGACATTTGTTTCCTTAATTGGGATGCTTTGATGGCCAGCATCAGAGTTTTGTACTCCTATGGAAGGAGCGGAGAAGGGGGGAGACATGCGAGAATTTAGCCTTTATATACTTGTCTCTAGTTCTGGCCTTCTGGGTGTTATACAGTGCCCTGTCTGCCTCATCCTTCTCTCTTTGATTATTAATTCAGCTTTCACATTTCACCATCACTGTACCTTCCTGCAATGGAAACGGACGCTGGGTGGAATTCAACGTAGTTAGGTTTGTTAAACTCACGCACGCACTCACGCACCATTATTTGCTGTTAGACTCCATCTGGTGCAGTCAGGTTGCTGTATTCTGCCTCCCTGCACGTCAAAACACAATGTTTACAAAATACAACTTCACTTGATAAGAAGACAGGTGGACATATCCTTACATGGAACGAGAGAGAGAGAGAGAGAGAGAGAGAGAGAGAGAGAGAGAGAGAGAGAGAGAGAGAGAGAGAGAGAGAGAGAGAGAGAGAGAGAGAGAGAGAATGACGAGTTATCAGGCAAAAGTCTGTTCTCTCCTAGACTCTCCTCAGTAACTAAATAGCAGTGCGTCTGTGTGGGAGATATCAAATAACCTGGATGTCAGCTGGCCAAATAACCTTCAACAACATCTCCAAATCTCTCACATCTCTCTCTCCCCCCCCCCCCCCCCCCTTCTGTGAACTGGGGGAACCACTCTGAGAAAAAAAGGCATACATTTATATCCAGTGGTCTGTTATGAATCCTCAAGATGAAAGGACAGTATTTTTGCACACCTACAAAGGCGACAGCTGCGTATAGATATACAGTACTCCCGCACACTCTGTCTTCAGAGGCAAGACAAATTAATACGTGTAATTCTAGGAATATAACGTTTCGGTCTATTAGACCTCTCTCTCGCTCTCTGTCTCTCTCTCTCTCTCTCTCTCTCTCTCTCTGTCTCTCTCTCTCTCTCTCTCTCTCTCTCTCTCTCTCTCTCTCTCTCTCTCTCTCTCTCTCTCTCTCTTCTCTTTCTCTTTCTCTCTCTCTCTCTGTCTTCTCATGTAGGCTAGACTCTCCTTTACCTTAATTGGTCATTTCTGACAGGCTTTTGTTTTAGGCTACTATATCTGATAGGTATTTTTGTGGTATTTTGTGGGTGAATGGTCAGCTGACTCCTTTGACCTTTTAATCTGGTTGCCCTGTGCTCCACTCATATGTAGTGACTTCACGCTGTCTTATGGCGTTTAGTTAGTAAGAATTATTATTGCACTGTCTGGCTGTCTCAGCGTCTAGAACCCTGCATGTAACTGACCTTGAAGGCCGGGCGCTGCGTTATCAGCTCGTTGCCATGGCCACCTGCCCAGCCTCTGGGCTTTCCCGGACTATACTTGAATTATGAACTACAGGTCATTCCCAAAACTACATATCCCAATACATTGTTAAGATGCTCCTCTATAATGCCACGTCTACTTGGTACCATTCTCCATTTTGAGTAAAGAATTATAAATACTCAATGCCATTTTGAAACGGCATCGAGAGACCACGCTGGACCGCCCCTGCGGGGTCGGTCTAATTTGATTGTAAATTATTATGCTGAATATGTGGATCTTGTTCTGTCTCTCTGAATCAATATAAAATAAGACTAAAACCCTCACTCTGAATGGATCTCTACTCTGTGGTGGACTCAGGTAAACATTTTGGTATGTAAAAGGTAATTCTCCTAGAGTAACATTGTTTATATTGGCTATTTACTTAAAGTAACCTGGTAAAAGCTAAAGTTAAGTATATATTGTAATTCGATTACTCCTAAAAGTATTTTGAGAGTACCGGTGTTTCGGTGCTCTCAGTTCTCAGCTCAGCTGTCGAAGCTATTTATAGTAACTAAGTTTATACAGTCCTCAGTGAAACATATGGTGGAAATAACCCATCAATATCGATCCAGTCCTGAGAGGACACCATTTTGGTGCCAGACCTACAAGTCTCCAGGATTATGTGTCCACTCATGTTTGAGCCCCCCGGACCGGACAGTGGCGTGCACAGACATTTAGAGGGGCAGGTGCTCAAGTGAAAAAAAAGGGCACCTAGCACGTGGAACCGGCCGGTTGCCTTAACCCATTCTGACCTGAGATCAGATTTAAAAAAATGTCTTCTACATCCCGATAGTTTTCTGAAAAAGCTATGTTTCTATGTCAGTCGTTCTTTGATTTTTCAAAAATAGCAGACCTACAAGCTCGTAGCGCGCCACTCGGTGGAGTGCTATGAGCTTGTAGATCTGCTATTTTTCAATAGCTAAAGCATGCTAACACCAAAAGCTTGTAGATCTGCTATTTTTCAATAGCTAAAGCAATGCTAACACCAAAAGGGGTTCCCACCCTTTTTTCTTCTTCTCAAAAGGGCACATTGCCAAAAGGGCAGGGGGTGCTCTAGCACCCCCTAGTGTCTTATCTGTGCACGCCACTGCCCCCGGACACGCATGCGCCTGCCTGGCATGGCACGGCACAGGGAGTGATGGGGGGCGGCTTTTTTCCCCACTATACGGACAGACCCTGATTGCCTGCAAATGGCGAGATAGTTCACGCGGGGGCGTCGTGTCATGTTTTATGGCGCCGTTCCGGGGGACAAGCCTCCCCACGCCGCCCGCCGCAGGCAGTGACAAACGCGCAGGTCTGTGTTATAGTTATAGTCTGCTGCTGCCGTGGTGAGAAAGGCTGTGAGAAAAGCTGCTTTAGTGCTTCCTGCGATAACATTGCAAATACATAGTATTTGCTTAATAGCCCACTGACTGTATATACCACACAC